>NC_051154.1:6985932-7285932 GCF_013339745.2 Dermacentor silvarum | reverse complement strand
GTGCAGGTGAGTGCGAGTGAGCGCCAGTGAGTGTGAGTGGAAGTGAGTGCGAGTGCGAGTGAGTGCTGTGAGTGTGAGTGCAGATGAGTGCGAGTGCGAGTGAGTGCCAGTGAGTGTGAGTGCAGGTGAGTGCGAGTGAGCGCCAGTGAGTGTGAGTGGAAGTGAGTGCGAGTGAGTGCTGTGAGTGTGAGTGCAGATGAGTGCGAGTGCGAGTGAGTGCCAGTGAGTGTGAGTGCAGGTGAGTGCGAGTGAGTGCCTGTGAGTGTGAGTGTAGGTGAGTGCGAGTGTGAGTGAGCGCCAGTGAGTGTGAGTGGAAGTGAGTGCGAGTGCGAGTGAGTGATGTGAGTGTGAGTGCAGATGAGTGCGAGTGCGAGTGAGTGCCAGTGAGTGTGAGTGCAGGTGAGTGCGAGTGAGTGCCTGTGAGTGTGAGTGGAGATGAGTGCGAGTGCGAGTGAGTGCCAGTGAGTGTGAGTGCAGGTGAGTGCGAGTGCGAGTGAGTGCCTGTGAGTGTGAGTGGAGATGAGTGCGAGTGTGAGTGAGTGTCTGTGAATGTGAGTGTGGCGAGTGCGAGTGTGAGTGAGCGCCAGTGAGTGTGAGTGGAAGTGAGTGCGAGTGAGTGTGAGTGCAGATGAGTGTGAGTGCGAGTGAGTGCCATTGAGTGTGAGTGCAGGTGAGTGCGAGTGCGAGTGAGTGCCAGTGAGTGTGAGTGCAGGTGAGTGCAAGTGCGAGTGAGTGCCTGTGAGTGTGAGTGGAGATGAGTGCGAGTGTGAGTGAGTGTCTGTGAGTGTAGGTGAGTGCGAGTGTGAGTGAGCGCCAGTGAGTGTGAGTGGAAGTGAGTGCGAGTGCGAGTGAGTGCTGTGAGTGTGAGTGCAGATGAGTGCGAGTGCGAGTGAGTGCCAGTGAGTGTGAGTGCAGGTGAGTGCGAGTGAGTGCCTGTGAGTGTGAGTGGAGATGAGTGCGAGTGTGAGTGAGTGTCTGTGAGTGTGAGTGTAGGTGAATGCGAGTGTGAGTGAGCGCCAGTGAGTGTGAGTGGAAGTGAGTGCGAGTGCGAGTGAGTGCTGTGAGTGCAGATGATTGCGAGTGAGTGTGAGTGCAGGTGAGTGCGAGTGCGAGTGAGTGCCTGTGAGTGTGAGTGGAGATGAGTGCGAGTGTGGGTGAGTGTCTGTGAGTGTGAGGGTAGGTGAGTGCGAGTGTGAGTGAGCGCCAGTGAGTGGAAGTGAGTGCGAGTGCGAGTGAGTGCTGTGAGTGTGAGTGCAGGTGAGTGCGAGTGAGTGCCTGTGAGTGTGAGTGGAGGTGAGTGCGAGTGCGAGTGAGCGCCAGTGAGTGTGAGTGGAAGTGAGTGCGAGTGAGTGCTATGAGTGGAGGTGAGTGTGAACGTGAGTGAGTGCGGGGCCTGCAAAAAATTATGGTGAGTGAATGTTCTCCCACACTGCCGACCTATGCATATGCATATGTATATATGCGTATACATATATATACATACATACATACATAGCGGTCTCCATGCCAACCAGAGCTACGGACTACGAGGGGCAAGGCTCGGCCCTATGGTGCTTCGCCCCTAAAAGGAAATATTATAAACGAAACAATGCGCATAGACGGGTCCATCATTGATCATATGGGCAGCAGCGAAAAAAATATGCACAGCAAGTTCCACTTCGCCTGTTCAACTGGTCGACTTGACTAGGGAATTTCGGCCTCCATTCTGGGTACATGAAATAGTTAGTTTTGGTGAGCAGCCCAGAGTTGTCAGCATGGTGTTTTCTATACCGCTAACCTTGGGCGATGTTGCGGTCGGTATTTAGTCTCGCGCCACCAAAGGTATCCGCTTGCGCAACGCAAGCGCCGGCGCTGCCATCTCGTGTGCACTTCGCTGCTTACTCGCACCGCGAGAGGAAACTTCAAGGCGCCGCCTTGCGTACATTTCTTTTTATAAATTATAAAGTCGCCGTTGTCATAGCCTTTCATGACACGAAAAGTCATTAATATTGATTACAATACAAATGCAGTAGTGAGAAGTGCAAAAAGTCGCAGAATGTTTGCTTGCTTCAACCAAAATTATTTCAAATAAACCTGTTTTTAATGAAAATGATGGTTCAAAACACAAATGACAACCCCGCCCGAGAGCGATGCAAATGCCATGAGCACGCGTTGTGTACAAAAGATTCTCATGGCCCCAAACGACAGGGAAAATGCGGCGATACGCATGCCTCTCGACTGTCATTGTATATGGCCGCTTATTACCATAATTCGCGCGGCTCGTCGCACCACAAATTATGGCGGAAAATCTCTGCAATGGCGGCCCAGCACAACGACACGCAACGTCAAATTGACGTTTACGAAACGGCCCTTCCTGTGACGCTCCTCACGGGATATTCCTTCAGCCAATCAACAAGCCGACATGCCGGCTATCTTGGAACGCCACCACATATTCGCGAAATTGCTGATGCATTGCACGGGTTTCTGCACGCTACCGTCCACTTTCTTTTTAAAGCGCTAAAGTCGCAACATAGGTGCCAAGGACTACAAAAAAGTATTAGTCGATAAAATTTGCAGCTTCACGTCACGTTTCGTCATTCTAATGAAAACGCAAAATTGCAAAACTTCCGTTTCCCGGCACAAATTTGAAAACACGTGACCTCTCGATAGTCAACATGGCGGATAATGGCGGCCGTGCAGCCGCCATGCGTGTCAAGAATACAGGCAGCAGGCGCGGATCCAAGGGGGATGTCCAGATGTCCTGCCCCCCCCCCCCCCCCTTCAAATTTCTGCATCGCCCCTCGCTGACAGGGTGATGTCCCTGTCGCAAAAAATGTGCCTCCCAGCAGTCCTCAAAAGTACTTTTTGCAAGTACTTTTGCAAGCCATGTAGAAGTAAAGCTAGTTCGCTCACAAACTTAGCTATTTTCTGTAGGGGTGTGGTGTCCGAAGTTGCCGTAGTTATTTTTTCGCATGAACACCTTGGACCTCCTGACGCCGGCCGTGCCTTAAGGCCCAACCACAAGGAACGGATTTCCGACGGATTTTCGGCGTCGGCGCCGGCCGGCGGCACGCGGCGTGGACGCTCAACGAGGTTTATTGACGGCTCTCAACCACAAGAGACTCTCGGCTTCGACGTATTTCAAGCGTGGCGCAATGTGGCCAGATCCCTGGCCCCGAATTTAGCCGGTCAGTTTTGCAAAATGTTGCGCTAACAGAACAATTGTTTTTACTAAGCAAGGACTTCTTGAAGTTTTAAAACTGCATAAAAATTGTCCGTAGCTCTAGTGAAAACATATACGCTGGTTGTCTGTGCTGAAAAACGTAGCACCAGTCACATAGCACGGATAGCATCACCAGCAGCTTCTGTTCCTAGCAAAATACTTTCCGCTAGATAACTTGACGCGTAAATTCTACATTGTATGAAAAACGATATCCATTGTCGAACGTTAAACACGAACGAGAGCTCCGATACTTGTCGAGCTCAGCTGCAGTGCACGGCTACCGGCGGCAGACGACCGGCTCGGTTGTGCCCGCATCGCAGCCGACGGCGCCGCTAATATCAGCGCATTTTCTTCTTTGTGTATAATTATAGCGAAGACCGACAACAAAGGTGAGAAAATATCGCGGCTTGTGAGCGTCGGTGATTCATTCCGAAGCGCCGTCAGCTTTAGCTTTCGAGTGAACCGGAGAAGGCCTAGCGACGATATCGGCGCCGCCGAACGATCAGCGGCGGTGAGGCTGCCGTCGGTGCCAGGGTGACCACTCCTCGGTCACTGATTGGCCACTTCGCTGTACGGCTGCAGCACAAATGGGACCCGGTTCCATCCTGTCTACGGCAAGGAAATCTCGCCGCTCGCGAGCGAAACCGCCGTCGAATGGCGACCCGCGAACGGCGTACGGCGAGTTGGCGTGCCAGTAACGTGGACGGGCCTTAAGTGTGCACTTCGGCGTTCCTTGCATGTCCCTGTCTGGAAAGAGTACATCACTATCTATGATACCGTACAAAGCTGCACAATTTGCAATGGCCGGAGCACGCGCGAGCGATCGGCTGTTTGGGACGCGGACGAGGCACTCGCGGACGGCAACGCCGGAAGCTCCCTTTTAAAGGCGCAACCACAAGGGAGAAATCTTCGACGGATTCGGCGCCAACCGGCGGCCGGCGGCACGGAGAACAATGCGCCGCCGGTTCACGCTCGCTCGGCGCAGCAAGACCGAGCAAGCTAGAGTTATATGCTACCAAAGGCTCCCGTAGGGAGCATATACAGTTAACTCTAGAGCGAGCACGCTAAAGTACAGTGGCTAAAGCAAGCCAGACTGCAGCGCCGACGGCGGAAGTGGCGGTAGACGCAAGAGGCAAACAAACTATGGTCTCCGAGACGGCACAATGCGCAATGTGAGCGAGCTCGGAGGCTATTTACAAAGCGAGCTTCCGGCTTTTAGCCACAGCGCGTGGCTTAAAACCCCTATATATAAAAAAGTTGCAGTGGCTTAGCTCGGCTATGCCAGAATATACGTAGCGTTAGCAAAGGTTCAGCTGATTATTCTTAGCTTTCCTGGTTGTCTCCTACGCTCAACCGCTAATTGCCCGGCAACTACTTCGGGATCCGATGAGTCAAGCTTCTCCGTTCTCCTGCGCTGTTGAGCAGCATTTGCGCTCTCCTTCTCCATGGCTATACCACACTGGCAAACGCCAGTCAGAAGCGCAGCGGCTCCAGCGCAGTGTCAGACGGCGACTGCACAGCGAGCGCGCGCCGGCGCCAGTGCGTCTACCACGGCTACGACGTCACTCCTCTGGAATGCGCAGACCGGCGGCGGTGAGTCGCGCGCGGCGGCGGCGGAGTGCGCGAGAGGTGCCGGCTCCGGTGGCTCCGGTGCGCAAGCCGTGTGACATCACTGATCCTTGCGCATGCGCCGCACGGCTCTTGATGTGCCGCGCGAAACGGGCTTGGCTAGGCCAGTGTAGCTAACGCTACAAAAGTAGCGACACTCTCCTCCTCCGCCTTCTCTCCTCCTCGTTTCTCCTCTCTTTCGCGCTCCTTTTTCGACCGTTGCGCCGCCTACACCGCTTGAAACACGTGCACTTGTTTATCTTTCGCCGCTGATCAGATTCGACGATCGCCGACTGTGTTCGCCGCTATCGTTGTGCTCCTCGCCAGTCGGTAGACGCTTCTCGGGCGAAAATGGCGATGGAGTGTGATCGTAAACAAACGCAGCCAGCGCCCGGCGGCGCGACGGTCCAAGTGATGCCATTAGGCCAATACCGACGCGGCGTCGGCCTCGAACAGGGTGTGCGAGGAGGCGGCGGCATTCTTCAAAGCATGACACTACTTTTTATATTGACCCTTTTCGCGGAGCAGTTTGCTCTAGAGGAACGAGATGGCGTTTTCGGCCGCGCGCCATACGTTGCCTCAGCGAATGCGCACGAATACGAAACCATTACTGCTTCTGCCCTGCTACTGTGCGATCAGCTGTCGAAAATGCAACTGGGTGTGCGCTAATGCACTGTGCCCAATTCATACTGAAAAATGTGTAACGATGAAGGGAAGACGTGTGCGCGCTAGTTCACTGCAAAAATAGTGATTCACATATTAATGAATGAATCAACCTGTGTCGCCGCGGCTACTTAAGGACTGCCCGTGTTGCCGCCCTTCGCGATGCACGGCTTTCCTCAAGGATAAAAAAATATAATTCATTCGCCTGCGCTGTATAGCTAACCTCCAAAGAAAGGACTTCAACTCCGGAACGTCGGCACTTTGGAGTGAGTACCGCTCGTTACAAAATGAAGTAGTGCCACTTATTGGCATAGTAAGCTTCCCGCACGTTATCTACACACATCCACCCTTACTCGCACGAAAACTTACACCCACCCTATCGCCAACGTGTGAGTGAATAGGCGCACACTTGAATCAATGTGCCGAACCATGAGTGACGGCGACTACACCGACAAGACACGAATATGTTGCAAGCTGAATGTTTCGTGACGGTCCGCAGAGTAAGCGAGGGACTAGCGATAATGCGTCTTTGCTACGAGCATAGTCCCTTGGGACCATGCTACGAGGTACCGCAAAGTACAGAACATTTAAATTCCAAGCCTTTGTGCGCAGCAAGAACAAATTTATCACAGCAGAGCACACCCGCGAGTGATTACGCTGAAAATAAACAATCAGATAGTGGCCGCACCGAGGAACTTTACTGAGTCAGAAATATGGCAAGCCGCTGGTTCAAAATGTTTGCCAAATAAAGAACGCAGAGCACACTGATCCCGATTTAATTCATAAGCGGAAAGTTCGGACAGCTTGGAATACATTTCTAGCACCGCTTTTAGTACAAGCTCCGTATACGCTGCTCGCGCCACTTGGACAAGGCGTAATGAGCTCTAAAAACACTTGCATGTCCTCTAAAGCTGTGGCCAAAGCTTCGTGTCGTGTACACAGTCACCGTCTACGATATGCGTCGAAACGGAGGTTTGCTGTGCCGCAGCGGTGTCAGGCGCTTGCATTGTAAACGCGGAGGCAACGGAGGTGGCTGAGGCAAGCAATGGACGCGTCACCACGTGATCAAACATGGCAGCGCCCACGGGAGCGCCGCGAAAAGGGTCAATAGGGGTTTTAGCGTGGCTACTGCTCGGGCGCCACCGCCGGCCGGCGGCTGCAACAAGTGCCGCGCAGGTGCAGTGAGCGCTGTGGGTGATGCTTTTACGTGTGCTACCGTCGGCTGCCGCGATTCGGATCGTCGCGAAGCAAGCAGCTCGCGTAATTCGTATTTAATAGCAGCAACTTCCCTTCCAGCTCGGAGGAAAGTGACTGAATAGATTTGTAACCAGATAAATGCCTTAAAAGTCAGCAGCATTGACACTGCCGTCTTTTGTTCGCATTCTCGTTTCATAAAGATTTGCCCGCTTCAAAATTTTTTACTGTGCGCGTCGATTCCAACGATTCAATTAATAATTAATTTAATTACCGGGTTTTACGTGCCAAAACCACGATCTGATTATGATGCAGCCGTAGAGGGGGACTCCGGAAATTTTGACCACCTGGGGTTCTTTAACGTGCACTTAAATCTAAATACACGGGTGTTTTCGCATTTCGCCCCCATCGAAATGCGGCCGCCGTGGCCGGGATTCGATCCCGTGACCTCGTGCTTAGCAGCTCAACATTCCAACGATTCAAAGATAGCTCTAGTGATAGCTCTTTATAAAGTAATATGCTCGTTAAAGGCGTCTGTGGATTCTTTGTTCAGCCTACGCACTTCAGCGACACGAATATGCATTAGTACAAATGTGATAGCCACTACACACGGATAAATATTCTTTAATATAGCTGTACCACAAAGAGATGTCCGTAAAACAAAATTATCATGTTGGTCTTGTAAGTTAGAACGGCAAAAATATCTGCAAGTTAATATTTTGCCTCGTCTAATTTTCTTTCAGCTTTGCAACGACTGGCTGTCAGTGTGTGACCTTGCAGTTACCGGCCAACATTAAAAAAGCGTAATCGGCTTGC
Source organism: Dermacentor silvarum (assembly GCF_013339745.2). NCBI lineage: Eukaryota > Metazoa > Arthropoda > Arachnida > Ixodida > Ixodidae > Dermacentor > Dermacentor silvarum. The sequence continues at coordinate 7,278,449 of NC_051154.1, read as the reverse complement.
TTCGCTACTATCCGAAGCACGGTGTTATGATCGGCAAGGAATTCGACAGCTCAATTGTGTGAGATACATCGCCGCGCGTTTTCCCATGACGGGAGGCGGTTATCATCTTCTTGGAAAACTCGGGTACCTCAAGTGTGGGGAACCTCGCCACGCGCTATCGTCTTCCTGGAAACTCGGCTCCCTCAAGTGTGGGAAACATCGCCGCGCGCTTTTCCCGTGTCGAGATAATCGCCTTCATCCCCGAGAGAGAGCGTCACCCCTATTACGCTCTGAGCGGACGCAAGTGCGAGCACCCAAGGGAGAAGGCACGAAGGGGAAGAGGTCGTCGACGTGACAACCTGTCAAAGGCACTGATTCCACAAGTTCACGTCCACCAGGGGGACATCGGCTACTACAAGACCGCGAGTGGTTATTTAAGGCCGTCCTGCCCCCCATGTTAGGCAGAACCGCTCGAGACTCCGATAGAGTCGAGTCAAAACCATGTACCAATGAAGTGAATACAGTCTTTTCTATTTTTCATCATCACGATGCCTGCCTTCATCGTCGTCTCCTGATTCTTGCGGTGACGACCCACCTCACCCGGTCGAGATTGTATCAACGGCAGCGCACGGTTGCAGACGACGAAAGAGAACCGCCCATAGACGAGAAAACGATCGCCTGAAGGCGCTGCTGCGCTAAAACCCCTTGATGTTAGAAAGTAGCGACACGCTTTGAACTACGCCGCAACACCCTCGCCGGCGCGGTCAACCTCCTCTTTTATTGCGATAGCAATTGTATGGACACTTCAACAGGATTTCTGCCGTCGTCGTCGCCGTGAGGTTCCGTATAGATTCCAAGGGCGATAAAATCGTCGCCGCTCGCCGTATGCGCGAGCGAAAGAGCGCGGGGGACGCGCGCTATCATGGAGAGCGAACGCACGGTGGAAAGCAAACGCGACCGTCGCCCGAAAGGCTGTGGGGGTATGGGAGGGAGGGAGGCGGGGCGGCGCTGTGCTCCGGCACCAAAGGCGTATCTTGCCACTCAATCTCCCACGCGAAAGCAAGAAACGGGAAGACGGGGGCGGGGGGGGGGGGGGGGGCAGCTTCTCCTCTGCCAACAACTTCTCATTTGCCCGGCGGTGCCGGTCGCCCGCACCGTCTCTTATCTCCACACGGCTCTGACCTTAGTATGCGCTGTGCATTCGCCGCTCAGTTTCCGTTGAAGCGATAGACCGCGCGAACCTGCGCTTGCTGCCAGCGTTTTGACAGTCGTTGGCTGAGGTCATTCAGTGTGATCTATTCTTGTTTGCTTGTGCGCGCTGACACCACGATTGTTAATTCAGTTAGTAAGCCAATGTGTCCAAGTTTATGCAGCCGATAAAACTACTATCCCCACTCCGAATAGCTCTCTACTAATTTGCTATCGCAATCGATGCTTCGCCTTTCGGGCGAAACTGCGACATTTTTTTCTCCCACTCTTTCGCGGAGGCAGCGCATCCGCCACGCTGAATGGCTGCGGCGCGCGAGACTACCCTGTCAGGTGACCCTGACGTCACGAAAACGGCGCGAAACTTGCTTTCGCGCGCCTTTCGTTTCTCCCGCCCGTCATGCATGCGCAGTCCAAGTGGTGGTCGCCCTGCCGCTCCGAACGCGTGTTTCCCAAGTTTTTCCATCTTTCGAAGGAATCTGAGATTCGTTCTCCGTGAAAATGCCTTGCTGCTGCGCGTTTCAATGCAGCAGCAGGCCAGAGAAAGGGCAAGCCTTATTTTATATCCCCCGAGGTGAACGGAATGTCGTGCGTCGGAAGCAGTGGCTCCATAACATCGGAAGAAGGGATTTCGGCCCTTCTAAGCACGCCGTTCTTTGCGAGGTGAATGTTGCAGCTTTCCTCATATTTGTGGATGAAGTTGCATGGAGATTTTAATGCTCTCCGCATAGCCGGACTCTTCGTTCAGTTCAATACAGAGCACCGATAACTGTGCATATAGTTTTTTTTAAAGTGAGTCGGCTGAAATTTTCGTTGACTCTTCGAGTCGTGACAAAGCTTTTTGTGTTTTCGCGCGTGCGTTAGTTTTCAAATGTATGTAATTTGTGTGTTAATGCCTGTAACTCATATTTTGTAGTTGTGTGCGTGTGTGTGTGTGTGCGTGCTTGTGTATGTGCGTGCGTGTGTGCGTGTATGTGTGTGCATGTATGTGTGTGCGCGCGTGTGTGTGTGCATGTGATCCTTGCGCCTGATACTTGTGAAGCCAAGGAACTATTTTACTCTTATTGCGTGCTTATTGTATCTTTGCAAAGTTTCAATACTGCGAGCATTTTCTTTTTTCTTTACGTACTTTATGTTGCGAAGGCATGAACCGCAATATAGCAATATATAGGTAGATAAGTGGTATTATGTATTATTCGCGCATGCTCATTAAGTACACGCCACGCGCTTCTGATAATCTCCCTCAATTCTGATAAACTTGACATCTTGAAGTCTGTAAGTTAATTATCAAGTGCCAGTCTTAGCAGTTGCCGTGTAAGCAATCAGCCTTTTTTTTTTTTTTTTTTTTTTGAGAGAGAGAGACTTAGGTTACTCCCAGAGGTGATGGAATGTAATTTCTCGTCGTTTCATAGTGACGGAATACAGGCGCGTGTGTAAAGTTCTATGTTGGCTGTTTCGCAAACACAGCACGCATTTCGCACAGTGGCATTGGTACAAAGGCTTTTGGCCCACTCATTTTGGCGAATTCACTTTAAGTAAACTATCACATTTCTTCTTGGTTACCTTCTCTGAGCCTTTTAAGAGCGAAGATAGTGAACCAAATTCTCGTTTATACTCTACGCTGCTTGCACTCAATGCACCTCCGCGTTACGGACAACCCAAGTGGCGACGTAGAGGTAAACAGCTCAGCCACTGCTTGGTACTCATTTTTTCGGAGCGCTTCCGCTTCTATTTATCGAAGCGTCCTCAAAAAGAATGTCACGACGTTCTATCGGAAACGTACTTTCGTCATGACAGTTTCACAAGGGATAAATTCCCATACAACGCTTCAAAGGGCCGAATAAACAAGCGCGCACATTGATTCTAATGCGGCTGCAGCGAGCCACTGCAGGTTTCAGCGCCGCGCCGGCCTGTACACGCTCGAGCCGCATATCGCCGCAAGCCGCACCGCCCTTGCGCGGTCCGCTTAAAATGGCCGCTCTGACGTCACGAGAGGCGGTCGTGAACTTTTTCAAGTATGCAGCAGTACACTCTACAGCATGTATGCGGCGACCGCACAAACATGGCGCTGGTTCGAAGCGAAGCGAAGCGCGAGGCCTAGGCTGCTGTGGCAGTTTTTTTTTTTTTTTTTGTCGTTTTTGTGTTTTTGTGGGATCATTGCAAGAGTTATCGAGCACTCGCGGAGATAATCGTCGAACGCAGCAATCCGATGTACCCTGCCTGACCTCTTCAGCGCGTGCGATCGTCAACGGCAACAGATGGAAATGTGTTGTGTTTACGCGAGCGTCGGAAGCAATGAAACCGGCGATTTCGTGTGTGTTGGGCCGTATTTCGCTTGTGCAGTACCAGCAGTACAAACGCGAAGGCCATCACATACACACACGCGCATTCTAAGCATGACACATGCATTCAGTACGCGCCAGAACGAAAATAGTGCGGTCGCCCATCTCAGCGTATGGTGCACCTAGGTGTTGTGTGTGCGCGCTTCATCGCGGCGAAGCTCATACGTGTATGTCCATTGTGCAGTGCTGGTTTGTGTTTAAGAAGTGACCATATGACCTGTAGCGATTAGCTTTATTGTCGCGTCATCGCAGCCATTCGTAATGTGCTGTTTGTGCCTTGCTTCATGTGAGCTGTTTTGGGGGCTGCGATGCGCCTTGGTGACCGCGAACACGTACAGAACGTTTGAGTGCTGGGGTTCTTACTGTACGAGGTGAAGGGTACTGTTATGTATACGTGCAATGTGTCGCAGTGGTGCTAGGCGTATAAATATTCGTTTTATGCGATATGCATATGCTCTGAAGTGAACCGTGCATACAGAACGGTTTGTACAGAACATTAGACCCAAAATTCAAGGATGCCAAAACCAAAATTCAAGGAGGCGGAAACAAACCGTACTTGTACACATACATTGAAAAATAATGAAACCTCCTTCTCCTTGGCCGAACTTTCTTGTAGCTAAGCAGCTGCTGAGTTGGACACACACTACAAACTCTTTAGGGTGCTTTATGCATGTGCTCTGAAGTAAACAGTGCAGAAGCACTGCTGGTCGTTTGTGCTCTTTGCATCTCAGTATGGGTTTTGTATCAAACCAGCTTTCCTTGCTTTGTACACGTGTTGTTTGTTTCCAGTGTTGTCACTGCACATTTTACTCTTTACGAAGAGGGGAGGCTAGGGAACAGCTTAAAAGTTATATCACTGCTCCACGTATTGCAATTATTAATTTTGTGCTAGGTGTCATGTGCTGTAATGTAAACAATGCAAATGTGCCGCATGCTATATTTTGCGGATGTGACGACACTGCAACGCACCTTCTCTGCCACTGCCCAACCTTTCATGCTGAACAATGTGCTTTGCCAGTTATACTCCATCTCAGTAGTTCCTTGCAGCACTGGGGCAGCGGCAGGGCTTCTTAGCCAATAAGAAGGCTGAATTCCCCTCAAGATGTGTTCATCCATGCTGTGTCAGCTGCTCAGCGTCTGCTTGCCATCCTTTCGATACATCAGCCACTGTTGGAGCAGTGATGCAACAAATGTTCCTACGTTGTAACTAAAAGCTCCGTTTCCATGAATGCTACTGTTGGGCTTCGCTTCATCGACACGCTATCTGAGCAGTTCAATACAGCCTCCTGAGCCAGTTTTAGTAAAAGTGAACACCCTGATAAATGTTCACATGCACCACGCCATCTGCTCAGCGTGTATTTGACGTTTGCTCACCACTGTCATCACGTACCGTACTAGAGCAGAGTAGGAATTAATGATGCAGTGAACAATGACGCATTCGTAGCGTTCTGTATCGTCAATGCATCACCATTGCTACTGCTGTGGTGCCACCTGCTAAATAGAAACCGAACCACTTTTACTGCCTGTGTAGTCCTAGCAGTGTCAAAACAACAGCTTATCTCAATAAGAACAACAAGAAATGCCTAATGCTTTGTCCTCAGCATGAGATGAGACTACGCAGTGATGGATTTTACCATTTATTTATTGCTTTCAGGGCGTACAGCTAGTAAAAGGGCAAATTGAGATTGAAGCGGGTGGTCTGGGCTGCATGGGCGGTGCCATGTTGCTGCGTAATCACGGTTAGGGTGGCTACTGATGTTACCTGTGCTAACCGCCACAGTAGTTCATCGTACAAGACGAGCATGCGAGAAGGGCCTAACATCTGTAAATCTTTTGTGAACGTCACCATGTAGCCTGCACCAAAGGAAAACAGAAAGCTAGGCAACATGAGAAACGTAAGGCGTGGAATTGACGAGGGAACAATGTTTAGCTTCATGCACCTTCGCAACGATCCATCTCCTTACATTAATTATCTGCCATCATGTCAACAAACTCATTGCAGTTCGACTTGTAAATGTAACATGGATGTATTATGCCATTGTCGTGATCTAAATAAAAAAAATGAAAGGTGCATTAGGTGTTTTGCAAAAAAAAAAAAAGAGAAGGTGAACCCTCATTTCTTATATGGGAGTAGGCAAGAGAGAAAGGTCCTTTGCGTTGCTGGTTGGGCAAAGAAAGAATACCTCTGTGCACGAAGAGCAGGTCACGTTCTTGTACTACAGATTCTTTGCTTCTATTTCGGCTGCTACTATGCTGTTTAAAGAATTCTTGTGGTAGAATACTCCTTGGAAGACACTTTACAACTTTTATAGTATAACTAAAATTTTCCACAGGGCCCTGGTGAACGGTCCTCTTAAATTTCTGAGGGGCCCATCAAGGGGTTGTACTAATTAGATGAGTTGTTTCTATGTAAACGTCACATTGACAAGCTTTGCAAAAATCTCGGCAAGGCTTGTTATATTCTGCTCAAGAGCCGAAATTGTTTTGATACAGAAACCCTTCGAGAAATTTATTTCAGCTTGTTGCACGGCCATCTGTGGTACTGTGTTACATCTCTGGGCCATTCATACATTGAGCCATTTATAAAACTTCAAGAGAGGGCTGTCTGCTTTATGACTTCCTCACATTACAATGCTAACACAACACCGCTCTTTCAACACGTACACATTTTACCGTTTACTTCATTACTAAATTTTTAAACTCTTGTAATGGTTAATAGTAGCATCGTTACTGACTACCCACTCTCAGCTACCAACTTTACCAAATCAGGACGCTGTACACTAAAACAAAATTTTCTGGTTCCAAAGCCTTGTAATGTGTGTGGTAAACAGAGAATTTGAAGTGTTGGAGTAGTCGAGAGGAACGTTCAGCCCACGTAAGTTAGAAATGCAGCTAATTTTCAGAGATAATTAAAACTGCATTTTCGTGATCTTCTTTCGTATGTTTATTAATACATTCACCACTTCCTTTTTCTTTTTTCTGGTGCATTTACTTTTACTTGTAAATGTTCAATGATACCGTTTGCATTTTGAAGATTCTTTGTATTGTATTCTCTACTTCTAATGTAAAGTGCATATTGTTGCTGAGTTTAAGTACATGTGTCTGTGCTAAATTAATTGCTTTGCATCCTCTACATTTTTTATGGATTGCAACTGGCCTCGAGCTAGGGATCCCAATGTATTTGTTCACATTATGTTTTACTCTGTACTGAACGCAAGAAGTAAAGTTTAATTCAAGGAAACCTTTTTCTCACAGGGCCCCCTAGCCTGGAGCTGCAGCCCCCTTATCCCATAGGTTAATCTGGCCCCAGTAGCAACTAGTATCACGAATGCAAGTTTTGGCTTGCCATCCCTTTTATCAGGTTAACATTGATTTGCACAGCAGAAATCTTAACATTCATTGCATGCAGAAAACAGCCGTAGATCAAAGGACGCAAGTAACTTGTGTCCTCAAGAATCTAAACCTTGTTTGGGGTTTTCTGGAATGAAAGCAGTTTAGGTACCTTAGTCTGAAACTCTATTTTGCTTGACTGCAGCATTTATCATGGATGCGAAGTGGGTGTTGTGACAGAAAGCCAGTGTGCACATACAAGAAAAAGTACTGCAATGCCGCTCAAAAGTTTTCTAGGTGTATTGTGCAAAACCACAATTAATGTACGGGAATGACATGACAGTGGTCATAACTTAAAGCAACGGTTCATTACAGATGGGGTACACATGTATGGTCACATAAACATAATGGTGCAAGCTTGACATATAAGTGATAGTCCTTTTTAAGATACAAGTGGCATGGTGACATACCGGGAATCAATGCTTGTTATTTCTTTATTCCCAAAATTATCAGCTGTACAATACGTGTGCCCCGATACAATGACGTATCTCTGAATCACAGATGTCACATCCTATCTGCCCTGTGAAATACTTTGCCACATGAAATGGAAATCTCATTGACATAATCAGTTATAGATTTTGCAATAGTTTTATGCTGTTTCTTGCAGTCTTGTCTTTCATGAGTACTTGCATAATATGGAAAAGGGTACCTTGACATTCTGAATGTTATCTATATATGACCACACAACTATTATTTTTTCCTAATCAGAGGAGGCTCTCGTGTCATTATATTAATTGAACTTCTTTAACAATGAATACGCGACAGGTACTTGCATGTGAACAAGTGTATGTAGCCTCCCAAAGGCAAGCACGTTTACGAAAGTATCTTTCAGTCATATTGGCAAGAAAACTTTCCCATAGGCCTTTTTCACGCGAAAGGTGACCACACATTTCTTGATCTAGCAGACTGATCTTTTATGCTACAAGTCTGTGCTGTTTTCCTTGCAACGAGTAGTTTTACATATGTCTACAACACGTAGGTCCTTCATCGGCTATTCTTTTTTTTTTTTCTACAACTTTGATGTTTTCTTGGGAACAATATATTGCACGTTTTTGAAAGCTAGCCATTCAGAGGCCATTCTTTCTTGAAAAGCTTCTTTGCAGCCAGGCTCTAAAGTTGTTGATAGACTGTTTATGTCGATTTTTTTACGTAACAATTAGTAGTCTTGCATTTAAAACTTATCCTTTGTGCCCAATATTTAGCTCTCTTTTTGCACTAGTTAAGGTGTGGTACCTAATTTTTTTATATGAAAATAAATATTGTTACTACAGGTACGTGTGTCGTCGTATGACTATTGAATATTTGATAAATAATATTTTATTCAATTTGTATTTGAAAACGTTTCCATTCGCCCGCCTTTACTTCTTGTACAATGCACAAAGAGGCACGCAAGCCATAGTGGTGCTTAATGAAGTCTCTTTTTGCTGCATGTAATAGTGGCAAAAAGCAGCTTCTCACAGGGAACTTGATTGTGTTGTCTTGTGTATTGTTCTTCTGCCACATGTATTCTGAATTGATAATTATATCACAGACAGATATATAACCTCTCAATGGAACAGACATTTATTTGATACATATGAACTCGCACCCTGTTCAGCTGGCTTTCAGTTACGCTGATTGTGGCCAGCCTCTATAGAGTATGTCTGCAATGTGGTATGAGGGTATGTGTGCAGTGCTACTGTTAAGCCAACTATTGTTCTCACAGCAATGTATTGAGTAAGGTTGTTGCATAATTATTATTTTAAAAAAGACAGCATTAGCCCAGGTTTTAAGGGTGAGAAAATGCTTGGTGCACTTCACCAAGCATACAGACAGCATATAATGTGACTACATACCATGTGTTAGTTTGTATTTACAAAGTGTTTACAAAATGGGGAAGGTGGCAGCGAGACTCCTTGGGGAAGCAACACTTCAGTTGTACTGATGGTACGGCGTGACCATATAATTTCCTTATTGCTTGGTTAAAAATATGGTGGGTTACAACCTATGAAATGCCACACCAGCAAGGCTGAACATCCATCCTTACTTTTCAGTGGCTTAAATACGCCACTGTGTTGTTGAGCCTGTGTTGTTGAGATTCCAAAATATCGCCTCGTGTGCCACGTTGTCAAATGCCCCCTTCAGGTCTAGCGCGAGAATGGCCCGTGGTGTGTGGCAGGGATGACAATCTCCTTCTTCAATTGCATTAGCACATCCTGGGTCTCAAGATGTCGTATAAAGCCAAACATGGGGTGTGGCATTTGCTGGGTTTCGTCCAGGTGTTGTTGGAGGCACTTGAGTACTATCCTTTTCATGATTATGCTTATGCATGATGTGAGGGATATCAGCCACAGGTTGTCAATGTGCGGGGACTTGCCCGGTTTGGAGATAAAGCTTACTTCAGCTGTTTTTCATTCTTGTGGTAGCTTGCGTGATGTCCAAAAGTCATTGAAGGGGCCTAGAAGCGTCTCTAGGGCCTGATCTTCGAGGCTAATTCTGGTCGGGCCCGGGGGCACTGCTTCGCCGGCTTTTTTCATCAATGGAACAACGACATAACACAGAATGAACAAACACGAGTGCTGTGTGACACGGTCATATTCCATCATGTAATCAATTGTACGCTCACTTTTAACTTGGCAGCCACTAAAAAAAACCGTATGTAAATCAACAAGCCGTAGTTGAATATTCACTCGCGTGCTCGGTGATGAAGAGAAGTGACTTGTCGATCTACACAGCTGTATTCCGCGATAATAGAACCATCTGTATAAGAGTATGTTAATATACAGGGCATTCATTTTAAAGTGTTACGGAATTTTTAAAAATTGCCTGTGGCAGGTAGCATAATTCTTATCATTGAGCTGGGTTATTCGATGAGGTGGACATTAGTGGCACAAAAAATCGAAACACATATTCAAGTAACAAAAATTGACTAATGAACTTCTTAGTTAATTACTTTACGACACATATTGCAATTTACGAATTATAGCCGGTGAGCTTGCAAGACGCATCCACTTGAAATGAATTTCCAGGATGACGCCAGCTTTGAGATATTATTTTCCAAAGTGTGGGACGAAATACATGGGCGTTCCAGTTACTTTAGTGCTTCAATGTATAAAACAGCATTTTGGTAAAAAAGTAAGTGGAACAACAGTGCATTTTAGGGCGAGTTTGATGGCACATATCTCCAAACTGGCGTCATTCTGGAAATTCATCCCAAGTGCATACGCCTGCCAAGCTCACCGGCTCCAATTCGTAAATCACAATATGTGCTGTACAATAATTAACTAAGAAGTTGATTAGTCATTTTTTTAATTAGTTCAATATGGGATTTCTCGTGTTACTAATGTCCGCCTCATTGAATAACCCAGCTCAACGATAAGAATTATGCTACCTGCCACAGAGGATTTCTAAAAAAATTTTAAAACTTATAAATGAACACCCTGTATAACGCTGCGGCGCTTCAGCGTGCTACGCTGTTGCTGCGACAAATCCCTTGTTCATTGGCTTAAAAACGCACGCGCGGTCTTGCAAGCTTTCGCTAGTACATCTACAAAAAATGCGCCGTCACGCCGCACACAACCGAGTACATAGCGGTGTATGTTGTTACAACAGTATGCGGTAGCAGCGATTTAAAAAAAAAGAAAGAAAGGAAAACGAAAAAAAAAAAAAAAAAAGGCGCAGGTAAGATCACTGCATAGTGTTCGAGAGGTGGCTCAGCGCGCCAATGCAACACATGCAGTCAACAGAGTATGACAGTGCAAGAGTTTTGCGTTTTCGCCGTGACGCGGAAGCTTGAACCCACGCCGACAAAAATATGCCAGTGTCGTCTGCTGTTGACGATAGTTGCCGACTTAAACATCTTTGCCCCGCCTCTCGGTTGCCGGCTCTTAACATACGTCGCGTCCCCAAATCGGAGTGCGGATGCCGGCACATGCGAACCGCTCGAGCTCACTAATCAGAAAATTACCTAATAAGAAAATAAACGTAATAACAAAATCCTGGCTCGGGCCAAAATTTTGCTGGTCGCCAGCACACAAACGCTGCGACCGCGCTGTTGCATGTTGCCAGTCGCTGGTTATCTGTTTTGCCAGCCAGAGGGCGCATGCGTACGGCACCGCTCGCGCCGGTCCCAGCGTGAATCGAATTTTGTGCCCGGTTGCTTCAACCGTCCGCCGCCACTGAACCGCCAGCATGCGGTGCGGCTTGCGGCGATGAGCGGCTCGAGCGTGTACAGGCCCGGGGGAGAAATCCGAGGAGAATCCGCCTTTTTTCACGGCCCGACGGCGCATGCGCCCTGCCCTGGCGGATTAGTCGCGAAACGTTTTGGAATAGTCGAGCGCGCGGCCGTGCGGCCCCATCTCGGGAAAACGTCCCCCGAAAAAAAAAAAAAAAAAGAAAAAAAAAAAAAGCGCTCGGACGCGCGCTACTGACAACTCCTGCCGTGTACCGCGTTGAAACTCCAGTGGCAGCTCGACGTCAGTGCAGTACTGAAAGTGTGCGTAGCGTAAGACTGACTTGGGTACTGCGACGGGCTTTCTTGTCGACGGCACCGATAAAATCACCGTGCCTACCATCGTTCGACCGAAACCCGCGCGATAGGCCGTTAAAAAAACGCGATAGCCGCAACGCCTTCGCTGGTATATATAAATAATCGCGCTCAAAGTGAGTCAAAACATGCCTACGAAGTTGAAAGGTTGAAATGCGCAAGGCTTCGACCCTCTCAAGCCGTGCACATGAAGTTTGAGCCAATGTTGATTTCAGCGAAGCTTAGGCCTGGCTCCGTCGAGTTCGTGCACCCGCTACCGGCGGACCTGTACTGAAAAGTAAGCAAGTTAGGACGAAAGAAACTGCTTTTATAGTTCAGTTCTGGCCTTAGCGATTTGAAATTAACTACTCTTCGCTTCGCACGGCGCGTACACAATAATCTGCAAGCGGCGACACAGCGCTGTGCCCAACGGCTGTGCCAACATCTGTACATCACCGTTCCCGTAGGCTGCTGCTCGTATTCGCAACGTAGATGGGTCGGTTTGTACGTGTTGGTATGCTCACGCATTTCTTAATTCCTGAGATGTACTGTTTATCTCTGCGTCAAACGGGAAACAAGAGACGGTACATTCGGTACAGCAGCATAAACAGCCGCCTCGCTCATTTATATACCATCGGTGTCAGCGATGGCATCCGCGTTTTTGCGGGAGAACAACACGGCCTTTAAATGAGCGCTTATGTGAGCACATTTTTCTCTCATTATGCTTTATTACACGCGCAAACTAAGTATAATGAAGTTAAAGAAAAGCGAGAATCAGTAATAAATAAACAGCCCAATATTTGTAATAAAGACGCCGTTGTTTAAGTGGCTCAACCGCTCATACTGACTCGTCTCACGGTGGAACAACGCGGCTCATATGAGCAGGTATGTTTGTTTTATTCGACGTTTTGACATTTTTTTTTTTCATGTCGACGATGCACCTTTTCCCAATTTTTGACGCTAACAACGATCTGTGGCTGTAGATGTCGATGTAAACAAGCGCACCGCTTTGCTAAATCCGACGCGGAAGGCTGCGCGCTCGAAAATTTCTTATTTGTGCAAAATGTCTAAAGAATCTGCAAAAAGAATGGAAAGAAAAGCGAGGTGCAAGTGCAGGAGTCAGCGACAACAAACCCCAAAGCAGCCGCGCCGGCAGATTCGCAACGTAGATGGGTCGGTTTGTACGTGTTGGTATGCTCACGCATTTCTTAATTCCTGAGATGTACTGTTTATCTCTGCGTCAAACGCGAAACAAGAGACGGTACATTCGGTACAGCAGCATAAACAACCGCCTCGCTCATTTATATACCATCGGTGTCAGCGATGGCATCCGCGTTTTTGCGGGAGAACAACACGGCCTTTAAATGAGCGCTTATGTGAGCACATTTTTATTGCGATAGCAATTATATGGACACTTCAACCGGATTTCTGCCGTCGGCGTCGCCGTCGTCGTCGCCGTGAGGTTCCGTATAGATAAAATCTTCGCCGCGCGCCGTATGCCCCAGCGGAAGCGTGCGGGGACGCGCGCTATCACGGAGAGCGACCGCACTCAATCTCCCACGCGCAAGCAAGGAAGCGGAAAGCCAGCGCCGGAGGGAGCAGGGGGGGGGGGGGGGGGCACTTCTCTGCCAACAACCGCGCTCGTCGCTCGTCCGCACAGTCTCTTATCTCTCCCACGCGCACGCAAGGCAGCGGGAAGCCAGCGCCAGAGGGAGGGGGGGGGGGGGCGCACTTCTACGCTGCCAACAACCGCGCTCGTCGTTCGTTCTACCGCACCGTCTGTTATCTCTACACGGCTCTGACCTTTATGCGCCGTGCATTCGCCGCTCAGTTTCCGTTGAAGCGATAGACCGCACGTACCTTCGCCCGCTGCCAGCGTTTTGACAGTCGTTGGCTGCAGTCATTCAGTGTGATCTATTCATGTTTGTTTGTGCGCGCTCACACCACGCTTGTTCATTCAGTTAGTAATAGTCGGGCCACATTTTCCAACGCACGCTACACATGCAATGCTGCCCAGATCGGCAGTGCAGCACTACAGGTGTGTCCCTTCGCCCGCGCTGCCCACGGTAAGCCCTTCTCATCAACACCACCGTTTCACACGCGCCTTCTCGTGGTCATCGAGTATCTCTTCATGTCGGTCTACTTACGCCGCAGCACACCTGCTTGCTTAATCAGCTCATGTTTACTACAATTCATATTGCTACCAAGGCCGCTCACCTTACTTCGTATGACATTGCTGTGTTGCTATCGCATTCATTGATTCGCCCTTAGGGCGAAACTGTGACATTTTCTCTAATTATGCTTTATTACACGCGCAAACTAAGTATAATGAAGTTAAAGAAAAGCGAGAATCAGTAATAAATAAACAGCCCAATATTTGTAATAAAGACGCCGTTGTTTAAGTGGCTCAACCGCTCATACTGACTCGTCTCACGGTGGAACAACGCGGCTCATATGAGCAGGTATGTTTGTTTTATTCGACGTTTTGACATTTTTTTTTTCATGTCAACGATGCACCTTTTCCCAATTTTTGACGCTAACAACGATCTGTGGCTGTAGATGTCGATGTAAACAAGCGCACCGCTTTGCTAAATCCGACGCGGAAGGCTGCGCGCTCGAAAATTTCTTATTTATGCAAAATGTCTAAAGAATGTGCAAAAAGAATGGAAAGAAAAGCGAGGTGCAAGTGCAGGAGTCAGCGACAACAAACCCTAAAGCAGCCGCGCCGGCAGATTCGCAACGTAGATGGGTCGGTTTGTACGTGTTGGTATGCTCACGCATTTCTTAATTCCTGAGATGTACTGTTTATCTCTGCGTCAAACGCGAAACAAGAGACGGTACATTCGGTACAGCAGCATAAACAGCCGCCTCGCTCATTTATATACCATCTGTGTCAGCGATGGCATCCGCGTTTTTGCGGGAGAACAACACGGCCTCAGCGTACCTTTATAGGCCACATTATAAACAAAACAGCGCTATCAGTGAGCCTGCTTACCCTATATATATTGTTGGTGAGTGCTACATGGCTTCCAGGAACGACATGCTGCCCCGCAGAAGCCATTAATAATTATTCTCGATCCACGAAATGCACAACCGATGCGCACTCAACAAGGGCGCAGGTTCACAAATCAACCGGCGAAAGCCCCGACACCCTACCAAAACGTTTCCGGTGGTGTGCGGCAGAGGGCAGCACAGGAAAATGAAAAAAAAGGCGGATTGAGGAGGAAAGCGCGCGCGCGGGGGAGAGTGTCGCTACTTTCTAACATCAAGGGGCTTTATGATGCGCTAAGGTCCCCCCAATGTGGAAATTTCAAGCAGCGCGGTCGCGCCGTGGTGCAGTCTCCGCTTTGTTTACATTGTTTCGCCCGCGCTTTCCTTCGCTGCGCTCGTGCTCTCGGCGCTCCGTTTTCGACGGCGGCAGATCGCCTGCTTTCGAAACAGCGATGCCAAGATTGCAATGCGGTTCTAAGAAGGTTGCCGACGCCGACAGCTTTTTTCGTGGCGGCAACCTCAAGAAAGGGGAGCGTCTGCTTCCACACGTGTGTGGTGTTGAACAAATTGTGGGCGGTGATGTGACAGTGAAAGCGAAGTGCGTGTCGGAGGTGTCCAACAAGATTGTATACGACATCGAGTTAGAGGTACACACCCGAGTTCAGTAATTTAGTCACTTTTATTTCTCTATGATGCCGTCACAAAGCGGTCATGCATGCTTGCAGAGATGTGCAGAGACGGTGACGATTGCGGTTGGTTTCGTTGATCGTTGGGCACGCACACACGGCTGCTCTCAATTTGGCTCCCAGGGAGTGGCATCAGCACTGTCGGAACAGAAAGGACACATGCATTAGGCACCAATAGGCCAATAAAATTAATTAACGTTGTAAGTACTACATATGTGCATAATACTTTATATCATGCTGTATAAATATTGAATGTATATCATGCCTTATTTAATGCAGATGTTAGAGTCATGGCAACTCATTGCATTATTGAGCAAGGTATCTTTTCAGTGGTCACGAGAAATCACTCGTACAAACTGCTCCGCGAAATGAACCCAGGTCACGGTAACCAGCGATTACCTTGGGACCAGCAGCACGAGCGCAAGAATTAGCGATACATACCTCATCGAAATGCGGCCGCCGTTGGCGGGAAATCGAGCTGTCGTCGTCGAGCTTATAGCGGCGCTACACGTATGCATTTACACGTTGCACGGCGGATGTCACTGTACGATTCAACTACGCGACACGTCTAAACAAACGGCTATGCGCTAAATACAGGCACATTACTATTGCGTTTTTTATCGAGCGGCCGTGATATTGCACGCGAATGCGAAAGTACGTCACTTACTTGACTCGGCGCACCGCAGTTATCCACGCTTGTCGTCTGTCTTTCTCGTACCACCTCCCCGGAATTCTGTAGGACTTCACGGGCGGCTTTCGACTTTTCGAGGCTCTTGTGGCAATCAACAACACAGCAGTATTGCGTGCCACCTTTCCTGGTTGATGAGGTCGCGCTCGCCGTCACGAAAACAACGCACGCGGTCGCTCGCGCCGTAGAGAACACGGGCGCGCGCTGGCCCGGCGGTGACCTTCGACACTTCCATCCTTCCGCCAGGGGAGTATTGGCGCTGGTGCCGCGCGGGAAAACTTTAGGTTGCCTCGTCTCTGGGCACCAGCGCCAATACTCCCCTGGCGGAAGGATGGAAGTGTCGAAGGTCGCCGCCGGGCCAGCGAAGAGTGGCAAGGCTGTTATTCAGTCGTTTCGGGACTACGTCAATTCTACGTATTCTCTGCCTCCTCTCCCTACTTCCTCTCTACCGTTCTATCTACCTCCCCTCTGGACGGTTGCATTTTAATAGTAAGGCAAGCAGTTTCTGTAATGCTTTTGCGGGGAATCACAGATAATTAAGGCCGTCGAGACGGTATTGTGGCGACGCCCAGGGAGCTCCAGAGCTCACTGTGCACATACGATGTGGTGCAAAGGTCCAAACGATCCGAGTTTCTCGCGTCGCCTTTCCTCTCTTCCGCCTTCCTGCTATGTATATACACACCCTGAACCATCTCCCGACGTGGCGTGCAAGACAGCGACAGCAGCGGCAGTGGAAAAGTCCCAGGAAGAGGCAATTTACGCAGATCCCACGCATTGTGGGAATCGGATCTAAGTGAAGCTTTCTGTGCTGTTTGTGTTCATTGAAGGTGGCGGTGTTGACGGCATACGACAGTCGTGACGTGTGGTAAATAGA
The DNA here is from genome assembly GCF_013339745.2 of Dermacentor silvarum. Lineage (NCBI taxonomy): Eukaryota > Metazoa > Arthropoda > Arachnida > Ixodida > Ixodidae > Dermacentor > Dermacentor silvarum. The sequence goes on along the minus strand of NC_051154.1, from coordinate 7,261,789 downwards.
GTTTTAGAATAGGGGCCCCAAATTAAAAACTTTGCGGGTGTTAGCGTTGCGGCATGCAGGAGTGGAGAGTTTTAGAATTGGTACAGTGGAATAGGGTAGTACTATTGCGTTTGCGAATAACGTTTTGCGCTTGCAGCGCCACTACGGTGTCAAAGAAAAACTATTATACCATTTATGAAAACTATACCATTTTATGATAAGAGTAATTTTGACTTTCGTGGTTTTGCGTTTAATTACAATTGATAGGTTATTCTATTAGCAGCAAGCGATTTGTTGCGCTTAATTTTCAGTAACCAACTTTACGTGCATTCACCAGCCAAGATAATCCACGTTAGGCCTACGAGCCATGAAATCGAATTCGGAATCAGCGGCGTCTAATGAATCAATCTTCATTACACGCATTAGTTGAGAGAAAGCGATAACCGCAGTCACTTCTCCTAGTTTACGAACTTCATTAGTGACCATGAATCGAGCCCAGTTTAGTGCTCGGTTAGAGCCATCGCTTCGATAGGCGCCGCCATGTTTGCTGACGCAAAGATTTTGGGGCTCCCGCTAAATCAGTGAAATAGCGTGCCCAACGCAAAACCCAAACGCAAATTGCGTCTCGCGCATGCGCAGTGGCGTCGACGCTATTTCTTTAGGGCCCCAAAACGTTTGGGGCCCCTATTCTAAAACTCTCTAATGTTACCTTGAGTGCAACACTCGTGTTTGTCTATTGACACGTATACATGTTTATCTTTCGCCGATGGCCGCTTTCCACCGTCTAACAAATGTTAAACGTTATCGCTCGGCGCAGGACGCGCCTGTATCGGAAGTTTCTAGAACGTTATCGATGCTTCTTTCCGTTGCCTGTTTTCACCGACGCTTATGTTATCTGATTGTATGAGCGACGCGAATTGTCTAGAACTTTCTGGAAGACACGCGCGTACCAGGGATTAATCTGGAACCTTCGATGACTCAGGTATAAAAGCCAACGCGTTTCGCCTCTGATCAGATTTTCGACGACCGCCGACTGTGTTCGCCGCTTTCGTTGTGCTTTGAGTGTAGCTTGCTTTTGTGGGCACAGGTTCGCCCAATAAAGAATCAGTTTCGTCATACACAGTTTTACGACTGTTTACTTCAGCGTCACTACTACGTGACACTATGTAGTACAAAGAACACACAGCGAGATGTGTTTGCTCGAGGCGTTGTTGCGCGCCATTGTTTGTAGCCTGCGAGAACATTAGCACTGTCATTCCCTCACACGGGGCTCGCATCGTGGCTGAGAGCGAGAAAAAAAAGTTATGCGGATCGCATGCACTGTAGGAATCAACGTAAGCGAAGCTTCTGTGCTGTTTTTTATTTGATATTTGCTTTATTTTCACCATTATGACACATCAAGACAGACAAAAATGTACATAAATGGTGAGGATAGCGGGAAAAAAAGCTGCTTTTTAGCAGCTTGACTAGCCCCGCCACTCCCTGTTTACAACGACAGCAACGGAAACAAGCTCACAGAGAACAATTTCAAGCAATTGTTTTTTTTTCTTTTCTTCAAGCTCATACAGACTAATTCAAAACAATTTTCATGTTTAAAACACAAAGAATTCAGGATATCATAATTAAAATAGCGTTTTTTGATAACGTGCGTAAACCTCCATCTGTTAGTTTAAACTTATTTAGTGTGCTCGGAAGACAATATTGTAATAGTTGCAGTTCATAATTTGTTCGCGGCCGGGGGATATACCAATGGTTGGTGTGTCTGGTTAAGCGTGAGGAGGGATTAAGAGTTAAATTTGTTAAAGTGCGAATGTGGCTGCTTTTATGAATTAATTCGGACCTAAAATCTGTCAAGAGGTGATATTCGTATAGAGTTGTAACTTTTAAAACATTGCACTTAGCAAATAATTCGGACGTGTGCGCAGTGTACGACAAACCTGCAATGCAACGCAGGGCATTTTTTTGCAATGTGATTAAGTTGTGCAACGAGTTCTTGGTACCAGTAGCCCAAACTAGATGGCAGTAACGCAGATGAGGAGAGAAAAGAGCGTTATATAACATAAGCTTTTGTGGCACTGGAAGTATGCGCTAACATTTTCGCAGGGTACCTGCGGTTTTACTGAGTTTATTTATTATGTAGGTCTGTGTGGTGTTCCCAAGACTCGTGAAACACAACTCCCAGTGTCTTTGCAGACGACGAAATTTCTATTCTAAGATTATTTATACTTAGGGAATTAAGCATTCTGCATGATGTAGATTTGGCCCGAAAAAGAACAGCTTTTGTTTTAGCACAGTTAATACAGAGTGAATTCTTTTCTGTCCAAGTGTGTAGTCTGTTTAATGTGTCATTTGCCGATGCTATGATGGTGTCGGCATTCGTTCCTGTAAAAATAAACTCGTATCGTCTGCATAAATTACGTATTGTGCTGAGGTATCTATACTTACAATATCATTTATGAAAACAATAAACAGAAGTGGACCGAGTATGCTGCCCTGAGGTACACCATATCTAATTTTTTCTAGCGCCGACAGTTCTTTGTTTATGGACACACTTTGGTATCGATTGGTCAAGTAGCTTTTAATAAATTCTAGTACAACACCACGAATTCCGTAGCAATTCAATTTTTGTAGTAACGTTTCATGATTTATGGTATCGAAGGCCTTGGAAAAATATACGTAAATTTCTAAAGTTATTCTTTTTGCCTCGATATTGTTTAGGATTAGTTCTTTTGATATAGTAACGCGCTTTGTGTCGAAAGACCAGGTCTAAATCCATACTGTGATGGCGTTATAACTGAGTGTTCTTCAAAAAATTTTGACAATCTAGTAAATAAAATTTTCTCCAGTCCCTTTGAGAATATTGGCAATATAGAAATCGGCCTATAGTTACTCAAATTACTTTTCTCACCTTTCTTATGTACTACAGTTATCTTGGCAGTCTTCATACGCTGTGGAAAGGTACCGGTATTTAAAGAGAGAATATATATGTGTGTTAAGTATGGACTGAGTAGGTCGATAACAGAATTTATAGGCTGTAGTTTTAAACCATCTATGTCCTCACTATTGCTCACTTTAAAGCATCTAAACACATTTATTACCTCGTATTCATTAGTTGGTGTGGCGAATAGGAAATTCTGTATGGGAGGGGGTAGGTAGGTGAGAGCGACGTCATCATTTGTGCTTTCAACTAGTGTAGTGAAGTGCGCATTGAATTTGTTAGCCAATTCTTTACCTTTGTATACTTCGTTGCCTATTTCAAGTTCATCAATAATATTTGCTGGTTGCCTTGCAGATATTACAGCGTTCAGCTTGTTCCACATTTCTTTCACGTTTGATTGACGAAAATTAGCGGTGATGCTGAAGGCGAATGTTTAATTTCTTCAGCGTTTAGTGCAATACGAAAGTGGTGAGTTGATCGTAAGTCTTACCTTGTGTACACCACTGCTATTTGTCCGCGTAGTACACAGAACACACAGCGAGACGTGTTTGCTTGAGGCGTTGTTGTGCGCCATTGTTCATAATCTCAGAGGGTTGAGCATTATCATTGCCTCGCACGGCACATCGCATCGTGGCAGAAGTGTTAAACTTTAATTGGGGTTGTACGTGCAAAAACCGGATTATGAGGCCCGCCGGCAGACTACGGATTGACCCTCTGGAGTTGTTTTAACGAGCGTTTTCGCCCTCGTCGGAATGTGGATCGAGCCCTCGAGCAATGCCGCAAAGCTACCACGGCGGACACAGAAGCGTTGAACTGACGTGCGACGCCTAGATGGTATACCACCGTAGCGTGTAGGCGATCTCCGATGTCATCTAGAAGCTACGGTGCTTTAATGTGGCTCTCAGTCTGCACGCGCTTGACAAACTTGCATGGTGTTTATTTTTCAGAAATAACAGAAACGTACCGTACGTTGAGCTTAAATGTATCCACTTTGTCCACAACCGCTGTCGTGTCGTAGAACGTTTCCTCACAGAGAAAGAAATTCAACAAGAGCGAACACTCCCATAGAGCCCAGCGGCCGAATCGACTGCAGCGCACCAAGCCGTCGGCATTAATACCTGAACCACACTTTCGGTTTTGGGCGCGCGCGTTTTGAACGCTAGCTGGTTCGCGTTACGCCGGCGCGGCATTGTCTTGCTTCTACTGCTCAACCGCGCGCTGTCTTGCTGCGGAATCGTTTTATTATTGAGTAAAACTGATTGCGAACGATCTTTACAAGCCTCCATTGTACCTGTGCCACGTGCAATTTCATAACGCAGACGCAAGCTGTGCAATGAGGAAACATTCATTTTGCTCGTTACGGGCTTCTTGTGCATTGTTGTGGCACCAGCATAGTTTCCGTACGAAGCTCCACTGGTCGACATCAGCTGAAAGAAGTAAATTACAAGCATGTGTCATTTTGGTATTTGCACATAGGAATACTGCGTGCAGAAGTGGTGAATGGGCGGCATTACAAACAAAAGCAATTCGCTTTTACATACATATGGCGTAGAAAATACCCGACTCGTGAATGAATGAATGAACTTTATTTTCTCGTTCAAACGAGGGGAGACTGGGACTAAAGGCACAGAGGCCTGACAGAGGTCCCAGCCCCCATACAATACCATAAAATATGAAGGAAACATCTGATTTTCAAGCATTCTCCCATTCCCGGGCATTATTTCCTGCACTTTAACAGCACATATACACGGGCAACTACGCGTTTCCAAAACTTGGCATCAGCCGACGCGATAGTACGCTACGTACAGAGATGGCCAGAACAGAGGCTCCCAGCCAGACCATGCTAGACGCTCGCAGAATGCCTTCTACTCGCACTCAAGACAAATGCGTGGGTGCAAAGCCTGTTTTCAGTCGTTCAGAAGACGGAATTTTCCAGTTACAAGTTCCTGGTTTTGGAGCTCCTCGGCGTTATCTTTCTCGCGTTCTGCCGGCGCAAGCAACACACTCCCATGTTGTACTCTTGGCAATCGTGCGTCGTGTTTTTGACAAGCGCGTCAAAACCTTACCACCACGTTTGAAATTTTGCGTCCTAAATAGAAATTCCTTGAGCTCTAATTTATCCAAAATTTATCTTCCTTAAGCGTGTAGTTGCCGGGCTGTTTACAAGAGAAGATTGCGATATTTGGCAATCTTTAAAAGCAAATTACCCAAAAAGTAAAAATTCAACATTATTTTGCTGCGTCTAGGAAATAGATAAATATGTCCTAAAGCTACAGAGCAAGCTGCAATGCAGTAAATGCGGTAGTTTCTTCTAAATATGGTCATAACTGAGACACAGTTCGCAAAAAACCATGTATCTCATGCTTTCGAATCGAATCGGCGCAGTTAGTCTTGACAAAACTGACACAGAGCTCTGATAGCAAGGGACGCGCATGTATTTTGCTGGAAGCGTGAAAATTCTTATCGGCGAGTGCACAACGTAAAAAATATATATATATTTGGTTTTCACGTCATTGTGAGTAGCATTGGGCTTATGCGCGTAGTTGATTTATGATCGCCTGGCTGTAACTACCCAGTGAACCATTAATGTACCATAGATGTCCATAGAACATCATGTTTGAGACATTGCACACATCCTATAGATATCTATATTTCTCCAAACAACATTAAAAATACATACCATGGATAATCTAAGTCCCATCCAGATCACGTTGCTGTAACACTGAAAGGATTTAGCAGCTGGACATAAGTGACCTCTAAAAGACGTTCTTTTTGGGGATGCAGGAGGTCCATAGAACATCTAGTGGATTTTTCCTGTTGACGCTATAATGAGCTGCATACCTGCAAGTGCCACAGCAGATGTACTATCGAATACAAATGAAATGCGAACAGCAGAGTGTGTGGCCGAAGCGTAACTAAAAGCACAGTGTGCGGCGTCGGCCAGCGATCATTGTACACATACATGCATGTGGTTTCGATGCGGAGTGCGGGGCTGCTTATCCTAGTGCGTATTAAGTCACCTGTATTTTGTTTGAAGCTTGTATTATCACCCCGCCATTGCAGTGCCATTCCTATCTGTGATGACTTTTAAGGTGGCTAGCACTGTTGTTGCGCATCCAATGCAATATATTTTTCGTGCTATTCAAATTAGACACTGCAGCTCTGATGGTACGATTAGATTCGTGCGATTAGACACTGGCAGCTCTGATGGTAGTAACAAAAGCAAAGCAATGCACGTTAGCAAGCTGGGTGCGTGCCAGCTATATCACACTACAGATGTAGCGATGGTGCTAGCCACCATAACACTGTACTGCCAGGTGGGTATGGCACTGCCGCGGAGAGATGAGAAAACAACTTCCCGACAAAATACGGGTGACGTTTATCGCAATAGGGCGAGCAGCGCTGCACTCTTCCTCGAGAACTACATCTCCACGCACGTGCACAACGATTGGCCGACGACATGCACCGTATACCTTTAGTTATGCTTCGGCCACACGCTCCGCTGTTCGCATTTAATTTGTCCTCGGTGGTACATCTGCTGAGGTACACTAATGGCACAGTTACCCACATTGTCGGCATATAGCTGGTGACTTTGCTTGAAATGTTGTTAACGTGTGAATGTGAAAATATAAATTGCAACACTTATTAAGGTGAAATTCTTAGATGGCTCAATGGTGGAAAAATCTGATGTCCACTGTTACAGCACCAAATTGGGAATTGAACCCATGACCTTTGGTGAGAGTCGGACCCACGACCTTTGGTGTTAATTAGGTCGAAGCGAATTAAGGCATAGTTCATTAAGATAGAGTTAATTGAGGCACTCTAACCCACGACCTTTGTTGGGAGTCGAAACCACTTGGAGATATGGGCGAACCGGCCACATCTCCAAATTATCTCCAAGTTGGATTCCAACTGACATGGTGAAGGTAGAGTCGAACCCACTACATTGGGTGTTAATTAGGGCGAAGTTTCTTAATGCAAGTTAATTAAGGCAGAGTTAATTAGGCACTCGAACCCTCGACCTTTGGTGGGAGTCAAACCCACGACTTTTGGAGCTAATTAAGGCAAAGTTAATTAAGATACAATTAATTAGGGCACTCAAACCCTCGACCTTTGGTGGGAGTATAGCCCGCAACCATTGGTGTTAATTATGACGAAGCTAATTAAGGCACTCGAGCCCACAACTTCGGTAGAAAACAATAGGAAGTAACAATGCATTCGAATGAGAATGACAAATATTTTAATTAATGCTTCGTGAGTGCGCCGGCTTCTGCCTTCATCCTCTTCAGTGTTCGCTAAAGTGACTGTCAGCTTTTATATATAGTTCAGGCGCTCATCAAAATGCGAAAACTGTGTTAAAATCGTAAATCTGCATTTTGATCATTATGCATCATTACAAATCCTGCAATGGATAAATGAAAAATAGTGAGTTCAGTAAGCACTAGGTAAAGCACACCAGTGAAACTCGCAATGTCATACCAATGTTACTTTTTATTTATACAACTCATAAAGCTTTATTACAAAAATGATGAGCCCCCCGCGAGGCACATGTATGGAAATATTCATTACAAGTTCTAGCTGTATACAAACAGGTTAAACGTGGATCTAAAAAAAATAAATAAATAAAAACAGATTCTTGAATGAAACTTCACTAAAACAAAAGTAACGAGAAAAGGGTGTTAACACTCAGAAAATGACTAGCAGGCACACTGCCACAATTATATTTAAAAAGAATAAAACTGATTAGTAGGAGGTAATATCACATACTAATTAATAACCAAAAGTACATGGCCTGCTTGCCCGCACCTGTTTCTGGGGCCACCGGATTCAAGATAGAAAGCCAGTACTTTCTAGCTATATTTAAAAATACCTGGTAAAAGAAATTCCACGCAAGCAGATTCCCGAGATGGAATGTTCATCTAGATAGGCAACTTGGGGACGTATTCTGAAACGTTCCACTTCGGCGATATATCGCTTTTCGCCTTCAGGCGCGCGCTGATTGGCTGTTTTAGCAAAATTGGATGAGCCGATTGGCTGGTTGAGCCCGACGTCATTCAATTTCGCTCAACCAGCCAATAAGCACGCATCTGAAGGCGAAAAGCGAAATATCGCCGAAGTGGAACGTTTCAGAATACGTCCCTTGCACAGGCAGCTTCTCACACAACGAAAGTGCCAATAACATAATGCTGCCAGAGACTAAGAGATAGGCATTGCAAATGAGAAATATCTCTGACACTTGAAGAGGAGCGCCCGAAACCAAACGATACAAATATGTGCGAAAATGAACCATCAAAACGTTGCCCTCAGAACATTTCAATAAGCGCTCCACAAGTTGCGCTCCATAAGCGCTCCACAAGCACAGCTCTAAATTTCAGTACGCAACTGTACAGTTCTGCCTAGTATATACGTACTTGGGCCATGGTCAACCACACAAAAGTCGAAAAGACACTAACAAATCACACGCTGCTCGCGCGCGGAACATTGCTGCGCACTTGCATCGAGGCGCGTGTTGCTAAATTGATATCAGTGGCGATGCGAAGTCAAAGCTTTTACGAGTTCAAGCTTCTTGTTTTCTTTATAAACTGTAGTAATACATCAGCAAGTTAAATGTTACGTTTTTTCAACAGTGTACTAATAGATATAACTGAAAAATAAAGCATCTTTGTATGAGAAACAAAATGACGTAACCGAGACCGAAAGCATAGAGAAAAAATGCCGAAAGTATTGGCTTTGCGTGCGGTGTCCAACAGCAACGTTACTAGACCTCCAGCAGTAGTGCGTGCAGAGGTCGTGCTAAATTGCAAAATAAATGCGGTCATAACTGAAATTCTGGGCTTTAATACTACAGTTGAAACTTTTCAGAATGAACAGATGAATATTTCGCAATTCAGGTACACATTTTCCCTCTCGTAGGATCTCGAACCACGGTGTAAGAAGAGAGAGGTGATCCGACGGCGACGCGAGGCGCGGCCACTTAGTGTGACTTTTACGCACGCTGCTGCCGCAGGGGGCAGCACCTGTTCTGGGCCAACTTTTTCGCGCGCTTTGCTGGCGCTTCTATGGGTGCGCTCGGCAGAGGCGCTTTATTTAGATGCGTATATGCCGCTCACCTGGTTAAAACGACTCTATTTGGTTGCAGGAACGTCCCTTTATGTTTCTGCCGACATTCCGAGCTATAATTCGACTATTCGACTAATAATTCGATTATATTCCGAGCTATTCGACTCGAGACCGTATGAGTGCATTAATTGAGAGCAAGCAGCCGCCATCTCAGCGTACGGTTGCATCAGACTCTAATTTTGATATTTACGGGAAACCCGGGCAATACATTTGCATACTTACTGAAAGTGTCAAAGTGAGCATCGTGTAACATGCGTTCAGAGGAGTGCTCTAGCACTCCTCTGAATAAGCTATGGCTGAGCCTCCACAGCTGCCAACATGTACAAATGCATTGCCCAATCTGGCAAGTGTCAAGGCACAATTTGAGGGGTTCTATAATCGATTTCTGAATTGTGTTAGGAGTGCAATAGCCAGAGAAAACTGCATTCGCTTTCCCAATTTTTATTGTAAGAGAAGTAATTCCCAGCATTATAAGCAGATCGTTTATCTCGATCGTTTAAGGAAACAGGTAATTATATATTAGAATGGTTAAAACAAAACAAAAAATGTAAACAGAAAAGTTAGAAGCAACGCAGAAACACAACCAGCACCGCATGTCTTTGTTCCCTTCAGCAGACGCACACGGTTGCTAGCACGTTGCAAGCTTGGGCCGTATCGACTATCCGCCGTCGGTTGCTCCACAGATGTTTGGTTTCGAGTCACCGTGCGCCGCTGTATATTTGAAGCCGCGTAGAAGTCATGGAAGATGTGCCTTCATTAGATCATTTGACGGGCGGTTGTTTGCAACAAGAGTTTTCACATTTGCCCCCTCAGCTGGCAGAACAACGCAGGTAGCTCACACAAGCTTCGCGAGCTTTCTCAAGTTGCGCGACTTGCTGCTGTCAGACCTTCTTTGTTTGCAGAACTGTCGCATCCTCATCGCAACATAGTAATTAAAAGATTCACTGCAAAATATACGCTGTGCTCAGCTCATGGAAACCCAATGCGATGCTTATCAAGCATTTCATCGATGGTGAGGTTGTAAGCATCAGGCTTTTCAGCATGCTTCCGGAAAACTGCTTCGGCTCTCTCCGGCATTTGAAATATGTGAGTAGCCGGGTGCAGAAGCCGGCCTCGTGTCTTGAGGTTTACAAGAGCAGCCTCCGGTCGATCAGAAATTGAGTCTGACAGTACCAGTCCCCGCCGGCATTCTTCACACGATGTTGATTTGAGAAGCTTTCGGCAGAGGTATCCTGTCACGTAATAAATTATGCAATCTGCTTCTTCTGGCCTTGTGTAGTCATGGTCGAGAACCTTCTCGCACTCCATTTCGCTTTCAACAAGGCCGTCAAGTTTTTTTTTAAGTTCTTCCAGCTTGGTCTCTTTCAGTTGATTTGAGCTGAAATACGACTTCAGGTCCGAAAGCGACAAAACTTGCTGCTCGGTACCGTCATCTTGGACTTTACAGTTTCCAAACTTTGGAGGTTTTACCAGGCTGTAGATTTTCAGCATATTGTACAGTTGTAGCAATGTCGGCATGGACGGGTGATCATTCTGTCCACCTACTTGCCGGATGGTACCAAAGAAACGCTCCAATACATCTTCATTGAATTTTATAGTCAGCACGTATTTGAACTCGCACTCTTCTAAAAGGTACGTTGTAAGTGCCAGCGTCGACTGAACTGTGACACGGAGGCCTTCGGACGTTGACTCCGTAAGAAAGGCATTTTTCTGTATTTTGCCTGAGTACACTTCCCTTTCCCATGTATCCAGCCACCGTAAAAATGCATGTAGGATTTCTATGTCGCGGCTGCCCGCTTTTATTCCTTCCGCTGGGAAACTTCTGTTCAGTGCGTCAAAGAGGTCGTTGAACATGAGTGTAAATTTCACTGTCCCTTTCACATTTTCTAGGCCAAGGATGCCGCGCTTAGAGTAATACTCGAGTCCATCCGCGACACTCCTGCTGAAGAGTTGGGTGGCAAGCTTTACCCTCATCTTCTCGGTAGTAGTCGGGTTGAGATGAGAGAAAGAAAGACAGCCTGGGTCACTGGTGTCTACCACATAAAGCTTGTCGTAGTGGGCCCACAATATTTGCTCACCGCTCAACTTCAGGGCCTTCTGTGCTAGCAGACGATTACGAACGCATTTGATTAGATGCGGAGCATCCGAGAAGACGAACACTTTCCTGTTGTCATCAAGAGGGTGTGCGAATGCGTAGCGGGTGTCTTGAAGGTTGCCACTGATATTGAACTCCTTCCACATGCGGCGGTTCGTCGCGGCGCCGTCGCACACAATTGCGTCCACATACACGCCTGCATCCTCCAGATGGACGATTGCCTTCATTATAAGTTGGGCGAGGACGGTTCCACGGGTCGGACCTTTACTAGCAAAAACGGCGACTGGCTGCGAATGCTTGTCTCCGAACGAGCGGAACATGAACACCAGTCCATGGTCGGCCAATTCTTCGCTTGGTGGTCCTTCCTCCCCTTAGTCTCCAAAGCCTGAATAAGTCATGGTTTTCGACTGGACTGCCATGTCTTTGCGAACTTGAATCTCGTCAAAGACGAGGATTCCGTGCCGACGAAAAGAATATTTTGTGCTCATGTTTTTTCTTGAATGCATTAAATAAATTTGGTCGAACCCAATATTCGTTCCTACCATGCTCAGATATCTCCTCACGGTCGACACACATGGGTGGGGAAGTATCTCATTATCCCTTAGAAACTTATACATTGCAGGGCTACGGATGTGTAGAAGAAGGCACAAAAGTAACCACGACTCTGTGTAACGCCGGTTCTTTTTAGTAGTGGCTTTCGCAGCTGACAGGTACTCTTGAATGAGAGTTCGCTAGGTTTCTGGTAAGTTCAGCTGGTCAAGTCTCTCACCTATACCCTCATCAGTCAGTGCTTTGAACTTATGCTTCTCCTTTTTTACTTGTTGTTCTAGCTTTCGGATGCGCTTAATCAGGCGGTTTCTCGATTTTCTGAGCGCATATCTAGCACTTCTCATGGCAGCCACTTTTTCAGGGCTCCCTGAAACTCGAAGTCGCTTGTATGGTCTGCGCTGTTCCTTCCTTGCAAAAAACCTTTTCTGTTGAATTTGAAGCGTATGCCGCAAACGCGCACACCTACTACACGTGGTTTGGTTAGCTTCGACGCTTATAAAGCATTCCGTGTGACGCCATTTCCCATGAACATCAGCACGTGCGTTATGCGGGCGCACGTGAGGATACGCACTCACATCAGGACCTCCAGCGCATACGTTTAAGTCGTCCAGCGTCTGCAAGGCATCTTGTCGGTCTTTCAGTGTTGACAGTTGGCGAGCAATACGAAGTTCTTCCAAAGAAATGATTTTCCCCATCATAACTCCTTTCAAATTCAAGTTGTTGTCTAATTACATGCATTTCTTCACGTACAAATCTACTGGCTGGTCAGGCGCAGTTGATTTTGCTTGCATGTTATGAAAAACAAGTATCCTGTGCTCTCCCAGGTCAACTCTGCTCCACGACCAATACATGGATGGTAGCCGGACGAGGCTCGGATTCGAAAAAGCCACTCGAAATCGTCGCAAGCACTGTCATTTAGACTACATACAGCATCCTCAGCGTCGCGAACACTAGCATCCAAGTCCCTTTCTTTGTTTTCACCGTGGCTGCCACTGCACGATGGGCCAGGTCGTAGCGAGCCAGCGTTTTCAGTGTCGTGGTCAGAAACGATACTAGGCATTGAGTCCGTTTCCATGTGTACCTCGCGCGTTGTCGTTTGACAAGCTTCGCCTTCTGACAGCATCTTTTTCGCAGAGGTATCCTTTGGTTCCCTGCTCGCGGGTCTTTTTCTCCTCTTCACGGACTTTGACAGGTACTTGGGTCTGTTCGGAAAGATGGTTGGAACTGCATCTGATGAAAGAACCACATGACGAGTTGTGCTGGCAAGCATGACACCACCGTGCTCTGCAGACTACGTCTTGCTGACGTAACGACTGTCGAAATGTTTTTCGCACACATGGTCAGTGGATCGGAGAACACGGTCGCTACGGAGAATGGCCTTTCGCCACGCTTCCAGGCGAGCTTCTTCTTTGGGAGCGCTGAAGAGCGATACCGGCTCCTTGCAGGACGCGTAGCCGCTATGGCAGCCGGGTACGAAGCACTTTTTGCCCATATTAAAGCACAATTACGCACTTCGTGCAGCACCCACATACGCAGAAGATTCAGACAGCGGATCAGAGCGCATCTCTGCAGTCGCAGTCGAAGAGAATCAGTGAGACGGTCCCGCACATCGCCCTACACTCTGCAGCTAAGCTGCCGATCACCGAAGCAGGCAGCGTCGGCGATTTGATATCACGAAACAGCTCAACTGGCCAGACGGAGCAACAATTCGCAAGAAGCGCACCCGGTGCGTGCTCCGATTGACTCCGATGCGGCGAGCAGCGGCTACCTAGCAGCGGCAAGCGCAGCGCGCCGTCTGCTCGAGCAGACGACGCGTCACTCTCGTGTCAGAAATGACGGTATTTTGACAGTAAGTGGCATGAAACCTTCTACATGCTCAGGATTTGGCGTCTGAATAACGAAAAATTGCATATATTTAGGTATGGGTGTTTCAATGCTGACGGAGGTCGTAAATTATCCACGCTTGTGCCGCTGCTCCAAGGCCCCTTGAACACGTGCTGCCCCTAGCGGCGGCACTCACTTCAGGTCACACGAAGTGGCCGCTCTCTCGCCCCAGAGCGGGCGCGCCGTCGGAGCACCTATCTCTTCTTACACCGTGATCTCGAACATGCACAGTGATGATGATGCCAAAAAACGAGGTAAATGCCCCGCTGCAGGGCTGTAACAGGCAACAGCACAACTTTCGCTCTCCTAGCTTCCCATAATTGTTAGGCATTAGATATAACTTGCTTGTATTTCTGCGGCATAGTGCGTGCATCTACTCACAGCGCACAATGTACGATCAATGTGCGAAAGCTTTGAACGTACAAGAGATGCCCAAATCACAAATACATTCGATGTCTTTTGGATGAACCTTGACCGTCACGTACTAGTCGAACATACTATAGATGTAAACTAGACGTCGTTAAATGTCTTGGATATTTGGTCTTTTGTGGTACGTCCAATGGATATTTGTGGTTTGCTGGGTAAATTTCACTGTTGCGCGGTCACCGCTTGTTTAATTATTGTTCATCTCCCTTCAGGTGCCGTTCAGGCGCCAGCGCCAGTAGCGTCATATATGGCGAGTGCAAACGTGCACGCACCTACGTAATGCTGGAGACTGCAAACGACGGGAGTAGACGCCGTTCTGTCTCGACAGAACGGCGCCGCCGCGCCTTTGTGTTCGTGGCCGACCTTGGCCGGCCACTATGAGCAACAACGAACAGAAACGGCGTGCAACACGCAGTAAGGGGGACAGTTGTAGACGCGGCGCAGTGGGACTTCACTTGGGATGCACACTGCAGACAGATCGCGCACGCTGAAGCTTCTACAAGGAGTATCAAGGTGGCGCACAATTAAAAAGCGTCGATGAACTTCGATTTTCATATCAGCCGGTGCTCCCAGTGATTTATTCTTTCAGTGACGCGCTTGGAAACATGATTTCTGGACCCACCGTTTTTCAATAATAATACTAAGAATAAGCATTTAATATTGTGACACAAGGATGAAAGTAACAGTAAAATCTATTTACAGGTGATATTACAAGAGACAGGCAGCGCAGGCAAGTCCCTAACGTTGTTGTCTTCCGACACCAGCTCGTGCCCTTCTTCTTCCACCTTGTTCCCAGCGTTGTAACATATGGCCCTCCGGCGTGGAAGCACCGTCCCGGTGCGTCTTATGTAGACGAAGACTGGTAGCGTTTGAGGCGGGCAACATGCACGACGTCACGGGGAGGTTGCGCAGAGCAAGCGGGAGTCGTGACCGGGGAGATTTCGTATGTTACAGCTGTCACCTGGCGGAGGACCCGGTAAGGACCAGCGTAGCGCCACATTAGCTTTTCTGATAGGCCAACGCGGCGGCTAGGAGACCATAGAAGGACAAAGTCCCCGGGAAGGAAATTGGCGTCACGGTGGCGACCGTCATATGTGCTCTTCTGCTTGCTCTGGGAAATAGAAAGGCGACGATGAGCAATTTGACGTGCCTGTTCGGCTGTGGCAATGACGTCTCGGGCGTATTCCGACGTAGAATCCTGAGCGATGGGCAGGACGGTGTCGAAAGGCAATACGGGGTCGCGGTCCTACAATAGATAAAACGGTGAGTAACCGGCTGTGTCGTGACGCGACGAATTGTACGCGAATGTGACGAAGGGGAGAGCATTGTCCCAGTCACGGTGGTCATCGGAAACGTACATTGGTAGCATGTCGGTGATGGTGCGATTAAGGCGCTCAGTCAAGCCGTTCGTCTGCAGATGGTAGGCAGTAGTGAGATTGTGCTTGGTGGCGCAGGAATGGAGTAGGTCGTCCACAACTCGGGAGAGGAAATACCGGCCGCGGTCTGTAAGAAGTTGACGAGGAGCGCCGTGATGAAGGATGATGTTGTGCAAAAGAAACTCAGCGACGTCGGTCGCGCAGGATGTCGGAATAGTTTTGGTGATCGCGTACCGAGTGGCATAGTCGGTAGCGACAGCAATCCACTTGTTGCCGGAAGCAGATATAGGGAAAGGTCCAAGCAGGTCTAACCCAACGCGAAAGAACGGTTCGGATGGCACGTCGATAGGTTGAAGGCGACCAGCAGGGAGTAGAGGTGGCTTTTTCCGGCGCTGACATAACTCGCAAGAAGCGGTCGACGTAGCGGTTCACGGACCGGTATAGACCGGGCCAAAAGAATCGGCGTCGTACACGATCGTACGTGCGAGAGACGCCAAGGTGACCAGCCGTGGGTACATCGTGTAACCGAGAGAGAATGGTGGCACGCAGATGGCGGGGAACGACAAACAGAAGCTCGGGACCACTAGGGTGCATGCTGCGCCGATACGACATGCCGTCCTGGATGAGAAACAGTCGAAGGGAGGGGTCGGACGGCGCAGATGCGAGCTTGTCCATTACGTCACGTATGTAGGGGTCACGGCGCTGCTCGGTGGCGAGGTCAGTGAATGCAGAGAGCGAGGGAACAGGAGCAGGAGCGTCGGTCGCACAAATATCCGGAGGATCGACAGGATGACGTGACAGACAGTCGGCATCTTGGTGTAAACGACCCGACTTGTAGGCCACGGTGTACGGGTACTCCTAAAGTCGCAATGCCCAGCGACCGAGGCGGCCTGTAGGGTCCTTCAGGGAAGAGAGCCAGCACAGCGCGTGGTGGTCTGTAGTGACTGTAAATGGTCGACCGTATAAGTATGGACGAAATTTCGCGACGGCCCAGACAAGTGCAAGGCACTCTCGCTCGGTGATAGAATAGTTGCGTTCAGCAGCAGAAAGCAAACGACTTGCGTATGCAATCACACGGTCATTCCCTCGCTGACGCTGAGACAAAATGGCGCCGATTCCATGACCACTGGCGTCAGTGCGGACTTCCGTAGGCGCAGACGGGTCGAAGTGCGCCAAAATAGGTGGAGATGTCAACAGGGAGATGAGCTTCGAGAAGGCGGTCGCTTGCTCAGGGCCCCAGGAAAAGGAAGCATCAGCTTTCAGAAGCGAAGTAAGAGGTCGGGCGACTTCCGCAAAGTTGTGAACAAAGCGGCGGAAGTAAGAGCACAGGCCTACAAAGCTCCGTACATCCTTGGCGCTGGTCGGTACGGGAAAATTCTGTACAGCCCGCACTTTATCTGGGTCTGGGCGCACACCAGATGAGTCAACAAGATGGCCAAGGATAGTGATTTGGCGGTGACCGAAGTAACACTTAGACGAATTAAGCTGGAGTCCAGCATTTCGAAATACAGAAAGAACTAATGAAAGGCGCTCGAGGTGTGTGGCAAACGTAGGAGCGAAAACGATGACGTCATCTAGGTAACAAAGACAGATGGACCACTTGAGTCCATGCAGAAGTGCGTCCATCATACGTTCGAACGTGGCTGGGGCGTTACACACGCCTAAAGGCATGACTTTGAACTGGTATAGGCCATCCGGTGTTACAAACGCTGTCTTCTCGCGGTCCATGTCGTCTACAGCAATCTGCCAGTAGCCGGACCGAAAGTCTATGGAGAAAAATATTTCGAACCGTGAAGGATCGATGCGAGGGAGAGGATAAACATCTTTTTTTCTGATATTGTTCAAGTGCCGGTAGTCCACGCAGAAGCGCCAGGTGTTGTTCTTTTTAACTAGGACTACAGGGGACAAGACGGCTCAATAATTCCCCGAGAAAGCACCTTTTCGACTTCCGTTTGAATAACTTGTCGCTCATGCAAGGACACCCGATATGGTCTCCGGTGAATCGGATGGGCGTCGCCAGTGTCAATGATGTGTTTCGCAATGGAAGTCTGACCTAAAGGGCGACCATCCAAGTAAAAAAATGTCGCTGAATGAGGCGAGCAAACGACGTAACTGGTCGGCGTGCTGAGGCGCGAGATCAGGAGAAATCATGTTGGAGACGTCGGGTAAGGTAGTTGGTGAAGAAGGCGATGAAGCACCTTGAGACGACGTTTCAGTCGTCAAGGCCGAGAGGTGGTAGTCTTCGCAAGATGACAGCGTGCCTAAAGCAATGTCTTGCGGTAGAACGTGGCTGTATGGTCCGAAGTTCAGAATAGGCAGGCACGTAGAATCGTTCGTAACATTGACGACAGTGTGAGGAAGCGCAATGTTATGGACCAGGGGGACGTCCGAAATAGGAGAGACGATGTAATCGCTGTCAGGCACAGGTGGGGAGGGCGAAAGAACGACGCACGTCATAGCTTGGGGGGCAAGACGAATGTGCTCGGTTGAACACAATCTGCTGGAAACTTCCTCAGGAGGGTCAGAAGAGCAGGGCAAATCGAGCTGAACAAGTCCCGCGGAGCAATCAATCAACGCCGAATGCGCTGATAGAAAATCGAGACCCAAAATAACGTCGTGGGGACATTCTTCCAGAATAGTGAAAAGGACAGAGGTCTGACGGCCGGCGACACTGACATCTTCGGGCTACAGACTAATGAAAGAAAAAAAGTATGTTTATGTGTAAATTAATGTTAACTCACCTACTGCATAAATCTTAACTAATTTTCCATGTTATTCTATAATTGATGTATCATGCATATAAAGTGGCCAAAACTGTGTTCACCTTTGAACTGCCACTTTCCTTCGGACACTGATATGAGATGCAATAGTTTGATAATTACGCATTTTCAAATGAGCGCCTACTAATTTGCACTAATTAACGGGTAGCGTGTCCAGGCCGCAAGGAAGGCGTACCGCTATATGCCACTCCATAGTTATTTTGCACGCTGGTACGTACATCTTGCGCTTACATGGAACGATTTACCGACGTTACCCGGGAGCACAGATAAAACTCCGATTTTCGCTAATGTACCATACTCGGTAATTCCACGTTGTGCGCCGCATGTATCCGATATAACAGCTTTAATCAAGGGAAGATTGAGTACCACGGCGACATTCGCATCATAAACTGTATTACCACGCCGGCTATCACATGAAACTGCATGCTGTAACACGCATATACGCTGAACGTTATCACGATGGCAACAACCTCAACGCAAACTTCCTAAGTTCGCTGCATCGCTTTACTGCAAACGTAGCACAAGCAACACGATCGTGTTCTCTTTAGTCAGACAACAAACCGATCCTTGCCTAGAAAAAAAGAAAAAAACTTTCTCGAGCAAGATGTTGAGAACACAACAACTATTGCCGTCGTCGCAACACTGCAAAACGCAGCAATTCCACGGCCGTGCGGAGTTTCGTAGATGGTGGCTCCATGGTTATAGAAGCGCACCCGATCGCAGCACGAAGGCTACGGACGGAGCGGAGCGTCTGCTCCAACGCTCCGTGCGAGGTTTCCTGCACTCGCCGCTAGGTGTCGCATGAATTGCTCGAGTCTAGGGTGCCTTAGAGTTACTGTATATGCTACCTTTGGTAGCATATACAGTAACTCTAGGGTGCCTCGATGCCCAGCGCCGCCGTCCAGGGTGGAGACAACCCCGCTGGCGCCGCCATATTGAGTCACACGAGCTGGGACTCGGCTACGCTTGCGTTCATAAATAGTGTTACTCGCGGCGCACTTCCAAGTGCTTTGCCTTGATGAGGATTTTTTCATCGGTATCGCATCTGCACATCTTTATAACCAATAGCCGTTAACTCGTCGAAGGTCCAAGACGTAAATGTATGGCGCCGGGAACATGCCCCAATTAAGTTGCCTAATTCAATTACATTTAATATGCCGTGTGTATGTTTGAAATACGCACTTTTTTTGCGCTTCGATGCTTGGTATATAAGGTTTGCGACCCCTTGTGTGTGGAAGTTTTTCTTTTTCGCTGTTGTATTTTCGTTTACACGTCACGCCTCCTTTACCGTAGCCAGCCACTCACGCACGGCGGTTAGTTTCCCTTGCGTTGCGCGTGCTCTTCGCGTTCGTTGCAATTATTTGACGATATCTACGCGCAATTTTGCTTTTTTTTGCCCACAAAACTGTGTGCTGACAGGATTAAGCTGGTGTAAAAATAACTGCGATGTGAAAATAAGGTTTAGTTAGTGCTGTAGAGAAACATGTACCGTAACTTGTCTGTGTCAATCTTGCGTAGTACACACAAGAAACCAAACGATGCACAAAATACATTTACTTATAATGTCTAGTACAATCAATCATGAAAGAGATAGGTACATGAAAAATTATATGTACTGCGTGGCGCCTGAATGTTATGTTGAAAGACGAGAGAAAAAAAAATTCGCAAGGTAGGCTGGACACACAATTCAGGATAGTGAGTTTTTTTTTAATTTATTCATTACATGGGGGGGGGGGGTTCAAGTGAGTACATCAACCTTATTACACACAATATAAATCGAAAACAAGAATGCAAACAAGAAAACGCAACCGCGGGTAATATTAATCAAGATATCCAGCCAGAATACATCAGCTACCATCGAATGCGTCGCATCAGCCAAACACATCGATGGCGAGTACAGAACATTTTATAAATAACCATTAGAACACTGATAACTACATTGAAAAAATAAACAACACTGCATACATATCGCGTACAAAAACCGTAACTGAAACTAAGACAGTCAAATACAGATTAGCAATGTTTTTCACTTCGAAAATATAGTCCATGATGATGTAAGGCTGTTGACTTTAACAGACGGCGCCCATCCTGTCGATTTCCCTCGTACTGGTCCTCTTCAAAGTGTTTCTAAGTACAAGTAAAACAACAAAAGTGATTATTGATATGAAAAGTTGCCTTGTAAATACAGCTAGAGAACCCATTACAGTGCTTAAAAATAAATTTTCGCAGAAGTAATGCTGTATTACCTCGCTTCACACGTTTCGAAGAAATGCACAGGCTACAATAGACACCATGCCAGAAAGCGCCGAAACATTTTGGTCCCATGATGCCCCTTAACTCTACTACACCTGGGCATACCGTGCACAGGCATTTAAAGACCGTCACAGTACCCACTACGATCGGGAATGAGCACGAATGACCATCGGTTTACAAGCACCACGCTACAAATATATTCGTCTAAAAAATCAGCTATATAACGTAACAACCTGACATCCGCAAGATATCTGCTGAGAATAGAGAAAATCACAATGCTTCGCTTGCCACGTACACAACAGCCGCTCTCCCCAGAAGCACTGCGTTCTTTAGTCCCAAATAACCAGTAGCGAAAAAAGAAACTAAGGGGGGGGGGGGGGGGGGGAAGAAAGAAACAAGAGACACACGATGTGTGCTTCCCGTGAAAAAGTAAAATAGGTGGTTTACATGACGATTTGTAGCTACTGTAAGGCTATTTCGCGGCGAAGCATTTTCGTCAGTTCTTAAAATAAGGGTACTACTCGCATAGACTGCGCTGATCAAAACGGCAAAGGCCTATGCGACGCGCGCTCGCAAACCATAGGCTACTCAGCATCGGTGCAGTGCTTAGTTCTTGAGCGAACGTAGGTACGTGAGCGAGGATCAGAGAATACTTTCTTCTTTATGAAAAAACACGATGCGATAGTCTAAACTTTCTTGACACTTACGTCGCAAATGTAGGAGCTATCCGATGCCTTCCAGTGATACCGCTTTACTTGGGCTTCCCATCTATTCCTTCGCTCTGGGTCCCGGAGGAAGCGTAAACAACGAAGCCCTTTACGCGTCGATCCGGTGCACTTGGGAACACAACAGCCCGTCATGTCGACTCGATGCACTTGACAAGCTTGTCATTCATGCGGCTGAACACTGTCCAGCAAGTAGAAGCGTCAGCGAAGCATCCGCGCGTACTGTGTCTCGAACTAAGCACCGGCACCAAGCACTCGCAACCGCTCGCTGTGATTCAAGATGGCGTCGCAGCGAGAAAGCGGCGGCGCGGGGGCGGTCAAAGGATGGCACCACCCTGAACGGCGGCGCTGGCATCGAGGCACCCTACTCGAATCGCGAAGACAGCGCTGGCGGATGAAGTATCTTTTTTTTTATCCTCGAGGAAAGCCGTGCATCGCGAAGGGCCGGCAACATAGGCAGTCCTTATGCAGCAGCGGTGACACATGTTGATTCCGTTCCTTATATATTACTTATATTCGCATTCTTTATATGCGAATAACTATTTTTGCAGCTAACTACCGCACACGTCTTCCCTTTGTCGTTACGCATTTTGCAGCATGAATTGGGCGCAGCGCATTAGCGCACACCTAGTTGCATTTCCGAGAGCTGATCGCGCAGTTGCAGGGCAGAAGCAGTAATGGCTTCATATTCGTGCGCATTCGCTGAGGCAAAATATGGCGTGCTGCCGAAAGCGCCATCTCGTTCCTCTAGAGCAAACTGCTCCGCGAAAAGGGTCAATAACACCTTCGTGAAAAATAACCCTACTTGAAAGAAAAAAATCTCTTCCTGATCTCTACCTAACAGAAGGGAGGAAACTCTTCGTTTAATCTAAATCCTCTAAGACTCAAATATCAGAAAAAGCAAGGCAAAAACTTATCGATTTGGTGCGCTGCTCCAGTATGAGACTGCACGACCCGTTTCTCCAGCATCACTCAAGAGAGGCCGAAGGGAACAAGCGCCTCTCGCACATTTGTAGGCCACGCTCGAGGCTAATAAAGGTTTTCAGGTAGAGAAAAGATTTTGATGTACGCAAAATGCTAGACTGATAGGCATGTATAGATTACCCGATTAGCTCAAGCAGGCTAGCTATTTGTCACCGCCCCGCTTCAAAGGGAATGCCAGTAAATCATCATCAGAAATATTATTAGTGGCCGTGTTAGTGGCGCCACTGTGTTCTGAACAAAGTACACAACTACAGGTGCTTGATCCTGCATCTGCTCCTCCATCTCCGACGCTACGATTCTTTTTACGCCGTCGCCTATCTTCACCGCAAGACCCTACCTCTCCAGTTTGCAGTCCTCACTGCTTCATCTGGTTCTCCACTACGCTTGCCTCCAAAGCGTTCAACTACGCGGTGAGCTTACTTCGCCGAGAAGGACTTGGTCATGTCCCACCCATCAGCCTCCTTTACTTTCTGGTGATTTGCCGTGATATTCCGTATGAAGTCCTGTGGGTATGGGGTAAAGCGTGCGAGGGTGAGCTGAGAAGGATGGTGGCTTGATGAGCAGTCTTCCCGCGTGACCAGTGTTGGAGGTCACGTGATAAAGTGCGCTCTGCGGGAGGAGAGCGTGCTTCTGCTCCTCTATCTTGGAGGTACTCTGTGGCAGCTTCAAAGGTTATAGGGCGAGTCGAGATGGCTGGTGGCTTGATGCACGCTGCGTTCCCGCAACGCGGTGTAGCGAGAGACAGCGCAAAGCATTTGCCCCGGCGGCGGGTTCGTGAACGTCGAGCAAGATCTGTTCATCTTAAGAAGTGTTGATGGGCGCGTTGGTTCCGGATATGAAAACAGCACTGTTCTCTGTCTTGTCTGTGCTTTTTCATAACATTTAAGCTTATTCCAGATCTGTTTATGCTTTTCTGTGCCCACATCATGCTTGGTAATCAGTCGGCAAATGTCTACTGCAATAATTTACATGCCACCCCGTTTCAACGGGAATGCCAATAGAAATCATCATTATCACTCTGGCGATCTTCTGACTTCCACAACGGCATCAAATAGGAGCAAAGCGACTGTTTTCACGGGAACCAATGCTATGGAGGCATAAAGTAGCTTCTCCACACTAAAAAAAAAAAAAAAAACCAAACAAACAAACAAACAAACAAACTTACACTTCCTAGGGCCTATCTTGTCCCCAAACAATAATCGTCATCTGTTTTGCTTGCGTTTCTTTTCTTGGGAACTCTGGGTTTGTTACTTTCCTATCAGAGTACTGTCCTGCTGATAATGTGCATGCCATTCATGGCCTGGAAGTACCGGGCGCGCAGCGTTAAAGAAAGGCACGAAATATATACGATTATTAATGTGTGCATGGGTGCGATGTCTGGAAAATGATTCTGCAAGTCTGTTCAGACAGAAGGCTAGAGAAACGATATACCTCAAAGCGCTAGTTTTCCAAGTAACTTCGGTCGCTGGAGCACGCGCGGCCACATGAGTATGTGGTTGAACAGCCATGGCTGGAGCAACAACACACGAACTGAGGTGTATAATTGTAATTCCTTCAATTCAGTTTGTCATCCACCATTCCGAGAGACTAACTGCCATACCAGTGACACGTCCCTGTCACCAGCGAGAGGTCGTGTCAGCGATCTACATCATTGATGGTAGCGCTCCTTCTGCACCTGACTCCCAGAAACACACAGGCAGAAGAGCAGCAGGTACGTTCGGTTGTGCATCTTCCGCACGTCTGTTCAATTAGCAGATGTGCAATGGAACACATCAGTCTGCTTCTTCGTAGGTACCTTGGAAGTGCCGCCCCTGTGACCCTCAATGATGTAGATTGCTTAATGAAATAGGGGGCATAGAGGGACGAGAGTTTGTTTTCTCTTAAAATTGTAGAACATGATTTTGCACTTACTGCTGCTGTTCTTACTGAAATTTTGTAGAAAGATAGTATTTATGGTCTGGATCGTTGAATGTAACACTTCAAACAATTACTTGCCTGTTTCTTTTTTCATTCTTCTTCTTTCTGGGGTTTTACGTACCAAAACCAGTTATGATTATGAGGCACACCGTAGTGGAGGCCTCCGGAATAATTTTGACCACCTGGGGTTCTTTAATGTGCACTACAACGCAAGCACACGGGCGTTTTTGCATTCGCCTCCATCGAAATGCGGCCGCCGCGGCCGGGATTCGATCCCGCGATCTCGTGCTCAGCAGCACAACGCCTTAGCTGACTGAGCCACCCCGGCGGGTTTTTCTTTTTTTCATTCAAAGATGCTTTCGTCTATGCATAAGCTAGCTGCTGCAAAGTCGGTCCTAGCATTAACTTGTGTCACCAACTGTCGGCAGCTGTTTGGGAGGGTTGTCGCGTGTTCCAGAGGAGTGGACTGTGAATAGATGTGTGTGAATAAGTACCCATCAGTGTGACGAGACGTGGTAGTCGGCATGAGTGAGTGTCAAATAATTTACCATGATCACAATACTAATCAGAAATAGACAACTTTATTTTCACGAGCTATAAAACAGCAGTTTCGGCAAAACTGCAAATGGTTTTTATGTTATATCACTGCACTATGAATGCACTATACAGGGTGTTTTTTTTTAGCTGCACCCAATTTTTAAAATTAGAAAAATATAAATCTTGGTCACGTTATGTTTACCATTCGAGTGTACGGATTGGCGGCCTCAAGATACAGAGCAATTTCCGCACTTAGGTGCGTAATTAGCGAAGTTACGCTAATTAACCTTCCAATTATCAACAATATGGGGCTACAGCAATTGAGTACTTTGGGGCCCGTCCTCGATACTACCTATTCCAACGATCAAATTTTGAATAGCGGAGTTCATGTGGGAGCTAGGCGAACAATTAGTTCCCCTTGGCAGGCTTCTTGAAACCGAAACTGGCCGCAAAAAGAGCGTCTGTGTCGTTGATGTCGCCCCCCCCCCCCCCCCCCCCCCGTTTGTCCACGTCTCCCCCACGAGCAGCTTGCGTTATCTCCTTGCTGTGTGCGGCGTTGGCCTGGCGCTTCAGTGCCGGCTAAAGTCCCTATATAAGAAAAGTACCGCCATCCTTTGATAAACGCCGCTTCTCTCTCTCCTGTATCTCCGATTGGACGATGATAGCGCGCGCTTTTCACTTCTTTGATATTTTCTTTTTTTCCGCCTCAGAGCCATGTTGAAAGTCCTCTGCGCAGCCGCAGTCGCCGGCGGCGGCGCGCGCCCGGCCTGAAAGCTTCAACGTGGACTTTCTAGGTGCGCCACCGTCTACTTGGCTTTCGCAAGCAAAAAGTAAAGAAAAAAGCAAGCGCTTTAGGAGAGGAGGCGGCGGAGGAAAGAGTAGATGGCGGTACTTTTCTTATATAGGGACTTTAGTGCCGGCGGCCGCCAAATTTACTTCGTCATTCCGTCGGGCGCCACGTTGCGCTGTTGCGCCAACTCCGCTCCTTGGGCTTTTAGATACTACAGTCACGGCATATCAGTCTGTAGCGTCGACTGCGAACGCCGCAGATAGCAAGGAGATAACACAAGCTGCTCGCGGGGCCGGACCAGCGCTTACCTCGGAGACGTGACGAAAGGCTGGGGGACGGCGACATCAATGACGCAGACGCTCTTTTTGCGGCCAGTTTCAGTTTCAAGGAGCCTGCCAAGGGGAACTAATTGTTCGCCTAGCTCCCACATGAACTCCGCTATTCAAAATTTGGTCGTTGGGATAGGCAGTGTCGAGGACGGGCCCCAAAGTACTCATTTGGTGTAGCCACATATTGATAATTAGAAAGTTAATTAGCATAACTGCGCTAATTATGCACCTAAGTGTGGAAATTGGTCTGTATCCAGAGGCCGCCAATCCATACACTCGAATGGTAAAGATAACGTGACCCAGATATATATTTTCTAATTTTAAAAAATTGGTGCAGCTAAAAAAAAAAAAAAAAAACCCTGTATGTAAGAGCGCTATGACACAATTATGGGTGTGTATTGACAGCTCTTCACAAAAGAGACAAGAGCCATGCAAGGTATAAAAACCTGATGTAGTCGTGCAGTATTAAAGAAAGGTGTGCTGCACATAAGGGAAGTGATGTTTTGTGAATCCTGACTGAAGGGTGACATCGAAACACAGAACTGTACAAAAGGCTTTCTGACCCTATACTAGCCTGCCCTCATGAAATAAACAACCAAATAATTTAGTCCATGGCTAAAGATGAGTGGCTTAGCCATGTGTTGTGTCATCTTCAACAAAGTCCGGGCCTCTTCCTTGGTCACAGCTTCAATGTGGCTCACCTGAAAAACAAGACATAGTTAACAACCATCACCAGCCAGAGGCATTACACATTATGACTAAAAAAAAGCGTAGAGTCTTTTGTCAAAGCCACAGCAAAAAGACTGCCTCTGACAGCGCTCAGTTATTATCAATGAGTGAAAAGGGTGTCTTGCAAATTACTTCAAATAGATCCTCTTTCTAGGTTTCCCAGACTATTTCAGTGAAAATTGCTTGACAAGAACACCTAACAAATGATAGCAATATAAAATAAACAATGCTGAATTCAAACCCAAAATACGATCACACTTCAGTTCCACAAGGTGTGCTCCAGACACAAGTTCTTGAGTGAAAAATATTGTTGTGATACTGAGTGAAGATTGTTGTGAACAGACGCCCAAGAGACTGGCGGAAAGGAAGATGGGCACCTAAGTTGTGAGCTGGTTTACAGTTTAGCGCACAAATCACACAGGGACAGTGTAGGACAGACGAAGCGCTCACCTTCCAACAACCGTTTACTTTCACAAGCATCACACATATATATAGGAAACACACAACAGTTTGCGCAAGCGCATTTTGTGCAATTTCATCAATCATGACATGAAGCATGAAAAATATCATCATCATCATCAGCCTATATTTTATGTCCACTGCAGGACGAAGGCCTCTCCCTGCGATCTCCAATTACCCCTGTCTGCGCTAGCGTATTCAAACTTGCGCCTGCGAATTTTCCTAACCTCATCATCCCACCTGACTTTCTGCCGTCCTCGACTGCGCTTCCCTTCTCTTGGTATCTTGGTATGAAAAATATGAAAGCACGAAAAAGCATGAATATGAAGCATGGAAAATTATGTGTGCAGCTCGCAAGCGGAGCGAAAAAACGCCTGTGCATGCAAAAAACGCCTGTGTTCCATGCATTGGGGGCACGTTAGAGATCCCCTGGTGGTCTAAATTCCCCCCACTACGGCGTGCCTTATAATCAGATTGTGGTTTTGGCATGTAAAACCCCAGAATATTATTTTTATTACAGGACGGAACAGTGTAAGCTTGTGCATGGACATTAAGCCAATAGAGGTTTAAAACTGATTTTGCACAGCACCAGCCTAACCGACAGTGTAGCAGAATCAAGACAGTGTAGCGTGTGCGTGGTATTTGCATGCACTTCATGACAATGCGCGACGAACATCGGGCTGCACGGTGGGTGAACACGAAATGCATCTGTGGCCTCAGCCACCCTGAGATATTAAGTACTCTTTATTTTAAATGGAGCCCGACACCTAAGCAAAAGTCTGTAAAGAAGCTTCTGCGCGCTGGTGCTTCAAAAAGAAAACAAAATTATTTCCGTTGAGATTCATTTTTTCGAATTGCCCAATAATTCAAACATTTTTGCGCCGTTGTCCGTGAGATGAGTAGGCTACTGTAAATGTGTTCCAGTCAGTTGCAAGTGGTTGCATTATTTTTCATAGCAGACAGAGCAGTTTGAGGTTTCAGTGAGTAGCTAGTATAAGCCTGCCTCATATAAGACAACACAAAGTAAAAAAATCAGAAAAAGAAAGTGCGAGCCTTACAGAAATAAATATGGCATCTAGTGCTTCTAATAAAACACCACCGAGCCTTTTGAGATTTGGCAAAAGTTGAGCAAGTCTACCATGGTGTGGACAGAACAGTTTGTTCATGCCAGAGGAATACTTCTCTGCAGACAGGTGGAGAAACTATATTCCATTCCAGTGAAGCAGTGCTGACCGATGTGGGAATGCGCGTGCATTAATGCACACGTCCTCTGATATCTCCGGAGCGATGATCACGTGTTTGCTCGCGGAGGGTAGCGGGAGAGGGAAGTTACACCACTCCTGCTGCTCTTCGCGCCTGGCCGCGACGCCGCAGCCAAGGCACCCGTGCCCTCCTTTCCCCTTTCTTTGAAACTGCAACTGGCTGTAACTCAATTGAGCTATGGAGACTGCCGCACGCCGTCCCCTGCAGCGCCCGGCCTTTGTGAGCGACTGACAGCCCCAGGGCCTGAGTACGGATCCACGCTAGGTGAGCTGAACCCTTATCTGCCGCTTGTGTGTTTGCACTATTGTGTGGTTTTTCGCCTCAGCCGTGGAGAACGCTCCGCCGCTGTGGTTTTTGTTTTGTCCATTTGTGTTTCTCTTGATGGTGTAGCTAAGGTAAATAAACCCTTACGTTAAAGACTCACCCTGTCCCCTCGTCTGAACCTGCCGTGGTCGCAACTCACTGTGAGCCGCGGGTTAGGGGTCTCTGACTGTTTGGGCAGCTGTGAAAGTGCTAGCGAGCAACTGCCGCTCCGCTGGTGTGGTGTGATCCAGAGAAGGGTCAGGTGCACCTGCACGAACTTGAGTAATACCCCTATTTTGGCAGCAGCGACGAGTGTGTCGGAAGCATCCTAATCTGGTTCTGCCTTCATCGCAGGGAACACCCACGCAGCCGCACTAGGCGCCAGCATTGATTCATCCTGCAGCCTGCCGGTGTGAAAACACGGACTACGCTGGACCCACCTGGTTCAAGAAGGCGGCACTGTCGGCTGCGCAGTGACCTGCTACGTTGGCTCCCCGTGACCTTTTACACTACAAAAGGAGCACCTTCGTCGACTTTCGGCATTGGCAGTAGCAACGAGCGTCGGAAGCATCCTAATCTGGTTCTGCTTCATCACAGGTTAGTGCAAAGAACACATTAATCATACGCATGATCTCGTCGCTTGTCGCTGCTGCTGCAAGTGTTTCGCCAACTTTTGCTGTTTTTCGTTTTGTTCGCCAACTTATCGAGTATGTTCTTTGGCTGTAAGGGCACACACGTCTAAAAATGACTGGCAAGGAAGTGGCAACGCTGAAAGACGATTTTAAAGCTGCTGTCGCAAAGTTAAGAGAAAACCAAAGCTGAAATC
Organism: Dermacentor silvarum; assembly: GCF_013339745.2. Taxonomy (NCBI): domain Eukaryota; kingdom Metazoa; phylum Arthropoda; class Arachnida; order Ixodida; family Ixodidae; genus Dermacentor; species Dermacentor silvarum. The sequence goes on along the minus strand of NC_051154.1, from coordinate 7,232,527 downwards.
AGGCTATTTTGTGAGATGATAGAGTGGGAAATGCGAAATGAATTCGACAACTGAAGAGCGAAAGGAAAGGCTTCGTTAAAAGCCTAGAGTTTGCACATGACTCTATCAAAGAGCTTGAGGGAAAACTAAATGCGGAAATCACTAAAAACAACAACCTTGCTGCTGAAAATGAGACCCTTCCATCAATTCGCACCAGTCTGGAAAGTAAAGTGCTCGATTTGGACAAGCGACTTTTTCTGTCCGAACAATACTGAAGAAAGGCCAACCTAGAAATACAAGGAGTCGTCAAAAGTGACAGCGAATCTGTGGTTGACAAAGTCTCAAAGATACGAAGCAATCAGTGAGTCAGTTCAAGAATGTGACATTGAATCCTGTAATCGGGTACCAACACAAAAGAGATAAGTCGAATATTATAGTTTGGTTCCGGTCTCGAGCCAAACGTGACACTGTCCTCCAGAAAGCCAAGAAGATGAGGCTGAAAAACACTGACATTGGAGTGGAAAATTCTGATCCTGTTACATAAATGAGCACCTCTGCCCGGCACAAAAGAAACTGCTTGCTTTCGCTGTTAAAAAAAAGTATGCACATCAATGGAAGTCTGTGTGGTCACAGAATAGAAAGATTTTCATGAGGCAATTGATGGCTCGGCAGTAGTGCCGATAACCAGCGAGTTGGACCTTATCAAGCTTTTCTCGCTGGAAAGCAGTCCTGCAGAGCCAGCAACAGGCGATAATCACAGCTCACCTGGCAACTGAAATCCGGCGTCTTTCTGCTCTGTGATCACAAAACAACTAAACAAAAATGACCTATCACGAACTAGCCCACCCACAACAGGTGAAGCTAAAAGACCCAAACTGTGAAACCACTTTGCACCTTAACGCCCGCTCGGTAGGTAACAAGCAAGACGAAATCGTTCTGCTTCTAAAACAATTATCTTTAGAATTTACGGTTTTTATGCTCACTGAAACGTGGTATCAAACTGATAGCAAGATGCTAGAGCTGCCTGGTTACAAAATGTTTTTTCTAAACAGACCTAACAAACGTAGTGGCGGTGTCGCTATCTATACTCTCGCGTGCAAAGGTGTCACATTCTGCCTAATCTTAGTGATGTTACCGATGATTATGAAGTTCTAACATCAGAAAATCGAAATCAAATCACTTCAGTGGTATACGACCGCCCAAATGGTAACATGAAAAATTTTACTGATTATTTCGAGCAGATGCTAGAATTTGCGTCACTATATAAACGTTCGCTTTTGTGCAGTGGTGATTTTAATATCAATATTCTTGACCATAACGCTACTGTACAGGACTTCAACATGAAGATTCTCTCCTGTGGATTTGTCAACTTAATAGAAACAGCAACACGTGTCACATGCACTACTTAGTCGGCATTAGATCTAGTAATTACGTATATTGAACCGAGTATGCTCTCTTCTGATGTGAGCGATCCCTGTCCGGTGTTGTCGTCTTTCGGAATGAGCATGCTAAGTGAAACAAAGTGAAAGAGTCTATTACTGTGCAGCACATAACAGATGCCACTTTGGAAGCATTTAAGCACGACATAATGAACTTCGACTGGTCCCATGTGCTGCAGAAAACTGATGTCAATGATGCGTACAACCTTTTTTTTCACCATTTCCTTCATTTGCATTCGAAGCACTTTCCGCTAGAAACGTACACGATAAAAAGATAAGAAAAACCGTGGGTAACAAGAGAATTTTCAATGTGATAAAGGACAAAATCGTCTTTATCAAACGTTCCTTCAAACACTTGCAGAGGATACACTCCTTCACTTTAAAAAGTTAAGAAACCGATTAAACTCTGAGCTACGGAAAGCTAAACATCTATTATCGGCTCTTTTCTAGCGTCAGTTCAAGGAGACCAGATATTGCCTCGAAAGCTTTAAACGATGTCCTAGGTCCCGTGCGAATAACTCTGTCAGAAAATCTATGCTAGTACAGTGTAGACTGCTTATAACGTAAGTCGCCGGACTCGTGAATATCTGCACTATAACCAAAACAACGATTTTCAAGTCCTGCACATATGGAAAACATGTAGACCAAGTAGCCGCGCGTATCCGGAAATCGAAGCGTGCGACTAGAGTTTTGCATCCGTTTAAATTTACGAATGTTGAAAGGTTAGTCCAAGTATCCACGATCTTCGCATGAAGCAAAGTAATAAATTAAAAAAGTCTCAGTTTCGCCCGAAAGGCGAAGCATCAATTGCCATAGCAAATTAGTAGAGAGCTATAAGCAGTAGGGATAGTTTTATCATCTGCATAAACTGGACACATTCCCTTACTAACTGAACTAACAAGCGTGGTGTCAATGCGCACAAGCAAACATGAATAGACTCGATGACTACAGACAACCACTGTTAAAACGTGGGCGTGGGGAAACGCGGCCGCCGCAGCGAGCGAAGGTTCGTGCGGTCTATCGCTTCAACGAAACTGAGCGGCGTAATCCACAGAGCCGTGGGATTGCTTTCAAGATACCGTGCACGCGACAACACCGCAGCCCGGCACAGCCGAACCATTGTTGGCATAGTAAAGCCCCCCTCCCGCGCTTGCTCCTTTCGCGTGGGAGATAGCGTCGCCATTCCCCTTGCGCCCGTTGCAAGATACGCATTTGGTGCCGCAGCACAGCGTCGCCCCCCCTCCCTCCCACACCCTTTCGCGTGAAGGAAGTCGCGTTTGCTCTCCGCTGTGCGTTCGCTCGCCGTAAAGGCGCCATCCCCCACGCGCTTTCACTCGCACATATGGCGTGCGGCGACGATTTTATCGCCCTTGGACTCATGCTTCACGTCTCATGCTCCTCCTCCGCATCGCCCTCGTTGATCTCTCTCCCATCTGTGGGTGCACCTCGTTGAGAAGCGTGCTCGCTACCGCCCTTTTCAGCGAGACTTTCCCGCGGAACCCGCATTATAACCGGTATTTCGTCTCACACGGCTGCACTGTAAGCGGTATGCGTTGTGGGGATGCGCGACTCTCAGCGTCTCCTGTAATCCCTTTTCCGCATGGCTAAGCGCCGGCGGCGGTCGTAGTGGTTGCGGCGCATTGTGAGGGATGGCGCGAGTGTCGCGATGCCAACGCCACCGAACGGCGGGGTGATTTGGGAGAAAAAGGTGGAAGGCGCTTCCTCTTTGGTTTGGGATCGTCGACCACACGCACGAACGCTTCACATGTGCGCCGGCCCGCTTCGCGGGACTCTCGCGAGGCTAAGAGCAGACACCGGTATGGACGAACACGGATCGTTTGAACGCGCCACCGTTCGTGTGATCGTACACGTGAACGACTAGGTGATGGTGTCATAGCATGGGACAACATATTCGCTCGCTATCCGGTTGCGGTGAGTCGACTTCCTTGATTTGTCGCAGGCCCATGTGAATGTTCTATGCATAGTAATTTCGCTAGCGTGCATTAGTGTATGAAAGGTGCAATAATGCCCTTTTGATTGTTTGCACTACTGTGTTGTCAATCCTTTGTCCCAAGAGCATGTGCAAGACCCCACACCTGGCTGCCCAACGTGGGCTCTTGGGGCATTGGACGATAATTTTAGCAGTTTTGCTCGGTTCGAGACAACCTTTGTTTCAACCGAAGCGTATTCCTAGCGTGAATTTTGATCGCTAGTGTCGGCGGCGTGCTTTCTTGAGCGAGGCGACGGTTGCTGTAGTGTGTTTGAACTTTTCAACATGCTAAGCCTTTTCGCGAGTGTTTTGAAGTACACTCATCGTACGAGAGCCACGTGGTCTGCATCCTGGGAGAGCGAGGCCTAGTACCCCGGAGCATTGGTAAGCCTGAAGTGAGACGGAAGCCTCGTGGGTGGTCCGAATTTCTTACATAAATAGCTTCTTCTATATCTTTGACTTCGGAAGTCGTGGCTCAGGGAGCCGGGTGGCCGCAGGCCACGGGTGCCGCTACGGTTGACTGGTATTTGAGCCTGGCACCAGGCGCTCCGACACCGCGTCTGGGACGGTGGGCGCCGTCAACTCGGATGCTGTGTGCTCCGAGCGGGTAGGACCACCTCACAGAGCTAACGTCTCCTCGCGGCTGCCTGTTGTGCCCATTTTGGTGATGTTTTTTTTTGGATGCCGGTTGTTGTCAAAATAGCGATGCATTAGGCCTAAGGCTTTACAAAGCCGCCTGTCGCATGTTGAGGGACACAACCTGGTGTACCGTGGTGTTGAGGTGTCGCACATTGTTTCAGTCATTAGTTCGCCTCGCACAATTGAAATTACTCGTTCGACTCAAGAAAGCGAGCTTTGTTCACGTGAACTTAGCATCTGAATAGCCGCCCGAAATTTTGCTAGCCGAATTGAACATCGTACCACGTGGGCGACGCGTATACAGAATTCCTCTCCCTTGCACAACTTTAGTGTTTGTAGAGTGCATTGAGTGTACACAGCGTGAGCGGAGTCACCCCTGGTTTGCTGTCACCTGCACATCGTCAGCGCTGCTGCCCCGACTACAATTGAGCTACCCCAGGCGATGGAGAAGCCTGTGGCCAGTTCGGCGCAGCGATTTCGGCGGCCACCTGTGTCCTGCTCGCAACCCTCGCGGCTGGGAAACGAGCTGGCATCACCAACGGCTACAGCGGCTCTCGCCGGCAGGCGCGTTGGCGCGAGCGACGCTTGCTCGTGCCGACTTCTGCGTCGCCGTTTCCGGAGTCTTGGGCTGGAGTTGTGCCATCGAATCTGCAGAGGTGGTGCTGTGACCAACGGACACCAGTGGTGAACCCCAGAGACAATCTCGGCTCGCATGTTGTGGATAACGTGTGTGGACATTTTCTCGGCGCGGCCACTGTCGCATGTACTAACTTTTGTTCACGACACGTGCGTTGATAGACCGTGTCACATGTTTCACCGGAGTATGTGTAGTGATTTAAGGTTGGGGGGAAGTAGGGATGCGTGACTCTCACGCGTCTCCTGTAATCCGGCTTCCCCGTGTGACTAAGCGCCGGCGGCGGTCGTAGTGGTTGCGGCGCATTGTGAGAGATGGCGTGAGTGTCACGATGCCAACGCCACCGAACGGCAGGGTGATTTGGGAGAAAAAGGTGGATCCTCTTCAGCTTGGGATCGGTGAGCGATGCGGACGTCCCGCGCGTGCGCCTATCCACACTCCACGAGACCATCTCACGTGCTGGGAGCAGGGCACCGTATGGACGAACAGAATCGTTCGAACGCACTACCGATCGCGTGACCGTACACGTGAACGACTAGGCGATGGTGTCATAGCAGGGGCGAACCTATTCGCTCACTATCTGGTCGCGGTGAATCGGACTTCCTTGATTTGTCCCGCGCCCATGTGAATGTTGTATTGGTAGCAATTCGGCTAGCGTCTATTAGTGTATGAAAGGCAATAAATGCCCTTTTGATTGTCTGCACTACTGTGTTGTCGTTCCTTTGTTCCAAGAGCCCGAGTGAGACCCCACAGCGTATACATGGAGTGCTATGGGAAAATTAACGGAGTCTGAAAAGACCGTACTATATCCGGTCCTGCACTATAAGCGGTTAAGTTATAAGTGGTCTATACTGTAAATGGCAATGAATAAGATGGAGGGCACTTGCAGAATATTTTAACAAACATAATTTATTAACATTTCTTCATCTCAAGACCTTAGGGACACTACATCTCCACTTATCCTACACCTCCCCTTTTTCGAGCCTACTGATGCAAATGAAGATTATAACGTGTACATGGGAATTAGTAACACCAAAGCCTTAGATATCAATAGCATGCAGATGAAACCATTGAAATATGTGTTACCTATAATTTGTCCCTTGATTTCACACATCTACTATCTTGCATTTGAGTGCGGAGTTTTTCCAAACGCAATAAAAACTGCAAAAGTATCTGTCATTTTTGAAGGGGCGACCAACATGTACCAGCAAATTATAGGCCGATTTCAGTATTCCCTGTGTTTTCTAAGGGTCTGGAAAAGTCATTTCTTCAAGAATAAGTATGTTTTTTTGACAAATAAGGTACTATCTGAGACACAATTTGGTTTCAGACCAGGTAAATCTACAGAAACAGCATTATTAACAATGAGGAAATTAGTCTGAACAATATTAATGAGAACTTGTATACGGTGGGCCTTTTCCGTGATTTTAGTAAGGCTTTTGACTGCTTAAATCATATGATTCTTGTTAACAAACTTAAATTTACGGAGTCCGTGGTAACCACTCACATTGCTTCAAGGATATCTCCAAAACAGAAGCCAGTCAGCGTCTTTAAAATGAACTTTCATCCCTTTTGTATATCATTTGTGGTGTCCTACAAGGAAGTGTATTGGAACCCCTTTTGTTCAATATGTACACCCGTGAGCAAAAGTATACGGACCAGGGTTGCGCGAAAAAGCCGATTTTTTCCTCTGCCTATGAACACAACTTGAAATTGAGGACTGCATCCAAACTTGGCATTGCAAACTTTTCAGTGACTCATCATTTCCACTTTATGCTTCCTAATTACGAAGAAATTCACTTTTTTCGGCGACCCTGTGGTCCGTATACTTTTGCTTACGGGTGTACATAAATGATATTGTAAGTACAGATCCTTCCATTGATTTTGTGATATATGCGGATGATAGCACACTTCTTCTTTTAGGCCCTAACCTTAACGATTAATTGAAATGTAATGACCTACTAATTAAATTGTATAGGTGGTCAAGATGAATAAAAAAAAATAAATCCTACAAGCAAGGCTATAATATTTCGCGCAAGAAACAAACCGGTAATACCGCACTGCATGCTTCACTTTGAAGATCACCAAGTAGAATAGTTGAAGTGCACAAGACTCTTGGAGTATATTTTTCGTGTTATTTAAACTGGGATTCCCACACTGACCTTGTCTGCAAGAAACTCTCTTCGGTCTGCGGGGCTGTGTCGTGAAACTTTACCTTTGAAATGTAAATTACAATTTATTATGCACTTCTTCTTTCTCACCTTAACTACTGTAGTTTAGTATGGCCACAATGACCACAACAAACATAAATAAGGTTCTCATATTGCAAAACAAAATTGTTCAAATAATCGCCAATGTTGATAATACAACTATACCTCCAAGTATGTTTTTGAAGCACATAACATTGTCGGAGTTTCTCATTTGTATAACTTTAAGTTGTTACAAAAATGTATTTTTCGACGGCATCCATTGCCGATTTTTATTCTACTCTGGCATCTTTGGACATGCGTCGTGCTAACATATACACAAGAACTATTAATACATGGAATATACCACCTTTTCGCACTAATTATAAATTACAAATGTTGTCTTATAACCTGCCCCATGTTCTAAACACGTATAAACATACAATAGGATATACCAAAGCTGAGCTGCGGAAATATTTTGTTGAAATGTGATTTTATGTCCTCACCTGTAGATCTGCATGTTTTGCTTGATTATTAGTATTATTATTTCTGAACATGTGTATGACCATTTTAGCGTTTTGTGATTTGCAATTTTATTGTTCAAATTTTTTGCAATGATTACTAGACTTTGTATGCATAAATGGTGAATGTTCTCTTTATTGAATGTGACTATTGTATTGTGTGTGATAAAGATTTCCTGTACCATTCGTGTGCTACTGCTTTGGGGGTTTTCTGGACACAGTCAAGCTGCGCAGGCAGCTTTTTGCCAGAAATCCGTCCAGTTGAACCTGGAAAATAAACTTGTACCTGAAGACAATGGCTAGGTGCAGCTCACGAAAGTACTCCATTCTTTACAGACAGGATTCGTACATAAATCTGCCACAATTTCAAGGACAATTAAAGGATTTCCAGGTTGCTGAAGGTCAAAATTCAAGGAGTTGAAACAAATTTCAGTCACACATATAACTAAAATCTTATAGTTAAGCAGCCACTCAATAGCACACATGCTTTAAGAGCTTCAGGTGTCTATTCAAAGTCGAATTCCCCAATATAACGATGTAAATTGCCTTGTGGCCCATCATACACTTTGCTTAATGAGGGTTAGTAGTGTTTGGCTTCGCCCAAATATACTTGTCATGTTAAGCCTGAATCTCACTTTCCTCCAGGCCCAGCCTTAAAAACCAAGCCATGATGGCTGCAATCTAAAACCAACTCGCAAAACAACAAAAATGGCAGTGCGCTTGGTCGCTTGACCTGGCTTCGTCTAGCACCATGGTGGCAATGGGATTTAACGAGTGTCACCACGGGCTGTGAAAGGGCAGGCAACCACTTAGCGCATGAATCGAGATGACCCTGCTGATAAAAGATTGTCTATTGTATTGCCTAAATCGACTATTGTATTAGCTAAAATGTGGATTTATATTCTTAATTCTTCACTAAAAGTCGAGAAAAATGACCTTTGGCGTTCCACGTGGACAAAACATGAAGATACAGTGACCTATCACATTACCTTATACTAGAGTATGCTGTTCCTGGTCTTTTTATTAGTGAAATCTCGATATAATGAAGCTCAGGGGACCATGTCAAATTGTTCGTTATTATGAAAGGTCGTTTCATTTCACCCATCAGTTCATCAGTTTCACCGTATGAGCTATCCACAAAAACGTTGCTGGCTCTAGACCAATGCTGTTGCTATTTTCCATATTTTCCGCCGCCACGCACCCCCATATATAGAGTGGCATGCACTAACGAGACGCTGACGCTGAGAAAATCACCGACAAAGAGCTCCATGTTGCCTATCAAGCGTGATGTTTCTTGTTTGTTTGTTTTTCACATTCCTTGTCGTAGACACCTCACTGTCCCGCCCGAAGCGAAGCGGACACCATCCAGAAACTGGGACTGTGTGGCATCCCTACGAGCACAAACATAGGCGCCGACTACAGGGGCTCTGCCCCCCCCGTAGTCGCGCCTATGTCTGGCAAAGCCCCCCCCCCCAGCGATACCGAGACCCCCCCCCCCCCCCCCGCTCCTAAAATGTCATTACCAGAGTCCTGTTACCCAATTCGTTTATGGTTTCCTTTTAGAGGCCTATACCTTTTCCCTTAAATGTTATTTTGGCTAAAAGCTAACTGCATCATTGTTGACGCGGACGTGCGCAGCTCTTATTCATACTTTCGCTTTATTTCTGAAAATTTGACAGTAGGAAAACAAGTGCATTAGAAGCACCAACGGCGGCTACCTCATCAGTATTTTTTCACTTCAACAGTTATTTTAATTTCCAGTGTGAACACCATGCACAGACACATTATATTTCAATTTGTACACAGGACAAGATTATTATATCTTTAAAGAGAAATAGGTCGCCAACTTACAATTTTTCTAATGATATGGATAGCCTATGCCTTGAGAATGAATAGCTGCTATATGTTCAACTCGCAACAAAGTACTTTGCGCCCTTTTTTGACACTGAAAAAGACCTGCAGTTTTCATTGATCCTTCGAGCAGTCTTTTATCAACGCTGTGGGAAATGCACATGAATGATATGTGTCTCAGCGTTGCTTCTCTTTCCAGTAGCTAATGCTAGCGACTCAGAAAAAAAAACAACAACTTATAATTTAGAACATTTACTGGGGATGGAAACCTCGCAATGTACATGCAGAGGTCATAAATACATAATTATATAACTTAGTAACCGAAGGGAGGCCACATCGGATTCACTCGAAATCAAGATCAATAGCAGCCATGCGCAGCAGAGCTTTTATTAGGACTCAGAATAAAAAAGAAAGAAAAAGAGGCTGCAGTTTTGCCGGAAGACGAAGCAGTATTAGCAATAGCGAAGCATAAGGCAATTACACAAAGGAAGATTCTTCCCGTCTAAACCGTGTGCGAGCCGTACCCCCAACTTGAAATGGATGAATGGATGGATAACTTTCATGAAGCAATTATTTTTTTTTAAAATCTACCCGAGAAGCATCGCATTCAGCGCTGATTTCGATTGCACTCCACTGCGAATTTTTCCACGCAGCGTACTGTCCGTGCGCTGGAACTGTATAAAAAAGATCAGTTACAACGTAAGAAGACAGGAGAGGCGCCCCACCCTGATCACTGAAGCGCAGCAGCCAATAGCCACCACGAGTAAGAAATAGTCCCGCTGATGCGACTCCGGCCCAGCTCGAAGCGCGGGCTGCCATGTCCTCTGTCGGCGGGGTCACCGGCCGTCCGTCTTATGACGTCAGTCGAGAGTGTGCGACCATTGGTGGATTCTCGTGTGCATCCACCTATGAGGGGCAAATGCCGCTGCCTTCTAAAGTTGTACATGACTATAGATGGCGAGAGGAGGTGATCGCGTAGGTTTAAGGCGGATTTTATACGTCGGAGTTGGAGAAATTTGATAAAATGGCCAGTCCCCATGCAAGGCTCGTCAAAATTGCGCAAAAAAGTGTGGCCCTAACACAGTCTGTACGTTGGTTATATCGTTTATATGATTGTAGTAACATTTACTACAAACATCATGTAATGCATTGACCATGTAAACCTGTCTTTATCTCGCTGGATGATTACGAGCAGTCTCTATCACAACGTCGGCAGCGGGGGCGAACGGTTCGTACAGCCATGCGATTCACCGGGAATCCGAAAATTAGATTCATCATCATCATCACCTGCATATTTTTCTGTCCACTACAGGACGGCCTCTGCGAGCGATCTCCAATTACCCCTGTATCTTAATTTAGGCTATGTGATCTGCAACACTTGGGGTGCGGAAGAACTGCCTAGGAAGGAAGACAGCGCGCATGAAGTTAGCAGCCTTCCCTGCTCGCCCTTGATCATTGCACCCCCCAATGATTACGAGCAAATGGATACAGCATGTGAGCTGCGTAAGCGTCAACCGTGTACAGTCATTCGCAGCTGCGGCAGGGCTAGACGATAAGATGCGTTCTCTCTCCTCCCATGCGCACATTTGATCACAGTAACCTCTAACTACCCGAATATTGAGCGCTGTGGGAAGATAATGTCCATCAAGCCACCATACTTTTCGGCTCAGCTTTACGGGCCTTTTCTTGCACTCACAGAGTATGGGTCGCTCACTCATACGACTTTTGGATTTTATACGGAATATCACGGTGAAGGCGACAGCGAAATTTGCCTGGAGTGTCATACAATTGCTGTCGCACTAAAAGGAGAAATAGAAAAACCGGCGTCGAGCTCGCTTCTACTGCAACTGCAGGCCTTGCATTGTGCACCGGCTACAAACGCAGCATGAGCACCAACGACAAAACCAACAGTGGGCACATCGCTTATTCGTACTTCGCCATAACCTGTATGACACTGAAAAGGAAGCGTATTTCCACTGTATAAGCACCAGCGGAAACATAACACTGGGGCACGCGGGAGACAGCGCACGTTGAAGGGACCAGCCATCTAGGATGGCCCAATCTGAAACACGGCGTAGATTAACTCCAAAATAAAGCGCGTGACCTGCGTATGTATGGCAGAGGCCGGAAAAGTGGAAGTTGAGGACCCGTGTGCTCTAGCTGCTAGGCAAAAGAAAGACTCCACGCCGCTATCCAGAAGGTTGTGGGAATCCTCGGATCCCATAACCTCCGCACGGGCAGCGACAGTCGCGTCAAGCGCATGCGTGCCAGGGAGAGGGGAAACTTTCCTTCCGCGGGCAGCGCGCGGGAATCGCAGTGCTATCAGCGCCACCGGGTGGGTCACGTGAGATTCCGCTGATATCGCCCGGTCTCTTTGCTCTCCAGCAAGCGGGCGACGGCGGAAGTCTCCGCCGCCGCCCCCCCCCCCCCCCCCCCCCCCCCCCGTATTCCTCCCCAGTTGGTAAGGTCGGAAGCCCTTCTTTACCTAGTGTATATTCTCTTCGAGGGAACCCTCAGCGATGTCAACTATAGCTAGCTGACCTGCTCGAAGTGTTAGTTGCCAGTCGTAATAAATGCTTTCCGAGTGTACACGTGGTTGTCGTCTATTGTTCCTCGAGCTTGTACCGGACCGCGGTTGATGCGCAGGCATGCGCCAACCGCGGGGCTCGGTGTGTAGAGGCAGAGGGCCGTTGGCATCCCCCCTTATCCCGACATTTTGGCGTTCCCAACGTGGGGCAAGCTCTTGGAAAACGGGACGACGATCTGTCCGGACCAGCGTTAGGCCTCAGCCGAAGGCGTGATTGCTAGCTAGATTTGTGTGTGCTTTCTTGAGGGCGAGTTAACGCTGCGCCAGTGTCGCCGAACTCGTATAGACGCTGAGATTTGCAGCAAGTTTTCTTTTAAGAGTACGCCCGAAGCGAGTGAGTGCAGCAGCCGGCGCGGTGGTCGATTTTCCCCTGTACATATGTAAACAACCTCCTTTCTGTATCTTTGGCTCTGGAGCCGGGCGCCGGAAACGCTGGCTAGGACGTCAGCGGGGCGCAGTCCCAGGAGTCTGCTCGGAAGCTGCGGGTTGAGCAGCGAGGTGGGACCACTTAGCTTGGCCTGCATCTCCTCGCGACGGCTCATTGGAACCCTTTATGGGTCTTTTGTGGCATTGGCATCCGTCATGGACGCGATTAGGCCTAAGGCTCTGCGGAGCTGCCGGTCGCATGTTCGAAGACGACCATGCCGTGACATTTAGCGGGTGCAACCGGATTCGCTAGTTCTACTATACTCGCCCGAGCGGAGAAACCTCGTTAAAAATAGAAAGCTTATTTTGTTCAGAAGAACTCGATATTTTGCGGGCGGAATAACCGAAATCTCGGGGGACCAGAGAGCGCTTTGTTCATACGAGCATCGCCCACTTTCGCGCTGTATCGGACCGGAAAAATTCGGTCGAAGCGAATAACTTCATTCAAACGAACTGGATTGTTTTTTTTTTTCGTTGCCGCATAAAGCTATGCGGTAGACGGGTGGTTCAGCATCGTGTCAGACGGCCGACGCTGCGGCGGCCTCTACTGCCTTAATTCTAAGTGTTTGTGGAGTGCATTTCAGCGACTTTGCAGAACGAGTGAAGCCGCCTCGACTTGCTATTGCTGCCATGGTCCACGTCCCTGCCTACTGTCTTGGCCCCTCCCTGTTCGCGGCCCGATGCAGCAGCACATGGCAGCCACAATGAGGGAGGTCCACCATCATACACTCCCACGAGGATGCGTCGGTGCGAGGTTCATCGAGCCGGCGCGCGCGCCGCTTCGAGAAAGTCCTGACCCGCTGTTCCCGGGTGGACATTGCGGCGCGCATCTTGAGGGCAAGCCATCTTCAGCCCCCGTCATCGTCAACCACTGTGACGGCTGCCACATGTGGGCGGCCGCCACACAGGACTGTACTGCCTATCAACGTGGATTCGGACATTTCCTACCGGAGTTTACCATCGCATCTGCCCGGATACTTTGTCAATGCCGTCGTTCCAGCGATTTCTCCGCCGTAGGGCAATATTTAAGGGTGGAGGGATGTGGGAATCCTCGGATCCCATAACCTCCGCACGGGCAGCGAACGTCGCGTCAAGCGCATGCGTGCCAGGGAGAGTTGGGAGAGGGGAAACTTTCCTTCCGCGGGCGGCGCGCGGGAATCGCAAGCGCTATCGGCGCCACCGGGTGGTCATGTGAGATCCCGCTGATATCGCCCGGGTCTCTTTGGTCTCCAGCAAGCGGCGACGGCAGAAGTCTCCGCCGTCGCTCCCGTATTCCCGCACGTGGTTAGTTAACCACGTTCTTGCCGCGGCAAACGCCGCGGCCGTCCGTATTCCCCCAGTTGGCAAGTCGGAAGCCCTTCTATACCTAGTGTGTTATTCTCTTCGAGGGAACCCTCAGCGATGTCAACTATAGCTAGCTGGCCTGCTCAAAGTGTTAGTTGCAGTCGTAATAAATGCTTTCCGAGTGTACACGTGGTTGTCGTTTATTGTTTCCTCGAGCTTGTACCGGATCGCGGTTGATGCGCAGGCATGGGCCCACCGCGGGGCTCGGTGTGTCGAGGCAGAGGGCCGCTTGGCATCCCCCCATATTCCGACAAGGTTCCTCAGCTCACATGCTTCCATCAGTGAGTGACATGTACCGCCAGAGGTTCGATGAAGTACTTGACACAGTGCTGTCTTCGTTAAACAACAGGTATTAACCTGATATGTGACAGCAAAAGTCCCACATTGAGCAGCTTGCCATAGGGAAGTTCTACGGTGATAGCGTTCTAGTACGGTGACGACCTTGAACCATGACGCCTGATTTTGAACACTGATATGCTGATTGACATTTAAGCCAGCAAAGTCGGCATCATTGCACACATTCGAGGACGTCGTGCACATGTTTGCGGGGGGCCATGGCGAACACCGGCGAAACCTTTTGCCGGAAATGGCCAAGCTAAAAAACATTGTGTTGGCCATACCGGTCTCGTCGACCACATTCGAGAGGTCATTTTCTTGCCTTTGGCGACTGAAAATGTACTTGCGGTCGATGACTGGACAAGCCCGTTCAAACCATCTGGCAATTTTGCACGCCCACAAAGAACTTTCCCGCAAAATCAATTTGAATAAGGTTGCTGACGACTTCATTTCCAGATCAAGTGCCCAAACAAACACTTTTTCAAGGATGGTGAAATCATCGCATCAGACAACGAACTGATGTCTTCAATAGGAAAAAGGCACCACCTTATAAGTCAAAGCAAACCACCTGGCTTAGAAAACAATGCAAAAAGTTATACAAAGGAACGAAAATGGGCTACATAACAGCGCAAGCAGAGTGCCCATTTGGGTAAGGGAAGACGCGAGGGCGAGTCCGAATGATCAGATTTTCCAAATTAATGAAAGTCGTATGAACGAGATCTTACTGCAAGCTACAGAAAGCATAACACACAGTTGTATTTGCGACAACACAGGCTTGGTGCACTCGAACAATATTGCGGACGACCTGAACCCCCCCCCCCTGGAAGGCATTGCTGCACCTCTGCAGCCACATGCTCGCCATTTGAGTGCCTGTACACTGATCCTTATTCTGCGCATGTGGGGCCACACAATGTGTTCTACCAGCAGTTTTTTAAGCCAGCAGAAATTGACAGATGAAAAGAGTCTTCACTGCTCTCTTTGGTGGTGAAAACACATGCTGGGTTGTAGAAGCAGTGTGCATGAAGTCTGAATTAAACATCTCATTATTATTTAGTGCAACTGCCACAGAGTGCATGCAAGTATCTCTTGGTCTACAGCAAGCACTGTCCAAGGATGAAGCTAACTTTCAAGGCTTGTTGTGTATTTGATGTTCCACATAGGATCAATCAGCCAGCACATCAGTCGGCACACAGCAAATGAAGAACGGTGAACACTGCTAGCAAACGTGCAGTTGCAGAGACGCTCGTTTTAAATATACTATAAACACAAATTTAAAACCAAAGCAAAAATACAAACGAAGAAGGGATGAATTGATAATGTGCATGGTGTTCTTTGTTTGGTGCACAATAGAAGCAATGGTCACCTTGTTGCGGAACTTGACACCATAAAATTTGTCTGCCTTCTCCAGCAATTCGGGACGAAAGGTTGTCGTGATGAACTGTGCCCCACTGCAAAGCTCATGAATCATGTCTGAAACGAAAAGAAAAAAAAAAACAAACAAAAAAACAAAATGATCGATAATATACAGCAATCGTAATTCCCTTCCCTTGAAATTCTAATAGAAACCCATGCATTTAAATTCTTCTTTTAATGAATAAAAAATTTCCTGCAACTGGATACAATTACCTTTTTCTTACTGGAACATTACTTACGCCTTTGCACTGATATAAGGCCAAACTTTGCTAGTAACATGTCTGAGGCAGAGTGCAGATGTGGCCGCTCTACTTGTTTTGCTGTGCGCCCTTGGTTGTGTCGTCCCATAGGATTTCAACACAAACAGCCAAGTGCGGGCTGCAATAAACTGTTGCATAAGCACCATGCCGAGAGAGCGCTGCAAGCGCTCTCTATCTATCTAGTACAACACTGTACATCAGTATAGCTTTTTCATTGTATTTTGTTGTTTACAAGTGTCAGCTTGCATCCAGCAACAAGCATAATAGGAAATTAGAGGCTTGCAGTTCTCACTAAACGCTGAGCAATCGCCGAGCTTGCTGACTGCAGCACTTCATTGCAGCCATATGGTCCCCAGGCCACATGTGTGCTCAGTATTTCATTTCTTTTTTTTTGGTCCTTCTGTGGTTGCCTCCCCACTTGGTTAGTGCTTGCTGCAGGCCCGGCAGTCTGGGACTGAGCACCACAATTGGGAAATGTGTCTATTGGTTCAGTGCTGTGTACTCAACGCGAGAGCATACAACAGTTTGTCTCCCCCTTTGTTACACAGTGGAATCTCGGTGATACGACCTTCACGGGAACCGGAAAATAAAACGTATCATCCGAAATACATTGCTCCTATAAGACACTGGCAGGGAAACGAACAAAAACGTATTATCCCGAAAACCGTATTATGCAGAATCGTATCAACAAGGTTCCACTGTATTCAGGTTTTACTGTATATAGATCAAATTTTTTATAGCCTCATAGCATGAGTGTCAGCCGCACCGCTACCCTTGACACCAGGTGCTGCCTTCTAGTGAGGGCTGCGGGGACTGCAGTAGAGTGTACTAGAAATTCTGCGGAAGACGGGAGAAATGCGTGTTCGCGTGTTGTGTTTTTAGACTGCTTCTTGTAGCATCTACTGAGTTGTTTGTATTAGATGTGTTCTTACCGCATCTGCCGAGCGGGATTTACGAAGGTCTGAGTGGCCATGCGCCGTCATTGCCTGCACCAACAACCAGTGAAGGAGGAAGCTGCCCATGCTTTCCTCAGCCCTTTGACATTCACGGAGACACGAGAAGGTAGTGTTTGTGAAAAACCACCATTAGATAGTGGCCTAAACGAAAAATACTTCCTGCCCAGCAAATTTTTTCGGCTGGGTATTCATTTTCTTGCTGTAAACTAAGTGTGCGTCCTGCCTTCCTATACTGCGAGCCGACGACAACAGTGCCGTTTACGGCCTTTCGACGTTTTTATTTTGGGTATGCTCCACTCACTTTTCGGACAGAAAGCCCACGGAGGTCAACCCATACCCAGACCTGCGTTTTGGATATAAAAGAAAGGTAAGCAGAAAGCGTTCTGGTAGTGTGTTGACTTCGTAACTTGCGCAGCGATTGTCCCATTACAGCAAATAAACAATACTGCAAGGAACTTGATAGTTTTCGTGTCCTGTGTTCTTGATGCACATGAATGAACCGCATTTGAATACAGTGGAATCTCGTTGATACGACCTTCACAGGAACCCAAAAATAAGATGTATCGACCGAAAATCGTATTATCCAAAATACAATGTTCCTGTAAGACATTGGCTGGGAAAAGAACAAAAAATGAATGGTCCTGAAAAACATATTAAGCAGAATCGTATCAACGATATTCCGCTGTACTTTTGACCACAAGAAAAAAGAAGAGAAAAGGAAATAACCATATGACCAGCATGCACAAAAACAGGGCTGCATATGCGTCAGATCCTCACTTGATTTTTTTTCTTCTTTTTTTGTTCGGGCAATGTGTGAGTGCTTGAAGTGCTATAATTGTGCGATGCTCACATTCAGCTACATGAGAAGCATGTTTAATCAATCCTAACAGAACTGATGCCCCCCTCCTAGCAACGTTGTACATAGATACGCAAATTATTATGTGTTCTTTATTGACTGCGAGGGAGAAAATAATCCAGTGCCTGAAACTGGCTACACACGCGGTATAATGTAACGCTTCTATCTCTTGCACACTGCACTGGCCCACTAAATGGCTATGTTTAAATGGTTATGTTGCGGAGTGTGTGTGGTGTGAGTGTGAAATGCTGCTCATACTTGCTCCATGTCAAAGTAAACACATACCCAGGTAGCACATAGTCTTCAAAACGTCATATTAATGGATTCAACGTCTAAAACAGATTTTTGACCAAAATCGACCCATTAAGAACGTCGCAAGCTGGTCAGCTTAAAAACGAGGGGTGAATACGTTTTGAAAATGTTTTCATAAGACTAGCCGTATCCGTTCAATTACCTAGCGTACTGGGATTTCGAAGGCGCCGTTCTTGGTGGGAGAATTCTTCATTTATCGAGCGGCACTCGTGTCACTTGCTGCTGTATTCGCATTGCATTAGCATGAGTTCGGCTAGGAAAACGAAGCCTTTTGTGGTGTTGACCTCTCGTCAGAAAAGACGAAGGACAGAAAATGAAGTTGACACCGCAACAGGAAGTGTTTTACACCACGAAGAAATGCAGCGTGAATGCAGTACCATTGAAGCCGCTCTTTTTTCGACACGGACAACGGCTCCACAGCGACCTCTGAGCAGCGCTGCCAGTCAGTATACCGTGCTGGTGTTGGTGCTGATCCTTACAGTGCATCCACAACATCAATAGCTTTTGCTTTTTCATAAACTTTATCATTATCCAATCTTTTCCAATGATATCTTTCAGTGCCTTGCAGTCATTTTTCGTTGCCGCGATCCCCAGTGCAAAGGTAAACGACCGATATGTTGCTCTCATCGTTTTGTAAATCCATTCATACCACGCCCTATCGTTGAATGGAACCGCTTGTCATTGCACGTCGCTACTAAAGGAAACGTAGCAAAATTCGAAGAGCTGCTACACACTGGGTGCGCTGCCTGACCTAATTGATTTGTGTTTACTTTTTTTCGCATTTTGTTTTCACAGCTTCTTACAAATTCAGATGTAGTTTACCGATGACATTAAAATTTTTCTCCTGTTCCATTTTGTAAGCATTATTTATGTGCTGTATTTCTTAGGCTTTATTCATACTACGCATAAATAAAAGTATTGTGGGCATTTCTCAGTCACTTCTTCGTTGGCTGCACATGTTCATCATCATATCGGCTTCTTCGTCTTCATCGCTTGTGGGGACTCATCTTGAGACTGATCTGTGCCTTGAGTGTGATCCGTCCGCCACGTCTTCCCGGTGCATTAAAGGTCGTGTTAACGCTACGTCGCAAGTGGTGGAGGTTGCTCCTCGGTCCCCCGTCCTCTGCTCGCCCGCTCTACCTCCTGGAGCTTCGCTCAGGTCGCCGTTTGTGCCAGCTGTCCGCCAACATGCCGCAGGACGAGCACTCTGGCACTTCTACATCTACAATCTCGGCTCCACCTGCCGCAGCCTCTCCATCTTGGATCGTCAGTGGGCCCCAGCGCGACCCCCATCTGTTTGCTGGCTTTCGTGGTGAAGATGTGGGGATTGGCTTGACAACTACGACCGAGTGAGTTCTGCTAACCACTGCGACGAGGTGACGCAGCTACGCCATGTCTCCTTCTATCTCACGGGCGTAGCGAAGACTTGGTTTTTCAACCACGAGATCGACCTCACCGACTGGAGTAGTTTCAAACAGCAGCTCCGACAAGTTTTTGGTACTCCGGCCGTTCGTTCAGCCATCGCGAAGAAGGCACTCGACACTCGCAAACAACAACTCGGCGAGTCTTATACCTCGTACATAGAGGATGTCCTCGCTCTCTGTCGGCGCGTCAACGCTTCCATGGCCGAATCAGACAGAGTACGCCACATACTCAAAGGCATTGGGCCTCTCGCCTTCAATGCGTTGGCCTTCAAGGACCCGGCTACCGTCGCTGACATTGTAGCTACGTGCCAGCGCCTCGACGAACTCGAATCTGTCCGATTGCCGCCCCCGGACACCCCAGACAACAACCCTACCGCAGATCCCTCGTTGCGCGCAATGGTCCGCGCAATCATACGAGAAGAGCTGCAGTCTCTTGGCTTCTCGGCAGGTCCCATTCCTGCCCACGCCCCCAATAGCACTTTGCGGGACGTTGTCAAGGAGGAGTTGGCGTCTATGGCGGGTACTGCGTATACGGACCCTCTAGTCCCGAGGCCGCCACCAACGTATGCGCAGGTAGCCGCAGTTACCCCAGCCCTCGTGCCATCGATGCCTCCTAAACCAACGCAGACGCACTTGGCTTCGATGTCTACCAGCACACCTCAGCAACCTTACTTTCCACCATGGTGTCCAACCCGACCTATATGTTACTACTGTGGATATCGTGGCCACATTGCACGCTTCTGTCACAAGCGGCAGCGAGACGAGCGTCGCGGATTTGACGGGACGACTTTTCTGCTGGGGCCTCTGTCCAACGCCGTCCTTATGCTCCGCGTTCCGACCGCTCTCCATCGCCACCTGCAACCTCCACGACGGCTGCTAGCTACCGTCCGGCCAGACGCTGCTCGCCGTCACCCCTTCGTCGCTCTACGTCGCCACTTCGACCAGCTTCTCCATTCGCCGATCGTCGCCCGGAAAACTAAATTATGCAGCTTTTGGAGGAAAAGCTGCATTGCTCGACAGGACAGAAATTCCTCCAGCGCGTCTGCTTAATATGCTATCTGTTTTCGTTGAAGGAGTGCACGTGGAAGCTTTAATAGACACTGGTGCTAGTTTGTCAATTATTCACCGTGATTTGTGTTCGCGCCTCAGGAAAGTCACCACTCCTTATGATGGACCTACGCAACTCGCCGCTCAAGGGAACGCCATTCGACCTGCCGCCATGTGCACTGTTCGTGTCTACATTGATGGAATTCTGCATTATATACAATTCGCAGTGCTAAGTTCGTGTACCCAGCAGCTGATATTAGGATGGGATTTTCTTTCTACGGCGTCCGCTTCCATCTGCTGTCGGAAACGTGTTCTCCACATGACCGACACCGCCCATTCACTTCATACAGATGACTCACCGCTTCGCTTGCTTGCTGCAGAAGACACCGAGCTACTTCCTTGCCGTCAGAGAATTGTTGCAATCGCGTCGGGTGTCATTGAAAATGGTGACGTGTTCGTACAACCATCTGCGAACTGTCTCATAAGAGGGATAGTCTTTGCGTCAGGGCTGGTCCGGTTTGAGAATGGCTCCGCATTCGTCTGCGCTACCAACCCTACATCCGAAAAACTTCTGATCCCTAAGGGCACTACGTTGGCTTGCGTCACTAAATCCGAGCATCTCTCTGTTGTTTCTGTTGAAGCGGCTTCCTCTGAAGCTCCTTCTGTTGCGCGTTCCGCATCTTTCTCTGCCCTTGAATCTGCCATCAGTTCCGACCTGACCCCTTCACTGTCACAACAGTTGCTTGCTTTGCTGAAAAAGTATGAAGCTTCGTTTGACGCGCATGCCTCTTCATTGGACCAGACTTCCGTCATCACGCATCGGATAGAGACAGATGGCGGGTCCATTGTTTGCCGTCGACCATATCGCGTCTCTCTTGCCCAGCGGAAAGTCATTGAAGAAAACGTCGACGACATGCTGCAACGGAAGATAATACGCCCCTCCGCTAGTCCTTGGTCATCCCCAGTCGTTCTAGTTCGGAAAAAAGACGGCTCTGTACGGTTTTGCGTCGATTACCGGGCACTCAATAAGATCACGTGTAAGGATGTATACCCTATGCCTCGCATAGACGACGCCTTGGATTCACTGCAGAATGCCGAGTACTTCTCGAGTCTTGATTTGCGTTCGGGCTACTGGCAAATACCTATGCATGAGGACGATAAAGAAAAAACAGCGTTTTCAACACCAGATGGGCTATACGAGTTCAATGTAATGCCATTCGGACTCTGCAATGCACCCGCAACATTCGAATGCATGATTGACACCATTCTGCGTGGCCTGAAGTGGAAGACTTGCCTGTGCTATCTGGACGACATCGTTGTTTTCTCTTCCACCTTCTCTCAACACCTGCAACGCCTGGCCGAAGTTCTCACGTGCCTTGCCAACGCTGGCCTACAGCTGAACACGAAAAAGTGCCGTTTTGCCAGCAAGACAATTAAGGTCTTGGGTCACATTGTGAGCAAGGACGGCATTCGTCCAGATCCCGATAAGGTTTCAGCGGTTCTTCACTTCCCTCGCCCCGGAAGGGCCAAAGAGTTGCGCAGTTTCCTTGGCCTCGCTTCTTATTTTCGCCGCTTTATACGTGACTTCGCCTCAATAGCTGCACCGTTGCACAAATTACTCGGTTCTGGCGTTGCCTTTGAGTGGTCTCCCGAATGCGAAACAGCGTTTACCCATCTGAAAAACGCCCTCACATCTGAACCAGTACTTCGCCATTTCGATGAAACCGCACCCACACTCCTGCATACGGACGCTAGCGGTCATGGCATCGGTGGTATTCTCCTACAGCGAGATGAGTCTTCACGTGAGAGGGTCGTCGCTTACGCAAGCCGCGTACTGACGAACACCGAGAAGAATTATACCATCACTGAGCAGGAGTGCCTAGCTGTCGTTTGGTCGGTACAGAAATTTCGACCGTGTCTTCACGGCCGCCATTTTACCATCGTTACGGACCACCATGCCTTATGTTGGCTTTCCACGCTCAAGAACTTGACCGGACGCCTTGGTCGCTGGATTATCCGTCTGCAAGAATACGACTTCACTATTATCTACAAGTGTGGTAAAAAGCATCAGGACGCCGACGCGCTTTCTCGCTGC
The DNA here is from genome assembly GCF_013339745.2 of Dermacentor silvarum. Lineage (NCBI taxonomy): Eukaryota > Metazoa > Arthropoda > Arachnida > Ixodida > Ixodidae > Dermacentor > Dermacentor silvarum. The sequence continues at coordinate 7,210,232 of NC_051154.1, read as the reverse complement.
CCGCTTCCTACGACGCCATGCCATGATTCCGCTCCTGCCTTCCGCGACAAGCTTTCGGACCGTCCTTCCCCGCATGTGTTGTCCTTAACCTCTATTGACCAGATTCCTTCTGATGACCATGGATGGCTCATATCTCACCAACTCGCTGACCCCTACTGTCGACGCATCATAGACGGCATTCAGGGAACTTCGCGCCCGCCCAACGCTCGCCTTCGTCGACAGCTCACGCAATTCAAGCTCGACAACTGCGCCCTGTACCACCATATCTATCACCCTGATGGTCAACGCTGGGTGCCTGTTCTGCCTCGCTCTCTTCGCGCTAATGTTCTTAAGGCCTATCACGACGACATGACTGCTGGTCATCTTGGTTTTCAGAAAACATACTACCGCATCAAAGGTCGCTTCTACTGCCCTGGCTTATCCACTAGTGTAGCGCGGTACGTCGCTTCCTGCGCCATTTGCCAGCTCCGAAAGCTACCAACATCAGGTCAAAGCGGAGAGCTCCAACCAGTCCCGTGTCCATCGGCACCATTCGAAGTCGTTGGTATTGATCTGTATGATCCCCTTCCCACGACTCTCACCGGCAATCGATGGATAGTGACAGCCGTCGACCTCTTGACACGTTACGCCGAAACAGCTTGCGTGACTTTGGCGTCGGCTTCTGAAGTGGCTGCATTTATACTTCAAGCATTAATCCTGCGTCACGGTGCTCCTCGTGTCATCCTGAGCGACCGTGGGAAGGCATTCCTTTCACAAATTGTAGCCGAACTGCTCCGAGCCTCCGGCACCACCCACAAGACAACCTCGAGTTAACACCCTCAAACCAACGGACTAACTGAGCGCTTTCATCGCATGCTTTCCGACATGATAGCCATGTATATTCAACCAGACCACACAAACTGGGACGCAATTTTGCCATTCGTGACTTTTGCGTACAATACCGCCGTACAACGCACAACTGGTTACTCGCCATTCTACCTCGTCTATGGCCGTTCGCCCTCTTATTTTCTTGACGTCTCCTTCTTCTCCGCCCCTGTCACTCCAGCTGCATCCTATTGTGAACAATATATATCACGCCTCCTCCACTGTCGCCAGCTCGCCCGCATCAACACTGAAGCACGGCAACAGGAGCGCAAGGACCTGTATAACGCATCCCATCGTGCAGTGTTCTTCCGCCCGGGCGATGAAGTGCTACTCCGGACACCAGTTCACACTCCTGGCTTGTGCGACAAGTTTCAGTTTCGGTTCATAGGCCCATACAGAGTCTTGGAGCAGACTTCTCCCGTTAATTATCTCGTCCAACCTATTGTGGTTCCCACTGACCGCCGCTGTCGCGCTGCTGAGATTGTCCACGTCTCTCGCATGAAGCCTTTCACGAGGCGTTCGCCGTCCCTTTAAGTTGCGGCCAGGCTGGCCGCTCGCACGCGGGGGAAATTAGTGTGGGCATTTCTCAGTCACTTCTTCGTTGGCTGCACATGTTCATCATCATATCGGCTTCGTCTTCATCGCTTGTGGGGACTCATCTTGAGACTGATCTGTGCCTTGAGTGTGATCGGTCCGCCACGTCTTCGCGGTGCATTAAAGGTCGTGTTAACGCTACGTCGCAGTATTGAGTTAATGAGCGAACATAACTTTTGTTGCCACCGGAAGAATACATCAGTACAGCTGTTACTAGGAACAGTGCTCTGCAGAAAGTGTTGCGGTGAACTCTACTGTGAGCACCATGTATAGAAAAGAATGTGCAGAAACCATCGTCGGTGATTTTCAGTACAAGCGAATAGCCCGAATGAGCGAGCGAATGAAGGAACGAGAGAGATGCGAGGGAAATATAGTTAGCGAGAGCGAACGAACCAGCATTTTCCTAGCAAATCAACAGTCCGACGACCGACCACCGACAACTGATCAACCATAAAAACAGCCGGACACAGAAATCTATGCGCTTTAATATTGCTGGAAGTCAAACGGTAAGGGCTCGCCACACTTGGGCGCATATCGTGGTGTGTTGACGCCTGCTTAGAAGCGCCGATTGTCTTCTAACATGCTGCAACCACAATGATGCGGCAGTGACAGTGTCCGAAATAAAGGAGGGGGTAATGAAAGGTCTGCGAAATGCACAGTGGCAACTTCCAGCTCAACGCTCGTGCTTGAGATGGGGTGGCATCGAACAAACGAGCCAGCACGCGAAAGAAAAACGGAAGAGAGGGCGGCGTCTGACTCGGCGCGACATGTTTCATACTAGACAAATAGAAATGCACACACGCGCCTACCAAGCCCGAACACTGCGGCGCTTCAACAACCCATGGCCTCCGACATTTGTTTGCACAAAAAATCTCGGAGGCTATGAACAACCCATCAACACGAACCAGCCTTACGCAAGATCGCGATACCGTCGTCACATCGGTCACATGACCTAGCTTGTGGCCGCGGCTCCCGGCTCCCGCGTGAAACCGGCCTGTGCATAGTTCCGTAATTGCGCTTGGTTTGGGCTGTGGTGCGTTTCTGCCAGTTTTCGGCTGTGCTGTCTTTTGTCATGCAAGTATTGCAGGGTTTTGTTGTCTTACCTGCCACTGCGTGAGCAGTGATTTGTTTGTATGGTTTTAATTAGTAGAGCAGCTGAGTTTTGCGGTGGAGAGTGCCGAGTGGAGGGCACTAATTAGCTCTTCAAGCTGATTCTCATGTCGCTGTGTGAGGAGCCTTTTCAGCGATGTTGTAATTAACGTGTTAAGCTCAGTATTAGGATGAACGTCAGAAGAAATGTTCCTTTTGTGTGCCTGGCATCGGGATCCGCCGTCACGAGTGAAACTAGCAAGTTTGGCAGGTAGGAAGAAAGGAGCGAAATGCTGTCTCTGCGCACTTTGCCTATATCCTCTAGACAGCCGTGATCATGGTATTTCAGTCTCCCATTTCGCAAGAATGTTGCAGACTAAAGAACTGACATACAGGCTTTTTGTTAATGATTCATTACGGGTATGGTAGCGCAAGAGATGGGGTGAAGTGCCCGTGCTATTTCGTTGCCTTGTGCTACAGCGCATCCATAGAATATTGTGTACCTCACCGTGCTGTTATTGCTTGCGATTCAGGTTCTCGATTGTGTCTTGGCCTGCTTTATCTCACGTGACTGGTATTTCATGGTCTTCAGAGGAACTTTGTGTCCAATGTGAGACGGGCAAATTCGATTTTCTTTGGCACCTCGGCATGGTTGCGATATATTACGCTGCTTATTGTAGCTTTCTTCTTGTTATAGTTTTTATAGTTTGCGATTGGATACCACATATACGCTGCATAACTCGCTAGTGGATACTGCATACGTGAATCGTGAATTCCCTTGGCGTAAAATATCCTGTTACTCCAGGTAGTCACGATTATTTGCAGCTTGCGACTGGTGTCGGACTCTACGGTGCGCGGCCTTTAGTCGGCCGCCTGCCGAGTTCGTGTATGTGCCAGTGTACGCACGGTGCTTGAGAAGTGCTCACGCGGTTCTTTCGATTTGTGCACTCTTCGTGCACTTCGCGCAACAGGGCATGCCGCGGTTCTTGGTCCTTGTGCAACAAATTTTCCTAGCGTAGGTCAGAGCAGAGGAACCTCTATTTAGGCATGTCAGTGCACTAAGTAAGTTGAAGGGTAAAAGTACATAGCATTTGCTACTTAGAGTCCATGTGATGGGTTATTTACACAGCCATTTTAACAATGGCAGTGCGGAATTGATTCATGCATGATTAGTCAAACTGGTCCTTGCGGGAAGGTCTAAGTAGAAAATACGATTGTGTACCAATAACCGGAGCAGTATCAGACGAATGCATGGTAACTGAATGTGGTGTCTTGAATGGTAGTGAGCAGTTGACAGGTGACCTAAAACGTGATAATCCTTTAAGCTTAATTAAATTAATTGTTCTTGCTCCCTTGCAATGTGCCAAGTGATCATTGTCATTCAGTCCACTGGCATCAACACAGCGGCCACTGGTGGAAGTGCGGGAGAACACATGAACATACACTGGGACATCTTCCCTCATCTGCTTTAAAGGGCGTTGTTTAAATCACTTAAGAAATGCAAGCAATCAGATTGCTAGCACAGCAAGGGCGAGTGAATGCAATTTATAATGATATTACATAAGCTGTCGCTAATTTCACTTGAAATGCTTTGTACATTTAATGTAGAATCTACATATGTGCTCATTTCATTGAGCAGCCTGTTCAAAACAATTCCCGCAAAAATTTTTTATAGTTCGCCTCATTATGTTTGTTTTTATGATCCGGATACAGTGTTGTAGTTGCATATTTTGTGTACATATCACTTTCATGAGTCATAATAAAATGTAGTATGACTCTAACATTGTAGCTTAATCATGCTGTTATATGTTTCATTACAAGCTGCAAAAATTTGAAAGAATGTGTAGGCCTCCCCACTTATCTAACCTAGAGGGAAGAGTTCAGTGCTACCTCTGGTGCTACCAAGTGAACAGCAAGTGTACATATAAAATGTCCCAGCTAACTTTAGCCAGAGTTTAAAAACATGCCGATGCACTTTAACGCAACCAAACCCATGTTGCTTACTATTGTATAGCCTAAGTCACTATATTTTTGTATTCTGCTTAATTGCATAATTAATCAAGATTAATTAATCAAGATTAATTAACCAACTTCTGAAGCAACGAAGTTAGGCAAGAAATTCAAATGAGAAAGTTGTAGAGCGGTTTGCAAAACGTTCGATTAAACAGCTCCTAACTTTCTATTAAGTATTAGTATTTTCCCTCTACTGCAGATGCCCTCGAAATCCAAAAAATACCATGTGACATGCTCCCTTGTGCGCCGTGACTGCAGTGCTCCCAAACGTTCCGCCTACAAACGAACATAGCATTTAGCAGGGTGTGTTGCCGCTTAAAAGGCGACAGGGCAGCGACGCAGGCGTTGGGTGCGCGATTTATGCCAGCAACCGTTATCGCTTGCGCTGCGATAACGCTTGCCCTGTCGCCTTTTAAGCGGCAGCACACCCTGCTAAATGTTATGTTCGCTTGTACGCGGAACATTTGGGAGCACTGCAACCATGGCGTGCAAGTGAGCATGTCACGTGGTATTTTTTTTTGTGTGTTTTTCGCAGGCATCTGCAGTAAGCGTGGAAAAAAAAAATAATACTGAATAAATAGAAAGAAACTGGTTAATCTGTTATGAAGAAGAACAGGGAGCGAGCAGTAGTGGGGCGCTCTCATAGATGTAGGGCGTGAGCACAGATTTCGAGCTGTTGGCGCTGAGACTGTTGCTCTCTTGTGACTGTGCTGGTTTTCGCCTGCCGATTGCCGTCAGTAAATCTCCTTATCAAAGTGGTGGAGGTGAGGGGTACTCTTTTCAAACCTGGAACTCCGAAGTCGGATGTTGCCCACCGTTGCTCCGACAATGCCTGATGACACCACCCAGCAAGGCGCGGCCCAATCTCCGTCGGTCATCATGTCAAGCGTGCTGCGCCAGTGCGATCCCGCTTTCTTTAGCAGTATCGGCGACCATGACGTAGAAGATTGGCTACCGTGGTTTGAAAGGGTGAGCATGCACAACAAGTGGGACGACGCTACGTAACTACGCAACGTTCTGTTCTACCTAACAGACGTCGCAAACCTCTGGTTTCGTAACCATGAGTCCGACTTCGCCACTTGGACTACTTTCAAGACGAGCTTTGCGGAAGTGTTCGGTCGCCTCGCAGTGCGCAAGCTTCGCGCTGAACAGCGTCTACGTGGGCGTGCGCAGCAGCAGGGCGAGAACTTCACGAGCTATATTGAAGACATCATTGACTTGTGCAAGCACGTGAATCCTTATATGATTGAACAAGACAGGATAAAACACATCATGAAAGGCATAGACGACGCCTTTCAGATGTTGCTGGCCAAGGACCCACGCACCGTGTCTGAACTCGTGACCTTGTGCCAAAGCTTCGATGAACTACGTAAGCAGCGCGTCCTAGCTCGGCGGCAGACATCAACAGACGATTTCCTTGCTGCGTTGACCATCGGCGGCGACCACACGGCACTCCTGTCACAGATTAAGTAAGGAGCTTGTGCATGTGGAAGTCGCTCGACAGCTTTCGTTTTTTCCGACCGCGCAAGTGCCTACGCCCTGTCTGACTCCAACCATCCGACAGGTGATACAGGAGCAGGTCAACGAGGCTTTGCCATCTGCCTGTCAGCCGACTGCTGTCACCGTGCCGCTACCATTTGTAGTGCCGTCTGCTGCTCCGCCAACTCGTGTCGCCGCGCCTCTGATGTATGCGGATGCCGTCATGAAGCCACGTCCTCTGCCACTACTGACCCCTCAACCACCAATTCGACCACCAGCGACGCCGCTTTTCGGGGTGCAGCCACAGTGCGCAAATCCTTGGCGCACTGCAGACAACTGCCCGATCTGCTAAGCTTGCGGAATTCCGGGTCATGTTGCGCGCATCTGTCGCCGACATTTCGCGGCGACCACGGGTACATGGAGATATCCTGACTACTCCTTCCGACCTCCCTATCGCACGCAGCCAGAACGAGAGCCTGAAGCATACGCCCGTGATCCCCAGCCAACTTTCGATGCCCAACCTTTTGCTGCTCGTCGGTCACCCTCACCACGCCGCCGTTCTCTTTCGCCTATGCGTCGCCAGTCCAGTGCTGGTGAGGCGGAAAACTGACTGCCGCAGCTTCTGAGGCACGAGCTGCGCCGTCGTCCACCTGTTTAAGTCCTCGCTTGTCCCCCGCCAATGTTATTGAAGTGTTTGCTGACGGTGGACGTTTTGCAGATCGCTCCTCAACTTCATCATTTGAATTTTGTTTGCCTAACTTTGTTGCTTAACAAGTTGGTTAATTAATCTTGACTAATTATGCAATTCAGCCAAATACAAAAGATAGTATGATTTACTGCAAGCAATAGTCAGCAACATGCATTTGGTCACATCGTCTTAGTGTGCAGCGGCATATATTTAACTCTGGCTAAAGTTAGCTGGGACACCCTGTATATGCCAGCGGTGGTATGTGGGCAAGTCTCTCTGGTGAAGCCACTGCATCTGCATACAAAACATTTCAACTAACAGCGTAGTGCAGTGTCCACTTTGACAAAATGGAGCACCAGTGCAAATATCTGGGCGTACTTGTCCAGGGCAGCAAGTGTGTCTAAATTGAAAACATTTCAAGTACCAGCATGTACGACAGTTCCATTGCCAGAGGGACTGCATAATGTTGAGTGGTGTGCTCCCAAGCTATTCATCAATGCAATTTTGCCTGGACTGTGTGCCAGATATTTTTGGATGTGTAAGTGGGGATTCTAGCAGCTATCGCCATCTTCCTCGGCCTCCTTTTATATATGCTGCGCTCCGGCGTGTGTGACTCGTGCCTTGTGCTGCGAGTTGCGAGGCTACAAAAAAAGGGAGAAAAATAAAAGAGCTTCTTCCGCTCTTGCCATCGGTCCAAACGGTTCTCAGATCTTCCGCTCGCTGACACACGTTGTTGTAGTGGACCTAGCCTCGGCCGCTATAATGTGGTGACCCGGACGTGATCGTACGGTGAGCACCACGTCATGGACGATGCCACCAATGTGAGACCGACGACCAGGGCAGAGGGCCTCGCCACGTTGCAGATTCACCTGCTGTCCCTTTAGCCACAAAATCCTGCAACCTGATTTACGCAGGTGGATGCCATCTTCGCCCTTTGGCGCATGTCTCGGTACTCTCTACAGACAGGTGGTTGAGGAGTTTGAAGAAGTTGTGGACTCACCCCACGACACCACACCCTATTACCACTTGAAATCGATGATGCAGTATCGCAAGCCCGTGTCTGCGCGCAGGCGGCTTCAGCAGCTTCTCAACGAACAGGAGCTCGTCGACCGTCGGAACTTCTACGTCATATGCGGCGGCTTCTTAGTTACTGTAGGCTGGACACAAACAGCCCACTGCTGTGTGAACTGTTCCTTCAGCGCCTGCCGCAGAATCAGGTAGTTGCCTTGGCTACCACACAAGAAGACATGTCCCTTGACAATCATGCCGAGCTGGACGACCGCATCGCTGACAATTTAGCAAGAGGTGCTGTAGCAACAACGACAGTTCCACTGTAGCACTTCGAAGATCGTCAGACTCGCCTTGAGTAAAAGACCTGAGAACCGTTCGGACCGATGGCAGAAGCAGAAGAAGCTCTCCTGCTCTTCCTTTTTTTTAAACCTTGCAGCATGAGACATGCGCCGGAGTGCGCCGTACACAGGCTCGACAGGGGAACAGCGCGAAAAGACTAAGGACGAGAAGGGGAACACACATCAGCTCTGCTGTGTGTGTTCCTGTTTTTGTCCTTCGTCTTCTCGTGCAGTTCCTCTGTCGAGTATGTACCGACTAGCCCAAGCTTCAAAAATGCGCAAATGCTATGTAGCTGGACAGAACCAAGGTAATGTTTGCCGTCGCTTGGCGATACTCAGATTATATTTTGCATTCTGCCTAATTAGATAATTAATCTTCATTAATTAATCAACTTCTCAGTTATTATAATTAGATAAGTGTCAATGAGATAAGTGTCAAAATACATGCAAACTGGCTCGAGCAGCCAGTCGTGCGGCAGTTCTGAGTGTGTTCGGGTGCTTCTTTATCACTCGGAAAAACTCTTTTATGAAGCACGTATTGAGCAACAGAAAGCTGTATCGGGAGTTTGTCATGTTGCTCTACAATTTGCTCATGACACTTATCTAATTATAATAATTGAGAAGTTGAATAATTATTGAAGACTAATTATCTAATTAGGCAGAATGCAAGAAATAACTTAGTATCTCCAAGCGACGACAAACAACTTTACCTTGGTTCTGTCCAGCTATGTGGCATTTGCACATTTTAAAAGTTTGGCCCAAGTTACGTGAAACACCCTGTATAAAAAGCGGCCGAGAAAGATGACGATGGCTGCTAGAGGGCGAACTGGTAAAGCGTTTGCTCGGTGTTACATGTGTAAAAGCTTTTTGTCATTCAGAGTGCTTTGTTTACTTTAGGAAACAGGAGATGTGTGCAAAGTGTAACATGGCAGTGTACAAACGTATTCATTGGTTGGCAGATGATTCAATGCGACTTTATGCCTGTTTTTTTCCAGAACTGGAACACCCATGCATTTCATCGGAAACTGAAAATTAATATCTCGAAACTGGTTCAGTCCTGAGAATTCGTTCCAAGTGGATACACCTTGCAAGCTTAGTGGCTATAATTAGTAGATTGAAAGATGTGCCGTAAAATAATTAATTAAAAAGTTAATTAGTGTAATTATGTTAATTATTCAATTAGGCGTTTTGATTTCTCGTGGAAATAAGGCCACCTCATCGAGTAGTTTAGATCAAGGATTATAATTGTACTATCTGTCACAGGCAATTATTTAAAATTTGGTGCAGCTAAAATGAAACACCCTGTATAAGTTTCTGATATGAGGCCTATACATGCATGTCTCGTGTACTAGAATGCTAAGATTATTATATTTATGTAGCATTACTCAGTCTCATCGTACACGGCATTACAGTGGTGCTCACTTGTGACCCTAATTTCCCTGTTTGAGTATTCTATACTATTTTCACTTGAGTGTTGCTTTTTGGTTTTATGGTTCTGTTAATTCTCACACCATTACATTATTTGATGCCTCCTAAAGGCAATATTTTTGATTTTGACATGTTTCCAGTGTTTATTTTTGATGGTATGCAGCGTTATTTCTTTTTGTGTTCTTTTCAGGCTTCTAGATTATTGTTAACATTGCTTGTAGGCAGCTACCATGCGATTAAGTCCCGCATTTCTCAGTCTGCTTCTTGCAGTTGCTGTGATATCAATTTCTAAATAACTCTAGTCTGTTCATCTGACAGTCCGGGTTGTTTACTTTGCTTTAATAAGAAACTTTACGAATTTTGTTTCTACGTTCTAATTATTGTTTATCAGTTTCTAGTTCATTAAGAATTGTTTCTGAGAGCCTTAGTGATTGTTGGGGTACTTTTAATTCGATTTACTTTGCATTTCTTTGATACATTTTGCTCAAATCTTGCACAAGCATTACTTCTTCAATAAAGTTTTGCGTTGTCATACTGTCCTGATTTCATGTGCACTTGGCACAAAAGCCCTGGCCTGGACGCTTGTCTAGACACGGCAATTTTTTCTTAGCGGGACGTCATTCCCATTTTGGTTGTCAACATCGTCGCTGCATACCAAAGGCGGTATTCCAAATTTATTTCAGTGGACATGTTCATTTTCATGTGACTTGGTAGAGGATGTGTCGGCGTCGACAGGCAACAGTGCTTGGCACTGCGCCAGGAGCTCTGTTGCACGAGACACCGACGCTTCGACTCATCTGGAACCCGGGAAAATTACCTTCAGATTATCGTAAACCTTTCAAGACCATTTTTAGACCAGCTTTTTGATAACGTCTTAAAAACATTTAGAAATTGGATATGAATAGCTTAGGCAAAGGGATTATTTGTGTCTTTCCCAATCCTATTTCTAGACGAGCTTTTCGAATACGTCTTTAAGACCTGCTATAGATTGTCGCAGAAAAGTATTAAGCCAGACATTAGCAGACATATACAACGTTTTACCGACGAAGTTGTCTCACTGGTGTCTTCTTTATACCGTTTTTCTCGTCTTGGATAAACGCTACGAGAACGTTACGTATCTCTTCTGTGATACCTGGGTGTGTGCTAGAGCTTTCTCTGCGACTGCGTGTAGCGTGCAAATATATAGAAAATAACTTTATTGTACTCATATCAATCGTCGTATGCTCTCGATCGAGATGACAAAGCAGATGACATGATCAAGATGACAAAGCAGGCTAAACATGCAGCATAATGTATGGCAGTAGTGCATATCACAAGTATGATACTGGCTTTAAAAAAAAAAAAAAGTATACTATACTACATGTCGTCTCGTCTCTTTCATACAGCGCCCAAGAAAAATGTGCCCAATTAAGCAGATCTCGCAGAAAAAAGCTTGGCCAACTGTATGACATTGTAACTGTAGTGAAGCAGGCAACGCTGCAGCTTCGTTGAAACAGACGGCGCCGCAGGGTGCTTTAATTAAATTACCTCCATAGTATATTTCTGTCATCTGAAATGTGATCACATTAATGAAGATAAACTTATCGGCATTCAGAGACGACAAGACAGCTTCAGTGCTTTCAGAACCAGCCATCGCAAGCGACTGACAACCGCAAACGCGCTAAGGCCCGCTGTCGCCTGCGCCATTCCCGCAGTCCCCTCACCACCATCATCATCATAACAAAAACAAGGTGGCCGCTTACAAGCGCTGCAAAATCTTGTCTATACACAGGGATACTCTGTATGCCAGGGCCTTCCCAGTAGAGATGGATGGTGTGCTTGGAAAAAAGAGATGACGAATAATCCTTGAGGGAGACTGCAGGAGAGAGATAGCATGTTGCATGCTCAATTTTAAGGCGAATGAGCACTGCTCAGTGCTCATCCACCTAGCATCACTTTTAAACAAATACTTATCATTATTAGTTCACACACACATAAAAAAAATGACATGCACAAAAGCCTAAAGGGACACTAAAGAGAACACAACATGAGGATAACTGAAAGCTGTTGTTTGTCATTTACAACTAACCCAATGTCCACTTGTGAAGGGCATTTACATGCATGTATAAAATAAAGTAAATAAGCCGCTGTTTACAAACGAACTGCTTTGAAAATTCATATTTAAATTTGTTTATAAATAAGAAAATACTCTGCATTTTATTTAATATACAGAGTTTCACATCAGTAAAACCACATTAATTTGACCTACGTTAATTAGGAAAAAACGTATAATTCGGATTCGACCTCTAGTACCAGCAGGCGTATGCATTACTTTATGGAATCAAACTTTCATTAATTTTGAACGTATTGGCCATACACCGGTTAGTGCAGACAACTCTCGGAGCTTGGCGAGCGTGCAGCCCCGCAAATGTGCAACGCAAAAAAAAAAAAACGCTTGCGTACCTCAAGCAATGCCATAGCCGCAAAGCTACTACGGCGGGCACAACGTGTTGATTTGATGCACAACTACTTCCGTAGTGTCTCAAATGCGACTTATAGTCTACTTGCCCTGCGTTAGTTGCCCGCTTGACAAATTTGCATGGTGTTTATTTTTTCAGAAATAGCAGAAATGTACTGAATGGTACCTTGCATTTATATTTATCCAGTTTGTCTGCAACCGCCGTTGCGTCTAGTAGTAGCGTTTCCTCGCCTTATCCCGTCGCCTTCCCCCCCCCCCATGTATGCGAGCTGCGAGCGAAGAGTGGCAAGACTGTTATTCACTCGTTTCGGGACTGCGTCAATTCTATCTATTCTCTGCCTCCTCTTCCTACCTCCCCTCTGGACAGTTGCATTTTAGTAGTAGGGTAAGTGCTGCAGTTTCTGTAATGCTTTTGCGGGGAATCACGGATAATTAAGGCCGTGGAGAGAGTATTGTGGTGACGCCCAGGGAGCTCCAGAGGTCACTGTGCACATGCGATGTGGCGCAAAGGTCCAAACGATCCGAGTTTCTCGCGTCACCTTTCCTCTATTCCGCGTTCTTGCGATGTATATACACGCCCTGAACCATCTGCCAACGTGGCGTGCAAGACAGCGACAGCAGCGGCAGTGGAAACGTCCAAGGAAGAGGCAATTTACGCAGATCCCATGCATTGTGGGAATCGGATCTAAGCGAAGCTTTATGTGCTGTTTGTGTTCATTGAAGATATTTGGTGGCAGTGTTGACGGCATACAACAGTCGTTACGTGATGTTAAATAGAGACACGGAGTGCAAGGCAGCTACAGCAGCAGTGGAAAAGTTGAAAGAAGAGGCAAAGAAAGCTTCGCTTCAAAACGGCGGTAGCGTCCAACCGAAACAAAGCGGTGGAGTCCGCATCGCTATAGTGATCAGCAGAACTCGTATATGAACGGCAGGAGCCTATTTGTGGTTTATAGTATTTATTTTTGTATTTACCACCGTGCATGACACCACGTTTGCCACATGCCTTCAGAACTGCGCAGTCGCCATCCATGATCGCATCGATAGCGACTGCGGTTTCGTCCCCAGCGGTTGCAGTAAACAGTAGTATTGTTTTCAGTCAGTGCATGTGTCGGCCGCATGCCTTCAGTAATGCATGGTCGCCATGCATGATCACATCGATAGCAGTTGTGATTTCGTCTGCCGTGGTTGCAGCAAACAGGATTTTCGTTTTGATTCAGTGCAATGGCTGCTCATGCAATGTCACGAACACGGAGAAAGGTGTCGAGAATGAAGAGCGCCGGCTACATCACGATGGACCGACGAACAGTTGGCGGCCAGCTCAGTGGCGAAAAAATAACCGGGATGCACGTGCAGTAGTGAAAAGCAAATCTCGGATGAAGACGCAAGCCGCGGCCACGCTGCGAAGGAAGTCGTGAAGCCTTCGCCACAGCAAGCGCTAATTAATCATGAGATTATGACAATTGCAACTTCCACACTGCTTTCATGCAAAATAGAAACAGGACTTGCTGATTCATTTAGCAAATAAATGTTTGTTGACGTAGTAAGCATTTTCTTATTGTTTTTTTGATACCCTCGATAATTCGACATCTGGTTAATTCGGAAATTTCTTTTGGTCCTGTGAAATCTGAATTATTGTGGTTTTACTGTAGTAGCATATACGATTAGAAAAATTACACTATTCAAGCACCCTAGGATGTTCAATTCATTTTTGTTTTCTGTTCACAATTTAGTCATGATGACAGCTGCTCTTACACACTAAATATAGACAAAGAATAAGACCTTTGTGAGGGGTAAACTTGCCTGCAACTGCTTTGCGATGCTGGGAGTCCAGTGCCTGGTCAATCTCATCAAATAGGTAGAAGGGAGCAGGGTCACACTTTTGGATTGCAAAGATGAGTGCCAATGCAACCAGCGACTTCTGGCCACCTGACAGCTGCTGCATTTCCTTCATCTCGCTCGACTTGCCCACAAATGACACCTGCAAAAGACCCAGCTGACTCTCGAGCAATTCATCCAAAACAAGATGGAGGCTTGGAGTGATGAGCAGTGGCCAAACAAGCAGTTATCAATGTGCAGAATCAACATCTGATAAAATACACATGACATTTATTGTGTGATACTATAAGCAAAGTCAGCTTGGGTTGTGCAGGCCCAATGATTTGTCAGGTTGTACTGCATGTAGCACAGCAAATATGTCACAACACAGCGCACTAATGACAAATAAACTTGGTCCTAAAACTTAACTCCAAGTCCAGTCCCAGTTTGCGCTACCCCACACACAGAGAAGTTAGCATTAATTTCTCAGGCACTGCCAAAGCTAGCAGTTGTAGTTTGATTTATGATGTTAAAGGGACACTAAATCAGTTTAGAAGTATTCTTTGCAAACTATTTTAATTAATTTTGCAGTAAGACATTGATTACAAGACTAACGCTGGTGTGACATGCATTTCAAAGCACAGTTGTTAAATATTCTTTGGCTCCTTCAGAGTACAATGTAACTATACAAAAATCAACCTGCAGTGCAGACTTTGCATTTGCGCCGCTTTCTCTGAGGAGAACTATGCGCGTGACCATCCATCATAAATATTACTGACGATTTCAGCTTGACAGGGGTGGGGATGCCCTAAGTCATTTTGTAGCAATTTTCGGAGCAGGTAAAACTTCCTTCTGGAGCAGGCAAATTCTGATTTTGGAGCAGTCTGTAGCCCATATATATATATTCATAGTGAAATATTTAGCGCGCACAATTGACAAGGACACAGTGGAGGGGGTCACACGAGTGCTCGTGTGTCCCCCTTCACTGTGTCCTTGTCATTGTGCGCGCTAAATATTTCACTATGAATTTGTACCAACTCGCCCAACTATCAGTTCTGCTATATATATATATTACTGAAGCAATCTGGAGCATGCAAATTTTAATTTAGAGCATTAATATGATTAGGTAGGGTAACAGTCACAAAACTTTGCATTCTGCTGCATTAAAGTGCAGCATTCAAGAAGTGTTGAAAAGCATCCTAAAGCAATTTCATACTATTTTTGTAGTAAGTGCTGATGAAGTGACTGGAGGTGTTTTCCAGCAGAACATGTGGGGAAGCTAGGGTTAATGAACACCACAGTGTTTTATTCAACGATATTTCTAGGTAGTGGAACTCAACAGCTAGCAACTATAGCGCATAAGCGACTTCCTCTGTGCGTTTGTTGAGGAACTCGATCGCCTGCACAACTGTAGTCCTGCTAAACAAGAATCATTCAGCTGCGTCTCCATTTGCATCTGCCTTTTTTGCCTGAATATTGTGAGAACTGTTCTTGTCCCTTATAGTATTCAAACGAAATGAATACTCGACAACTTTGACCTGTGAATTCTCGAATCGAGACTACTCGATTGTTATTCTAAATTTTGAATATTCGCACACATCTAGTAAAAAAAGACTTCTGAGAAGTACAAGTGCATAAATCTTTGAATGCAAATTATCACGGTCAGAACCAAATTATCACAAGGTTTTTTATCTTTGTAAATGTCACATTGCAATTTAGAGACATAACTTTGCAGACTTGGGAAAAAAAAAAAACACGTTGCAAATATATTTGAAAAACAATATACCAGTCTAATATACCAGTACAGTAAAACCTCGCTAATACATAGTTGGCTGGGAATGTGGATCAGGTGTGCACGAGGATATGTACTAATTAACCGACAATGGCAAATGAGGGGCTATAGACTTACTGATGAGAAAACTACCACCTTAATTCTCCCTCAAACACACACGAAGACAAGTTTTATTTGCGAGCTGGCTGCAAGAAGCCTGTGATTTTCACTTGCCACCATGGCGGCCTTGCAACGGCGACGGCATCCTCAACCACAGCAAGGCCGCAAGCCAGTATCTCCATCAGGCCCCACTTCTCTGTGAAAGCCCTCATGATGGTAAACGCACGCACCGCGTCGGAAGGGCCATCACCCACTTCCATGTCATCGTTGTGAACAACATGGAAGCGCCAGAAGCTATGGGAGCCCGTCATGACCACCCTGTTTTGACGTCGCTATCGGTAGGGATTGCTGGCCATGAAAAGTCCGTGCGCCGCAACTTCACTATCTATGGCCTGCGCACATAACAATACCCTGATTTTGGGCTTGTACACGGCCAAAAATGAAGTAAATACTACGCACTAACCATTTGGCATGCGGTAAGTGACTACAGCTTAAGCGGTCAGCCAATGCATTAAGTTCAAGGGCGACAGGATGCGGGTTTCATGGTGACTATATTTAAACCGGAATTACTTATTAAGCAGGTACATATTAACGAGGTCTTACTGTATAGCACAAGCACAAGGATTACAAACGTTAATCCTGAAGTAAAATGACGTAAACTAGACTCACAAAGCACATTATTTTCTATGCATCACAATATCCACAAATCAACTAAAAAAACGAGCATGCAGCTTTATCAAGTGCACAGATAAAAGCACCTCGCTGAAGATTAAACTGTCTGAAAGGATAAAACTAAAGAAAAAGGCACCATAGAAATAGCTGCTTTCACTAAATTTTAGAAATATCTTGCCAACGCTGTGCGGCATGCCCGCTAAGGAGGTGGCCTGATTCCTGTGTAAAACAGCCTAAAGTAACATGATGGCTAACTTAACTATAATACAAGAAAACACTAATGAATGCCTGGCTCACCTCCATATTTGACCTTTGTAAAAGAGCGAAAACTTCCACATCATACACTACTCGCATGACACCAATGTTTTGTGCATGCAAGTGAGGCACTTCTTTCCTTCCAGAGCCATGTCACGGAGGAGCAAAGTGTGAACGCAGCTTGGAAAACAAGCAGCACTAGATGGACAGGGAGTCTCGCGGTGTGTTGGCTTTCCCATTTTCTATTCTCAAAGACACCATCATTTTTTTGCACTCTGTGTATCCTGACGTGTGCGTTTACTGGGTATCTTGTAATTGTTGGCCTAACGGCCTAAGTGGGAGCTTCAACTGAAACGGTGATTCTGTAGTTCGCATGAAACAACATTTCAACGGCGGAACGCAACTGGCACAACCGAGTTTATAAGTGCAAGCGTCCCTGCTGCCTGCGGAGGTGGCCATATACAGTGGAATCTCAATAATACGATCTTCACAGGAACTGGAAAATAAAACTTATCTGAAAATCGTATTACAGTAAAACCTCGTTAATTTGACCCTCATTAATTTGGAAAATTGGATCATTTGGATTCATTCTCTGGTCCTGGCAGGCAAATGCATCATTTAGTGCAATCAAACTCTCGTTAATTCGGACGTGATAGGCAGCACATTGGCTAATTCAGACAACTCTTGGAGATCGGCGGGCGCCGAGCGCTGCAAACGTGCGATGCAAAAGAGCAAAAACAGTGCTAGCATCCAACCGAAACGAAGTGGCGGAGTCCGCATCGCCAGTCACCAGCAGAAATCGTACGTGAATGAACGCTTCGTGCTTATCTGTACCTTACGCCTTTATTCTTGCACTTACTGCAGCGCATAACACTGTGTCGGCGGCGTGCCTTCATAACTACGTAGTCACCAATCATGTTCGCATCTACAGCAACCGTGGTTTAGTCCGCAGCAGTTGAGGCAAACAGTAGTTTCGTTTTTACTCAGTGTGCGAGTCGGCCGCGTGCCTTCAAAACTGCATACTCACCATCCACGATCGCGTCGATAGCTACCGCGGTTTTGTGCGCGGTTGTTGCAATAAACGATGCTTTCATTTTGACTCGGTGAGTGCGTTGGCCGCGTGGCTTCAGAACCGCAAGGTTGCCATCCATGATAGCATCGATAGTGGCCGCGGTTTTGTCTGCAGCAGTTGTGGCAAACAGTAGTTACGTTCTAATTTGTTGCAAAGCTGTCGAGGATGAAGAGCGCCGGCTACATCGCGATTGATGGACGATCTGTTGGCGACCAGCTAACTGGCTAAAAAATAATCGGGATGTGGCGCTATAGTGAAAAGCGTGTCTCAGGTTAAGATGTGCTCGGCAGCCGCACTGTGAAGAAAGTCATGAGGCTATTGCCGCTGTGAGTGCTAATCAGTCACGAGATGATGAGAATTGCAGCTTCCGCGCAGCTTTTGTGCAAAATATAAACATGATTTGCAGTTTGATTCGGCAAATAAAAGCGTGTTGACGTAGCAAGCATGTGTTTATTGTTTTCTTGATACCCTCTCTGCGGCCATCGTCATCATCATCGGCCACCTTTTATTTGTGGCGTACTCAGGTGCATGGGCATGCGCATGTGCCTCGTGCTGCGAAGTTACAAAAAGAGAAGAAGAATAAAATATAGTCTCTTCTGCTCGTGCCATCGGCCTGACCGGTTCCTTGTTCTTTCACTCGCAGACTCACGCATTGTTATAGTGGACCTAACCTCAGTACCTATAACGTGGTGACCCGGACGTGATCGCAAGGCGAGCACCACAGCATGGAAGGGACCACGAACGACAGACCGGCGATCGGCGCAGAGGGCATCGCCATGGTGCAGATTCACCTGCCATCGTTTTGGTCACAGAAGCCTGCAGCCTTGTTTACACACGTCGAGGCCATCTTCACCCTTCGGCGCATCACTTCGCAACATGCAAAGTTCTAGCATGCTGTCTCCGCACTCTCAACGGAGGTGGTTGCGGAGTTCTACGACGTGGACGTGCCCCACGAAACTACCCCTTATGACCACTTCAAAACGACGGTGCTGCACTGCACGTCTGTGTCTGTGCGCAGGCGTCTTCAGCAGCTTCTCAACGAAGAGAAGCTCGGCGAACGGCGCCCGTAGGAACTTTTACGTCACATGCGGCCGCTTCTTAGCGACAGTAGGCTTGATGCAAACAGCCCGCTGCTGTGAGAACTGTTCCTTCAGCGCCTGCCGCAGAATGTGGTTATTGCCTTGGCTACCGCACCAGACGACCTGTCCTTCAACAAGCTGCGGAGCTGGCCGATTGCGTCTATTCAGCAAGAGGTACTCTGGTGACGGCATCTACCGTTCCACTGTCGCAACTCGAAGACCGGCAGTCTCGCCTTAATCAACTGATCGACGACCTTACCGAGACTGTTAATGCACTACAGCCTATGTCCCACCCTCATCGACGAGACCGCGATTCCCGTTCCAGATTGTCCCCTAGGTCTAGCTCACGTTCAAGCCCTCATCACTGCGTATACTGCTGGTACCACAGCAACTTCGGTGCCAGCGCACGTCAGTGCTGTTCCCCTTGAGGCTGGCAGGGAAACATACCGCAGAGCCACTGATGGCGGCCAGTGACTCTTGCCGTACGACAAGCCACCTGTTCTACGTCACTGACAGGATTGCCAGACATCGATTTCTCGTGGACACAGGTGCAGAGGTCAGTGTCGTTCCTGCCGTGCGACTAGACCAGCAGCCGCTCTCAGAAAACTGCGCCTCTTCAAGCAGCCAACAGCTCTGCTATCATTACATATGGTCAGCGCTCTCTTACCATCGACTTGGTAAGCTCCGCGAGTTCCTTGGGCTGCTTAACTTCCATCGCCATTTTCTTCCCAACATCGCCCGCATTACCATACCACTCACCGACCTACTCAAGACCACAAAAGCTCCGTCCTCCCCACTGACTTGGACGTCTGGCGCCGAAGCGTCCTTCCAAGCTGCCAAAAACACATTGGCAGATGCCACACTGCTGATGCATCCTCTTCATGTTGCAGAAATGCGTCTCATCACCGATGCATCTAGTACGGCTGTCGGCGCAGTGTTACAGTAGTTCCAGCGCAACTCCTGGTACACACTCCAGTTTTTCTTGCAGAAACTGAAACATGCAGAAACGCGATACAGCACGTTCGGTCGTGAACTGCTGGCGGTATACTTAGGCATTCGACATTTCCGACACCTGCTGGAAGGCTCAAGCTTTCACGTCCTCACGGACCACAAGCCTTTGACATTCGCTTTCGCGGTAACTACAACAGTTATACCGCACGAGAAATACGGCACCTCAACTTTATCTTCGAATTCACCATGGACGTTCGGTACATTGAAGGCCCTGTCAATGCGGCCGCAGATGCCCTCTCCCGTATCGACGCAATATCAACGCTCACACTTGACTTCGAAGATATCGCCACGGCGCAACTTACAGACGTTGAACTTCGGGACATCCGCTCATCCACCACGTCACTGGCGCTGTCCGATGTTCCCCTTCCTTTTTTTCTTCGGGCACCAACACTTGCGACGTCTCACGGGGTCGAACACGTCCGTTTGTCCCACTCCGGCTCCGCCGTCAAATATTCGGCAAGCTTCACGGCGCAAGTCGTCCCGGACTTCATGCTACGCAGCGTCTCATCACGACCTGCTTTGTGTGGCCGAGTGTGAACTCTGACGTGTGTCGCTAGGCACGTGAATGCCTTCACTGTCAATGCTCCAAGACGACACGACACACGAAATTGCCAATTCACTCCTTTCACCCACCTGAGGCTCAGTTCGATCACGTTCACATCGATATCGTTGGCCCACTGCCACCATCCAGAGGAGCTCGCTACATCCTCACTTGTGTGGACCGTTATACCCGCTGGCCTGAGGTGTTTCCTCTCACCGACGTAACAGCACTTACAGTGGCTTCCGCGTTTGTCAGTGGCTGGATCTCATGCTTCGGATGCCCCAGAGTTGTTACCACCGATCGCGGCCGACAGTTTGAATGCGATCTCTTCCACAAAATTCACGCGCCTGCTTGGCGTCCGCATGTCCATACTATCGCGAACCACCCATCGGCCAATGAAATAGTTGAACGCCTTCATCGTCAACATAAAGCCGCCTTGATGGCTCGCCAGGCTCGCGCTTCTTGGGCCGAAGATCTACTGCTTGACGTGCGCTCGTCTTTCAAGGAGGACCTCGTCTGCACAACTGCAGAGTTGGTCTATGGCACAAGGTTGCGTATGCCTGGTGAATTTTTCATGCCAGCTACTGTCACCACGCCTGATCCTAGACAGTTACGTTCAACAGCTCTCCTTCCTCTTTTCACGCCTGCATCCTTTCCCTAGCTGGGATGCATTGCTGACTGGCATTTTTGTCAGCAAGGACATGACTACAACGAGCCACACTTTCGTCCGGCATGAAGGCATCCGACCTTCCCTTACGCCTCCCTATGACGGCCCTTTCAAGGTGCTCAGCCTGACAGAAAAAAAATTGGCTGTGACTTAACTCATTTATGCCTGGGTGTGCGTAACGAGAGGTACGGTTAATCTTATTGTTTAGCTTGGTTCTCTCTACGGTTACATCTTTATTGGTTAGCTTCGTACGTTTGAGTGTTTAGGTATGGTTGTTACCTCTCGGTAAGTTATGGTTACATTAAAGACCAGACATTTTTAAAGTGTAACGCATTTATTTTGAAAGTCTTCATCTTGTTGTTTCTAAATTGCCAGAAAAATGGCCCGATGGTCGGTGAGGCAGGAGGATAAGGGGTTGTCGTCCAGTGACTTGAACATGTTTCGGGTGCTATCCTCATCTGAATCCACTCGCCTGGCCGCTTCGTACTTACGTTACTCGAGGCGTGCAGCTCGTTCTTCCTCCATCTCCTCGGCTCGCTGCCTCCTCTTGGTTTCGTTCCGACGACGAAGCTTGGCTTTTTTCAGTCTCTCCGACTGACTTTCCATATCTGCCGACGAATGCCACCAAGCCCTTCTATATATACGATGCAACGCCGGCTTCGCCTCTGATGCAACACGATTTCACCGGCTCCTTCTCTGACGTCATGCGAGATGCAAGCGGCGAACGCTTGCAACACAACTGCAGCGGCGCCACGTCGCCGCGCCGTGGTAACTCGAGCAGCGCTGCCAGCTGCGGCGGTTGCTAGGCAACGGCTAAGCTCGCGGTGCGGCCACCAACCATAGCGAAACGGCGAGAATGCGGCCGATGTAGCTCTCGCTACAAAACTGTCACCATTGAGCTCAACGGACGTGAGGAAGTCGTGGCTACCGACAAAGTCAAACCCGCTTACGTGGTGACCTCGCCACTATTATGTGCTTTCGACCACTTCACCACCGCGGAAACACAGGATTTACCCGACTGCTCGACTCCAAAGGCCGTTTCTTGGGCGCCTGTGCATCGCTGCGCTTCTCCTGAAAGGGGGGGAGCCCTCTAGCGGCCGTTGTTATCGGCCGCCTTTTATTTATGGCGCATTCAGGTGCATGGGCATGCGCATGTGCCTCGTTCTGCGAGGTTAGAAAAAGAGAAGAAAATATAGTTTCTTCTGCTCCTGCCATCGGCCTAACCGGTTCCTCGTTCTTTCGCTCGCCGACTCACGCATTGTTATAGTATACCCTCGATAATCCGACATTTGGCTAATTGGGATATTTTTTTCAATCCCGTAAAATCTGAATTAATGAGGTTTTACTGCATCCGAAAATAATCGTATATAAGAAAAAAAAAATGTATATAGACGTACTATCCCGAAAAAAAAAAAAAAAAACTTATGCAGAATCGTATCAATGAGATTCCACTGTAGTTACCAGCACATACCCATCATCACAATTCTCGCACATAACGCAACTCGTGAGTCGTAAAGATGTTCTCATGGGGTGCGCTGACTGAAAAATTATTTGGAAAAATCACTTAAGTAGAGAACCCGTTTGCACCGTATATGTTTGAACCGTTTCGTGTAGAACCAGTAACTATTATTATTACATTTTTTGTTCAGGTTCAGTTCGGGTTCAGGGACATTCTAAGAATATCAGTTCGGATTTAGGTTAGGGTTTGGATTCGGTTCGATGACATGGTATTGGGTCACTTTTTGTGTTCTTGGTCATGAACGCTAGTGCCGGGAAATCGTACAAAACAGGAGCATATCAACAAGGTTCTGCAACATTAGAATTCGACTAAGGCAGTAACACTGTTGCACCATGGGTGCTTCAAATAACTTTAAACAGAATGTCCTTGAATACGACTTGTGCACTGCTACGGGGTTTCTTGCAAGTGAGGTGCAGCCCATTTGAAGGTTTCACATTTACATTTTTGCGAAAGTAAACGAAACACCCACACACAAATTAAAAAAAACACACACACACACACACATATTTAGTATTAACAGGCTTCTACCTACACTGGATGACCAAACCAGCAAAGAGTGTTTTGTCTGGTAGGTTTGATTGTGCTGGAATCTCGTAAGATAAGTATGAAGATATGCAACTCCCCGACAAAACAAGCACAGGTTTGCAGGCGTGCTATACAGTCATGCATTATCGCATGTGAATGCAGTGGAACATGGGCTAAAATGGCACGATACTCAGTGACTGTGGTGGCTCCAGATATCCAAGGATGAAGTTAACAAAACCCAGGATATTTTCTTCCCTTCCCTTTAAAAAAAAAAAAAAACTGGCCTGAACAAGAACCCTTGGTGATCGCTCTCAGTGTTTTGGAGCATCTTGGCACAGCAAGTCCCAAATGCAGCACTTCGGAGCAACTGTACCACCCGTGAACATGATACCCGCCTAGTTAACTACACACATACCACATTTACTGCAGCCCAATCTACCAAAAGATGATGACACCAAAACTCACCCTGATTCCCACACCAGAGAAGTGATCCACTGATGGAGTCTGGCCCTCCTAGTACAGCAATAAAAACACTGGGTAAATCCATCAAGCGACAAATCTCAATCCCATCCGAGATGGGAAGCCAACTGATGCAGAAACTATTTCAAGACCTCTGCTCTCAATAAGTATCATAAAAAAGACGTTTCCACTATGCCCTTGCATGCAACCAGGATCTGGAGCAGCAGAGGACGTATAGTGAGATTAAAAAAGGAATAAAACAAGCAAAGCAGCCTCAACTGTATCACTGTCCCTCAACAGGAATGCTTCACAAGTATGCAGTGAATGGCATTGCCGAGATAGTGTGTCTCCTAGCCTGCACTAGTAGGCAGTGCATTCACAGAATGCAACTGCACTTTGCTAGGACACAATTTCTGCCTAAGAGACAGGAAATAACAAGACCAAGGAGAAACATCAATTTTCATTGCTTTGGAGTTTGTACATACAGCATGCTAGTACTATTACCAAAGGGCAAAAACTACACCTAACTAATCAACCATACTCCGTCTCACAATATCAGCCAACCAGGAGTGTGATCACACTGTGTCCCTCTGCCGTGGAGTGTCAGCTGCTCTCGAAAACACACTATGCGGTGCGGCACATTTTACCATATTTTCGATTAAATATACTCTGGCATTCAGCCAATGCTTTTCACCATCTGTCATGTCACTGCTATGTAAATCAGGGTGTCTAGCAAATTCCTTTTTCAAAATACCCTGCCTTCTCAAGTTTTCCTGGACTTCTGCAGGGTAAATTCCATGACTAAAAAAAAATTCTTTAAAAACGGCGACAAATAATTTTAAGTCAAAAGTAGGTCAATTTTGTGAATTTTTCTAATATAAATATATTAACGCTAGCAGGGATGACGTTATGCTCACACCATCTCTGCTGGCAGGAACAGCCCATTGTAGAAGGGAGTGTTGGCTTTCTTGTGAATTTACAGTTTGCAAAAATGTGCTAGTAAGATCTTAAGACCTACGGTGTTCGGTCATCAGAGGTCTGAACAAAGAAAGTACTTTATAGTGGCATGTCAGCCACCGCAGCTGACATGCTAAAGGCTCATTGAACGTTTCGCAACCTCAGAGTTCAGCCCATCTTGGCGACATGGTGGGTCTGTCGCCAGAGGACCACATTCTTGCCTTCATTGTGGCGAGTTTATCGCTGACTCATGGAGGCTGTGTTCGAGTGGGCCTTCCAATTAAACAAGTCAATATTGCGACTAACGTTATTACAGGGCTTACCACGGCAGGGCCTTCAGCCTGTAATCGATTGCGTGCTGTACCCAGAGAACTGTATTGTGAAGCAACATCAAAAACAAGTGATGTGGATGCATGCAAGGTGGTCATCAGTAGATTGCGCCGTTCCAGTCACTCTTGTTTCACGCCGCAACACATCCGAATTTCAGTTTAAAGTGCGAGTCAATCCATGATTGAGGTTTTTTGTTAAAACTCGTATTCTTTACCTCAGTGCTGCTACGCTCCCATGTGCTTTTTCGTAGTATTAATTTAATTTCATTAATTATCACCTTCAAGGCCCAAAGTCATCACACAGGAGGAGGCAATACAAACACGTGTAAAAGCAGTTCAAATAAAGCTAACAACCATGTACAAATAAACTTAACAACCACTCAAGAAAACATCGCTGATTTTGTGCAACTTGAAACAAGCAAGCAAAAATTACAGAAACAACACGGCATACATAAGCGAAAAAATACACCAGGTGGAAGGGTTGACAAAGACTATTGAGAGTGGTTTATAATGGATTATAAGCAATGAACAATGGGAACAGAAAGTTACCGAAAGTGATTTGTTAGGCATTCACAAAAATTTTCTGCAGTCAGTACAGGTAATGAAGTGGTCAGGGAGTACATTCCAGAAAATGATTGTGTAGCGTGCATGTGTTGCATGTGAAGAAGTTGCTTAAGCACGAGTGAGCACACATCTACAAACTGAAACTTATTTATATAGAAATGTTGCGAGGCGAGAAGGTGGCAAAGACTTCCGACGCTGCTCGACGAGTGTCCAGTTCTGATCTGGTTGGAAACCTCCGAGCTGCCGCCGTAGGCACCGGCAACAGTAACGGACGCTGCACGCGTTCGGTGGGAACACGGGCAAAACGCTGACGGCATCGACAACAGTTCTGCGTGTTGCTGGTGCTGCTACAATTGCATTAGGGAAGAAGGAAGTGGTCATGGCTGTTGGCTGGCCAGGTAACCGTGGTGCTATGGCAGAGCTGTGACTTATACCCCTGTCACACGAGCAGATATAACCGCGGTTAAGCTTAACCATGGTTTACAGGGTTAACCGTGGTGAACGCGAGCGCGGTCTGCCATTGCTACACGGACTTGGTTAAGCAAACCGATGCAATCACGTGGTCCTCATGTGTGCAAAATATTTTGCGCGAAGTTCACTGTGCATAATAAAGAAATAATAACCAGCATGCAGATAAATGTTGCAATAAAATATACGCTCACATTTTCAATACTACAAGCCTTTATAACTAAATAATGTTGATGAACTTGGCGAGTTTCACATTAAGTCTTTCAACACTGGTTGCTGTAGCCGGTTTACAGTGGCTAGTAGCCGGTTAGTAGCCTTTACGAGACCCAGCGCATTCCATTGCGTTTCTTTTTTGTTGTAAGTGGTAGTTGCGGTGTGTTAGCAGTTTGTGCGCATTATTTCTTCTGCTACAGGTTACAAGTGTCGTATGGCCAGTAGGCTTTGCTGAGAATAATTCACGTCGTGTGTTTTCTGTGCTCAAGTGGTTTGTGTGTGTGATTCGAGTTTTAGCATATATTCGGGCATTCCTTGTGTTCGACCGCAGTGCGGTAAGGTGATCCTCCCAAACGCGTATAAATGTCCTTGTTGTAGCGTCGGACCAGTTAGTGCGCCTTTGGCTCATTGCGATTTCGGACGACGCTGGTGCACTCGCAATTGCCATGGCGTCCGCCATCTTGCCTGTTCGTCGGTTTGCGAGAGTAAACCGAGGTTGTCAAGCTCGGTTTGCGATAACCATGGTTAGGGGGCTAACTATGGTTACGCCTGCCGTGTAGCTAGCGGTAACGGCAGTCAGCCGTAACCGTAGTTAGCTTAACCTCAGTTAAGGCTGTCCGTGTGACAGGGGTATTATGCGTTCGCAATGGTGGTTTAAGAAGCTGGTGCCTTCAGTATGGATTGTAAAAGAAGGAGTGAAACAAAACAAAAAAACGTGACATGATGCGGCATGACTTCAGTGTTGGCAGACCGATTCTTTGCTTCAAGGAAGTGACACAAGTGTACCGTGAATATTGTGAAGTGATGAAGCGGGTGGCTAGTTTTTGAATGGATTCCAATGATGCGGCTAGGTAATCTTGAGATAGATGCCAGAAAGCGGAAGCAAATTCAAGTTGAGGATGGACGAATGTCACGTATGCCAAGTTTTTTAGTTCTGGGGATGCGTTCTTCAAGTTTCTTTGTGGATACCCAAGTGAGTGCGCAGCTTTGCGACGGATTGCTTCGATATGTGTTACTTAAGGAAGTGATGACGTCACATGAAGGCCAAGGTACTTGTCACATGAAGGCAATGAAGTGGTGCTGAAGTGATGCAAGCACTTGTTCTTTCTGATGACCGCACTGGTATTGCAGCTCAGGAGGTACCGTCCCATTTGCAATCATTTTAAATTCGGCTAAATTAGTGTATTAAAAACATGTTAAAAAATGAATATCAGAGCCTAATAATCGACCGCTGCAGTATTTCATCAGAAATATCATCAGTATTTCATCATCATGATATATCAGGGACACAACAGCAAACAAGTCTGAAAAGATAGGTTTTGCCTCTGACACATTCAAGAGTCGGGAAACAAAACTAGAGACTGCAATTGAGCAGTGCACAAATGTCAACCAGAAAATATGGTTCTCATCATTGCTGCTCTTGCTCCTTATAATCAGCTTTTATCACTAAATTGTGCGATGAGCCAGGTACCCTTTGTGAGCCGATACTTTTTTTATGCCTTTGCATGTTTCTGTCCTACGGTAATTTATGTGCACATGGCTACGTACTTGTTACTTTTTAATTAGCACACAAAATTGAAATTCTTTTTTGATTGCATTCTCTTTTGCTTGATTTCAGCATTCTTTTGTAAACGGAATTTTGGATTGACTTTCTGGATGGTGTGAAATGTAAGCATATACCGGGTGCGTGAGGTGTTTGAGAACACAATGTTGGCTTAAGGTAGAGAAGAATATCTCCAGCAAAAATAGACATATTTTCACCAAACTTTGGGAAATACTTCTCTTACAGTTTATTTCCACAATTACCCAATGAATCTGCCATCCGCAGCAATAACCAATTCAATTCGGCTTTGAAAACAGCTGCATGCACGGATCAGGTGGTCCTTAGAGATGTTGGTCAGTGAGTCAGCAATGGCGGCCTTCGGCAAGTCTTTTCTATTATGTGGCTGTTTGTTAGCCTCTCTGATGCCCCAGACAAAGTAGTCCAGCGGATTTACATCTGGAGAACTAGGAGACCGCAAGTTGGGAGTGACGTGGTCGTAGAAGTTGTCAGCCAGCCAGTCCTGGGTGACGCAGGCGGTGTGGGCGGGAGCCGAATCTTGCTGAAAGACATAAGGTCTTCCTTTCGAAACAGTCTCTATCCAGGGCTTTACAACGGTGGCAAGCACCTCCACGGACGCGGCAGCATTAACGCAGAGTCCTGCAAAAAAGTGTGGCGGCATGACGTCACCTTCGTTGCTGACGGCTAACACCATCACAGATGACGTAAATTTTGTGTGCATCACTGTAGGCACCTCATCAGCGCTTGCGCAAAGCCACCTGTCGTTACGGCGGTTAACTTTTTGGTCTTGGTCAAAATTCTTTTAATCTGACAAAAAAAAAAAAAAAAAAGCATTCCAGGCTCCGCAGGTCTCTTCAGCTTGCTTAGCAAGCACTTGGACCGGAGCAGACGATTCTCCCGAGTTTTATCGGACATGAGTTGCCCCCTCCTGACATAGGAATGGTACCTCAAGTCCTCGTGCACAGCGAGCCTGACAGTCGACTCTGCGACTTGGAGCTCCTTTGCAATGGCCTGCATTGACTTCCCTGGGTCGTCCCTGACGATGACTTGCAGCCGCCGGAGAAAATCGGGGGTTCTGACGACGTCTGACCGCTGACTGTGCTTTTTCCTTTTCGCCAGACCACCTATAGACCCTATTCACGGCGATCCTGTGGGTGCCGCCATACTTGATCGCGTAGTGATGTGTCGACTGCTTGCCTCAGCTGCCTTCGCGTTTACAATGGACATGCATGACACCCCCGGTGCGGCTCAGCAAACCTGTTTCAGCGGATATTGTAGGTAGCGATCGGGTGAATGACACAAAGCTTTGGCCACAGCTTCAGAAGACATGTGAGCACTTCTGGAGTTCATTACGCCTTGTCCAAATGGCACAAGAAGTGTACCCGGTGCTTGTACTAAAAGCAGTACTAAAAATGTATTCCAAGGCAGTCTAAACTTTCTACTTATGAATTAAATCAGGATTGGTGTGTTTTGTTCTTGATTCTTTATTCAGTAAACACTTTGAAGCAGCGGTTTGTAATGTTTCTGGCTAGGTAGCATTTATCAGTGCATTCACTATCCAATTGTTTATTTTCTGCCCAATAGTGTGCGGGTGTGCTTGGTTGTGATAGATTTGTTCTTGCTGCACAAAAGGGGCTTGGAACGTTTATGTTCTGCACTTTGCAATAGCTTGTAGCGAAGACGTATTAACGCTAGTTCCTGGCTTGGCCCTGTGGACTGTCACGAAGCATTCAGCTTCTAACATTTGTGTGCAGCCACTGTAGTCACCGTCACCCATGCTTTGGCAGATGTATTCAAGTGTGTGTCCATTCACTTATTCTTCATACATTGGCGATACAGTGGCCATAAGTTTGCATGTGAGTTGGGATGAATGCGAGTAGATAAACTACGAGAAACTTACTATGCCAGGAAGCAGCGCTACTCCCTTTGTCACTGCATAACGAGCAGTACTCACTCTTGCCGACGTCCCAGTGCTGAAGCCTTTTTTGTGGAGGTTAGCAATACAAGGCTTGCGAAAAGTGAATTTTTTTTTATCCTCGAGGAAAGCCGTGCAACCCAAAAGGCTGGCAACACAGGCAGTCCATGAACTTGGCCACAGATATTCATCACATTCTTTAAAGGGATACGGACACAAAATCTGAAAATTTTACGAAAATGCTGAAAATGAATTCTCAGTGTGCGATTACACCGAAAAGAAGTAGTCACTTAGCTCCTTTTTCAGCCGATGGCTTTATTTTTTGCATTTTCGTGAGCGCGCCACGCCGCCTGACCCGATCAAGTTGGGAGGTGTGACGTCACAACACCCTCATCGGATAGCCAACCGGCCGGCCGGTCACGGTCATTCGAAGCGCGCCACGCCACCATCGCGAGCATGGATTCGAGTTCTGGTGCCTCTACCAGCGATGAGTACATGCCTAAAGACGAGGACCATTCCAACTTGGCAAGAAATATAACCGCTTACGGTTACGAGCCTTCCACGTCAAGCGACGAAGAAGAGCAGGCGGCTGTGGATGTACCGGTCAGGTTTTCGCGAATCGTAGTGCGAAGATGTCGCTCTGCACCAGACACTTGTGCAAGAATTATTTGTCCTTTCCACTTTACACTTGCTTTTTCAAGAGCTTACGCAGGCGAGGCAGCTGCGGGGTACTTCAACACTGCGTGGATTACTGAAAAGTAGTTCATGCCGTCGGCGTGAGCAACTGCACACGAAGGCTGCAAGTGAGCGAAAACAGTACCCGACCTCTTTTCGCCTCTGCTTTTCAAACGCGTCGCTGATCCTTTCTGCCTTACCTTTTCGTGAGAAAACCGAGGGCACAGCGTCAGGCTTTAGGCGTTGCCGAGGCGTTTCAGCCCAACCGGGCTGGTGACATAATCATCGTCGACAAAGTGGTCCGCGCAAATAAGTCATTTCTTAGAGGTCTCCAGGCTGGGCATGATGGCTGACAGGAACGTATCCAAAGTTTACGCACCTTCTCCTCTCTAGGAAACATGCGCGACCGCGTGTCACAACAGACGATGCTGCATTAACAGTCTTGGGCGAAGCAATGACTGGGCATTTCCTTCCGCCGCGACGAACGCGGGAAGGCACTTGTAAGACGCCCCACCTGCGTGGAGCACCGACGGGGATAATGTTTCAGACGGCCCACATGCGAAGATCGCTGACAGGGATAAACGCTGCAAGGGACCGACACCCCTGAAAGACTGCAACGGCTGTGTCCGACTTTGGCCGCGCGTGGGTGTTATGACGTCAAATTTCAGCTTCTGCCGGCGGCCGCTTGGAGGCAAGGCGCAACAGAAAATAGAAAAAAAAAAAGTTTCGCATTCTTTTTTTCAAAGCAGCTCGTTGTATTCGTCATTTTCGACAGTTCAACTTTTGTTCCGACGCAAAAAACCACCCGCCAACTTTTGTGTCCGTATCTATTTAAGGTGCCAGTCACTATTTTTGCAGCTCACCACAACACAAGTCTGTCTTCCCTCTACCGTTCCACATATTGAAGTATGAATAGAGAACTGTTTGTTAGCGAACACCCAGTTGCATTTTCGACAGCTGAACACACAGTAGCAGGGCAGAAGCCGGTGATGGTTTCGTATTCCTGCGCTTTCACTGAGGCAACGTGTAGCGCGGCACCGAAAGCACTATCTCGTTCTTTAAGAGCCAACCGCTCCGCGGAAAGGGTGTTACAAAGCAAACTGCTCCGCAAAAAGGGTCAATAACAACAAGCAGTCTGTCACAAGGGTGATCATCGAAAATGCCTTCAGCCTGTTGAAGCAATGGTATAGACAACTTCAAACTGTTAAGACCGTAGACAAACCCACTCAGAATATAGTGGTGTGCTTAGTCCTACACAATTTGTGCTTGGATTCTAGAGTCTTATCTGTGCATTACATTTTGGACGATCAAGAGACAGCATAGCGAGAGCAGGACATCATTTTGCACAACTCAGCTCAACGAGCAGAACTTCAAGCAGGCACCTAACGCACACGAGGCAACACTACGCCAGTGGGGTGAAATCAAAAGAAACAAAGTGGTTAAGCATATTTGTGGAACCAGCGACAGTAGAACCCCGCTGTTACGTTCCCGGGCGCTGCGTCTTCCCGGCTGTTAAGCTCCCATAGTACCCAATGCATTGGTAGCACCGCTGTTGCGTCGCAAATGTGGGACCGTTCCCGCATCATGTGGCCTCTGGGCTGTTGTGCCTTTGTTCTGCGTTTTTCAAGTTTGTATGGCATTCTTTACTGCTGCTCTACAAAGAGCATGGTGCCTGGGTTTCAAACCAAGTGAGGTGCAGAACTATGTGGGCATAAATATACAGTAGTTCTAGCGTTTTACCTGCAAACTGCCTCATTGATAGCAGTCTCTAGTGCAGTCAGTGAGGCATTGTTTTTTTTTTTTTTTGTAGAATCGAACATGTTACTGAATGAAGGCTCTCAGCAGCCTTCTGAATCATCTTCCATTGACATGGAGGTTAGGAGAGTCACTGATAGATAGGCAGCAATGCAGCTGCTAGGTGCTTTCCAGCCTGTACTTTTGTATGATGCCTCACTTCTGCAGCCAGGTGTCTGTGCCAGCCCAAGTGGTCTAGTGAGCAGAGCTCATGATGAGGTTCTCTTTATGAAGGGGTGGTAGATAGGTATTGTTACGAGATATCGTGGCATTACGATAATAGAGTCGGCACACAATGTGCTAAGTCGCGGGTACGAGGTGCCGACGCGCGAAATGCCTGGTCGCGGGTCCAAATAATAGACGCTCTGTAAACGCGCAGTCGGAGGGGCCGACGCGCGAAATGCCTAGCCGCGGGTCCGAGGAATAAACGCTCAAGGTGTCGTCACTCGATGAGCGATGTGCCTACTCGCGAAACGGCTAGCCGCGGGCTCGAGGAGTCGACGCTCGAGGTGCCGACGCGCGAAGTGCCTAGCCGCGGGTCCGACGAGTCGACACTCGATGAGCGATGTGCCGACGTGCGAAATGCCTAGCCGCGGGCTTGAGGACGCGACGCTCGATTAGCTTAGTCGCGCCTTCCGAGGTGCCGACGCGCGAAATGCCTAGCCGCGGGCTCGAGGAGTTGACGCTCGCAGGGCCGACGAGAAGCCCGCGCGCGATGTGCTTGATCGCCGAGTCGGAGACGCCTACGCGCGAAAGGCTTAGCCGCGTGACCGAGGATTCCGTGCCCGAAGCGAGGTCGCGAATCCGCGTCACCGATGCTCCGAATGCTTAGCCGCGGGTCTGACACGTCTACAAAGAGCGGGATCGACCACGCTACTGCGATGTCCACGTAGCGCCCGCTCTAATACTAGTCGAGATTACGGAAACCGCCCAGAGCTCGCGAAGAGACCGCAACAAGCGGTGCAGACGACGCCATCGCGAAGCGAGCACCGGACCAATGGCGAACCGCGCTGGAGTCACGTGGCGGGCGCGGGCAATCGGTGGCTCCGGCACGACCTTCAATCATTTGCTTTTTGTGTGCTTGTTTCTGTATGGAGGAGATAGCTGAAGCGGCAAATTTGAAGACGGTGAAATGCGCTTTCCAACGAGTCCAAGATGGCGGCGCTCGGCTGCGCCGTTCCGGAGATATCGTGGCTTGAAAAACGCCGTTTTTTCGCGATTTCTGCGAAATGTTTCGGCACCTTGGCTGATACAACAATTTTTTTTAGAGCACTTCTACTTGGTTTTCAGCGATGATATTTCGGAATGAGATAAAATAAGAGTTACAGAAATTGAAAATGTGATTTTCAAAAAATCGATTTTTTAGCCATTTTTCGCGATGCGAAAGCCGCGTCCCCCCTTAATCGGGACGCACGCGCTAGTGCTGTTTAGTCTCCTGTTCGCAACTAAGGCTAGGCCTATCATCGCGTTGCACGTTTTAATTCCCCGTTGGTGCAATTGTCGGCGATAGAGGCCGCCAAATCCGAGACTGTTTGGCGCAGTTAGGCGCAATTTTCGTCGATTGTATCAGGATGGCGCAGTAAATCCCATTTGGCGCACTTTGGCGCAGTTGGCGCAGGAGTGGAATCACTGATATTTGTGGACTCTGAACTGGTGACACAAAGGGACTTTTTTCTAAAATCTTTCATTTATTGCACATATCTCAAAACAGTGGACCTATTCGATCTTCCGCATCTGGCTACTCGCAGGGTGCCAGAGCCAGCCAGAGCGCCTTTGTTTTTCTCAAATTACTCCACGCAGCGCACGGCCACTGCGTATTCATTTTTGTCAGGCCAGACAGCTTTGGCTACCCGCGGGCTGCCAGACCAGCCAGGACAATTTTGGTCTGGCAGCTTTCTGAATGGCAGACGACCAAAAGAGGCAATGAGCACTCGTCACCATCTTCGCTGAATTAGAACACGGGTGCTTTACCTCACTCAGCGAACTGGCAAAAGTCACCTTCAGTTTTCAACATTTCTGGCATGATCTTCTAAAGCCCATTCCACCTTGTGAGAAGGTGCAACACGGGAGGCAGTGAATACTTGACGCTGTTGTGCTTAATTGTTGTGTTCAATTCTTTTCACATCCCGTTGAACAGCATGCGGTTCACTCATGCATGCTATCTACATATTGCCTTGCAGGTTACAGATACTAGTTCCCACACATTGCGGTGCCTTTCGGGCTTTTCTTGAGTGGTATCCGTACTCGTATCTCTCGTGGCAATATCACTTTTCTGCAGTTAGCCAAGACTGTCGCGTCTAGCTAGCTTTCGCTACGTCATATGTTTGGGCGTGTGTACAGCATCAGAACCGTGATGTGTTCCTACTAAGCCATCAATTTGAATAGAATGCGCTGATTGAGGAATGGGCAGCCGGTTTATATATTCGCATGTACGTTTGATATTGCTCTCGATTATGAGCGATACTGTTTTCGCTGTGTGAGTGCATTTTTGCGTGAGAGCTGCAGCCCCAACTACTTTAGCACAGGGGACAGAAGAGAGGCAGCCGAAACAAACTTTCTGAAATCTAAGACCAAGCAGGTCAGCATGAACGTATAAAGGTACCCTGTGCCGATCCTGCTTTTACAGTGCTAAATGTCAAATGACGACAGAACGCCAACTCATCAACAACGCCGGTGGGCAACGTGATTGCTGCGAGCAGGTATCCTCAACGATCGCTTTAGGGGCTGCGATCATTTTCGCAAGATTTCTTGTTGTGGCACCAGACATGTTGGACAGCATTTGTTGCGCTGTTCAAAGATTGTGAGCTAGGCACTGTGCACATCCTGTGCCGAGTCGCATGAAATTTCATGCTAGATATTGCATCTCCGAATGCAATCACGTGAGAATACTGCTTCAGCTCTTCAGCAAACGTAACATACGGGGCGATAATTTTTTTATTTTTCCCGTATTTTCAAAAATCGCCTTTCACATCCATATCCATATCGCATAATTCTTGTCCTTGAGATGGATTATTCGAATAGACATTACTAGCACGAGAAATCAAAACACATATTTAATGAATTAACAGAAGTTTGCTAATTCACTTCACAATTAATTGCTTTATGGTAAATATTGCCATTTACGAATTGTAGCCAGTGAGGTTGCGAAACACATCCACTTGAAAGCAATGTCCAGGATGACACCTGTTTCGAGATGTTATTTCCCAAAGTGCGGGACGAAATACCTGGGCATTCCAGTTACTTTCACCCTTCAATGCAAAAAAAGAGCAAAAATGCAAAAAAAGTTTTGTTAAAGAAGTACGTGGGGCAACAGTTTATTCTACGGCGAGTTTGATGGCACACATCTCCAAACTGGTGTCATTCTGGAACTCACCAACTACAATTCGTAAATTGCAATATGTGCCATAAAGTAATTAATTATAAATGAATTAGTGAAGTTTCATTAATTACCGTATTTTCTGGACTATAAGTCGCACCTTTGTATAAGACGCACTCCCCTCAAAACAGCAGTTTTTCCGAAAAAAAGAAATTACACCATCTTCCCGTGGGGGAACCCTGAGTAGTATGCGAAGCAGCCATGAGGTCACTCAAGTTGCCATTAGTTTTCAGATCGGCCTGTCACCGCTGCTGTTTTGTGGCAGCGGCTCGAGCCCTCTTCTCCGCAGCACTGTCCACGGCGCTGACACTGGCGTTGACGCTGGCGCTGTCCGTGGCACTCATTGCGGTGTTGCGGGAGGAGAATGAGAGGACGAAGTGAATGATGATGAGTGGGCAAAGCACCTAGGGATCATTCGGGCAAAACGCCGGAAGCGTTCTCTGGAAGCTGGCTTCCGGAACCGGAACCGGAAGTGGGCGCCGCACGGCGGAGGGAGGGAGTGACATAGCCCCGAGCATAAGATGCTTCGAAGCGCATATAAAAAAAAAAAACGTATATAAGTCGCACCGGTTTATAAGACGCACCTGTTCCTTCAGTAAGCGATTAAAAAAAAATATATATAGTGACCTTTCACTCCATGAACGCGGGTCACGCGCAAGCGTATGGGTGCCATATATTTCCACTCAAGGCGCACTTCTGCCGCCGTGGTTGCCGCGATGTTCCGTATAAAGTCCAAGGGCGATAACATTGGCCCCGCTCCGTATGCTTTATGTTCGAGTGAATGCTTGCGACGGTGAGCTGAATCGTGCACAAGGGAGGAAAGCAGGAAGGCAGCGCGGGAGGGAGGGGGGGCGGCTTGTATATTCTGGTAGCAACTGCGTAGTTTGCGCAGCGGCGCACGCCGTATCTTGACAGCGATCTGCAGATGCGATTATTTCGGGGTCGGTCGACTCGCGGTCGGCTTGCCGCCGCTTGCGTTGCTGCTCCGTCCTCGCACGGCCCTCGGGAACTCGATCACAAGAAGAACCCGGCACCTCGATCGCGCGCACAGAACACGTGCAGCAATTAAGTCAACCAGCGAGCTTCGTGTGGCCAGAACGTTCTATAAGACGCACCAAACAAAAATTAAGAAAAAAAAAAAAATGCACCTTATACACCGGAAAATGTGGTAGTTGAATATGTGGTTCGATTTCTCGTGCAAGTAGTGTCAGCCTCCTTGAATAATCCAGCTCAAGCACTAGAATTATGTTATCTGCTACAGGTGATTTTTAAGAATTCTAGATAAATTAAAACTGATCACCCTGCATTTCCAAGCAGGCAACGTCTCGAGATCCCAGATCACGTGATTTCCTATCAGGACCGGAATTAGCTAGCTGCCGTCTGGCTACCAGTGGACTGCCTGAAATCTGAAAATCAGAACATGTTAATAAAGGTAATGTTTTCTATTGCTCAATGACCATTATTTTCACAGATATCTATCAGTTGTGCCTTGACAAAATGCTGTGAGAAGACCTCACCCATCCCATGAAATTTCTTGGTTAATGTGCGACATGAAAACAAAGCTTTTCAATCAGCCTCTAGATGTTAGTCTCAACAGCACCTCCCAACATATCTTGATCAGAGCTGCCACCTGCTGTTCACTGTTCACGCTTCAACTCTCTTTGCCGTTTACACTCTTCCCTCCTGTTCTTCTTTTATCTTCTCCTACTGTCTGCATGTTTTCAACAAAGATAGTTGTGTGCCTCATGCGATCACTGTTCTGCAAGTTTCTGGGGCCCCAAGAAGGATGCACTGCCCTCCATTTCCCCTGAATGCTCCTGTGGACCCTAATTTGACTCCCTTGTTGTGGCTTGTGGTGGCTGTCACATAGACGCCTTCTGTCCTAGTGGATGAAGGCGTGCCAAGGGGTGCAGAACAGTTCTTGTAGGTCACTTTTCACACACCCCTAACCACTTCTGGCTTGAAGCTGTTGTCGACGGTGCAGATGTTGGCGATAGAGAGCGAGACATTGCACATTTCCAGATATTTTGCTGTTCTTGTCATCCTTCCTCTTTCTTTTTTTGCCACAGTCAACAATGTAGTCTCAGATTGCACTCCAGTGTGCTGAATACTTGGAAGATTTCTCAAACAATTTGCTCGTACATGAGTTTCTTTGTCTTGAAACGCTTCAGGGGGCCAACTTGGGGTGTGTACCTTGCATTGTAATCTAGGAGCAGCTTTGTCACCATATCGCTCCAGGGCTCTGTCAATAAATGAAAAGGAGATTATGTTATCCATCTTGAAGTGGCAATTCAATCTTTTCTTTTAGTTAATAGCAGAGCTTTGCTAAAATTATTTTTTAAAACTGTTAAATTGATAACAATGCTGTTAAACATTAACAGAATAAGTATCAGCTATTAGTTGCACTAACCATACTTTGTTCCATGATAGCAGATGACTTGGGTTTATGTTAGTCTTGGTGCTTTTGCCAACATAACAAGTGATTCTTTGTGCTTTTTATGCTTAAGTGACAGCATTTTCCCCAACATTCTGAAGTTTGTTCAAAACTGCTTCTGCTCTAGTTGCTTTGGCCTTGAGGGTTAAATAGCTTCAGTGCATAAGGCAAACTAAGTCTTGATGCAAACTGCGCAACAAGACAGGACACAAGGTAATAGAGAAAACTGATTTTTAATTGAGTTTATTGACACTCTGACTGTACACTACAGAATGTCTTTGTTTCTTTTTCTTTTCGATAAACTCAGGAAGTCGGTGCTCGTCTGTTTTCTTTCTTACCTTCTGTGCCAAAGTGTCACGCAGTTTGTATCACTGCATCTGTACCAACTCGCCCAGCTATCAACACTATAAAAATAAGTCTGTTGTGACTGTTTAACCACTTTGAGGCACACTGCAATTTTTAAATATGTCTACATAGGCATTTTTGTACCACAAAGCTGAGATTGACAGTAACAAGGTTTGTACTTGGAGTGCGATCACTGGAAATCAAAAGACAAGTTTTTGGTGTCCTTAAACATATCATAAAGATGCAGCAGTGACTTCCTCTCTCCAGCACCCTCATCATGCACGTTGCTGTCTCTGCTTGTGGCTGAGCCTGTTAAAAGGGCGCAGGGATTACCACCAAAACCTTTAAAGTGCTCAATAAAAGCCTAAAACTACATGATGCCTAGGGGTTCATTAACACTGGCAACTATCAGAGGTCGCGCGACCAACATGGTGCCGAAGCAAACAAACACAAATGGTCCCTTTGGTCAAAAAGTGACTGTTTTGGGTCAGTCCACTAGCTGCTTACTTTTTCAGTCATGCCACTGCAGTCGCAAACCTACTGAACCAATCAGCGGCAGATGAGCAAGACGTCTGTAAATGCATTACTTTATGTGACCATGGCGTGACTTGTGTGAGCTGCTGCGAATGGCACCAATCGTGAGACATTTCGGTCTGGCGATGAGCCGATTGCGCTTGCCGCTGTGAGTCGTTTCTTAGGTGCCAGTTGCAGTCAATCGTGCGACCTCTGTGATCGGTGTGAATGCACTTTAATTCTTCAAACACGTTTATTTCTAGAGGTGATGTCTATGAAAATACGCGACTGTTTCCGCTGGCAGTGAGGCACTCGGTGAGGTGCGTTGAAAAAATTTGAGCGAGCAATATCTTTATACTGATGCTATCTCATCTTCTCAGTTTGGCTGAATATGCAGAAGTTCAATTAATTTATAACAAGACAATAACCACAGAAAATTCCCCGCAACCGCTCATGTTTCGTGCCATTAACTACAAAAAGCATCTAGCGTCTGCTGAAACTTCACGCCAAGGTGCACCAAGTGCCACACCAGGCTCGTCAGTGAAGTCCTGGCGCTCTTTTCAGCTTCTTTGGGCGATAATGAAAACTTAAATTTCACACGTGGTTTGACTTACCATTTACAAGGGTTAGAAGAAGCGACCGTGCCGCTGTTCAGGCAGGAGATGATCCGTCAACCACGTACGCCATGTTGCATTTTGATCTGGCAGCGAAGGAGGAGGAGGAAAGGCGGAAACGACGCCCTCTCACTTGCTTCTGAATTCGTTGACTACTCTCAAAATGGTGCAGCGTTTGACTGAGAGCAAGTTCCTCCGGCTCGAACTAAGGGTGGCTCCCAGATTTGTCCGCTCCGAGCCGGAGGGCAAGAGCGACCAGTCGAATGTACCATCAGCATTGTCATCTCCCGAGACTTCAGTGTCTCATTCTGCGCTGTCCTCGAAATCGGTAACCGCACTTTCGTCCCTTTTAAGCATATCATCAATGAGGTGTTATACAGTAGAACCTCGTTCGTACGTTTTAGGGGGGGGGGGGGGGGGAAGTGAAAAAAAAAAAAAAAAAGCATACTACTACGTAAATGTACGAGACACCGACACGCGTCGAGCTGGTGTTTGTTGTTTTGTTATTTTTCTATTGCATAGTGTTTTAAGACGGCAATGGGAAACCGAAACAAGATCGAGCTGGTGGACGATGCCTGATGCCGGCGGAGAGAAGCGAAAGGTGACGCTCACATGCACCGCCTGCAGCAAGAACGGCAGCGAGCTTGAGTTATCACCTATTAAAGGCGTGCAATATGCTTCCAACGGCACTATGCCCCACACGCATTAAAATAGGTGAAGATGCTTATCTAAATAGGGTTGGCGGCTATATAGCTGTGAATGCAGCGTGCAACGACCCGGGAGAAGATTTGTTGGTACCAAAATTAGAAACTGAATATGTGCCGGTGCTTTTATGTGAGACGGGCGAGCAAGTACTGCAGGTATTCCTGCCGCAGTGGGAGGCTACTGTTCTCGAATGCGCGCGCCTCCCACTTTTGCTTGTTTACATGGAATCTAGCGGCCGGAAAATGTACCATACACAATTGCAGTCTGCAGCAGGGAACGGCGGTGTGTTTCGGTTATCGTCTATTAAAAGTATGCAGTACACTTCCAGCAGCACCACCCACTGTGAAACAGATAGGTGAAGATGCTTATGGCAATAGGGTTGGCCGTGATAGCTGTGAATGAGGGGTGCGACGACCTGGGAGATTTGCTGTTATCGGAATAAGAAACTGAGTGCACGCCGGCGTTTTCACGTAAGACAGGCGGGCAAGTATTGCGGCGAAGCTGCCGCGGCGGGTGGCTACTGTTCTCGATTGTGTGCGCCCCACGCATTTTCTTGTTTACATAGGATCTGGTGGGTGGAAAACTTATCATACGATCGCAGTTTGGCGATGTACTATACGTTGATGCCGAAAGATCGTGTTTTACGGGAATGTATGAACCGGTGAAAAATAAGCGTAACTCAACTGGGCCATTTTTTGTGTTCTCAATCATGAACGTTGGCACCGGGAAATCATACGTAGCGAGAACGTATCAACGAGATTCTACTGTATTTCTCTCAGCTTGTCTTCTTTCTTGCATTCAAATGTGAACACAGTGTAACCACTTCTGAACAGTTACCTGACTGAAGGCATCTTGAACAAGGCATTCAAAGTGCACTGTCTTCTTGAAGGTGGTACAATGAAACCTTGTTAATAGGCACCTGGTGGGAACGTGGCATAACTACACACTAAACGGTAGTATGCACTAACTACCAAGAACAAATTTATGTTTCTTGACGTGTGCTGCCGCAACCAACACAGAAAGTGCCGCAGTAAATGTTACCGTTACCTAAAATGTGCACTACGAGGTTACTGTTCTTTTTCCAAGGCGGTGAAAAAATTGTCAGCTCTCTCACACGACAAACAAGATATTTTTTAGTGAGCAGAGTTATCAGCCACCAAAGGTTGCCACAGGGCTTCCCCTGCCACTTGTCGTTTCTACATCTGCACCCCCACAGACCTCCATGCCCCTCAAGCTGCTAAGCTTTGGCACTGTATTACCACCATGAACTGGCTAGCACCGTAGAGTCACCTCAATTGAAAGGTATAATTGCAGCGGTCCTCTAGAGGCCACCAGGTGCCACCGCCAGCCTATCAAAGAAATGTTTGCATCTGCTTCTACCAAAGGCGCTGCTTAGTGTTGAAAAATCCAGCCAGAAGCTATCATCGTTTCTAAGGATGTAGAATGTACATGAAACGTGGCAAGACTGCTGAAAGTTCACAAAAAGAGTGGGCAGTCTCTCG
Source organism: Dermacentor silvarum (assembly GCF_013339745.2). Taxonomy (NCBI): domain Eukaryota; kingdom Metazoa; phylum Arthropoda; class Arachnida; order Ixodida; family Ixodidae; genus Dermacentor; species Dermacentor silvarum. Next base: position 7,168,799 of record NC_051154.1, on the reverse strand, counting down.
AATGTTTGGCATGACAGCATTGTATAGTCACTAAGCCTGTCTATTCACCATGCCCAAACAGGTTTGCAGGGCCCATTTAGGTTGAGACAGAGAAAATTGAATCACCTGAGCAGTGCCATCCTCACTGTCAGTCTTCATCATGAGTGTGGCATGTCCTTGGGGTACAAGCTTCTTAAACACTTCACTGAAGAACTTGGACACTTGCTTGAAAGTCAGCTGGATGGCTTCATACTTGCGCATCTCCAGAGCGTTCATCAGCTCCTGGATGGACTAGAGAGAGCAAGCTGGTCATTGTTATGCTTTGCTCAACTAGATCATTTAGCCATCATCTAAAGCCAAATATATATCTAAACTTAGCTAATTCTGTTCTTCTTTATAGTCCAATGCTTTGTTGTATAAAATGTGGTTTAAATTACAGTGTAGACTGCTTATAACGTAAGTCATAACCTAAGATATAACGTAAGTTATAACGTAAGATAGCAATTATATGGGCACTCTAGGCGCATTTATGCAGTCGCCATGAGGTTCCATATAAAGTCTATGGGCAATAAAATCGTTGCCACGCGCCGTATGCTGCATGTGCGAGTGAAAGCGTGCTAGGGTGAGCTGGCGATCACGGCTCAATCTCGCGCACGCAAGGGAGGAAAATGGGAAGGAACACGCTGTCTCCCCTCATGCACAAGGCTCTGAGGGGAGGGTAGGGAGTGGTGGGCATGCACTCGCCGGAGCCGCTGTATCTTGAAAGCCATCTGCAATGGGGCACAGGTCCGTCGTGCGCTGTGTTTTCGCGGCTTAGTTCACGTTGATGCGAGACGCAGCATAAAGGTCAATTCGCTCGCTGCTGCTGCCGCGCTTCCTTACTATAGCGTTTCGACAGCGAGTTTCCGCATTCATTGAGTGAGAAGTGTTCCTGTTTGCTTGTGCACGCATGACACCATGCTTGTTAATGCGCAGAGAGCCGCGGCGGCGGCACTCCCGCCATTGCGTCATTCTGCCCACCCTGCGCAAAGAATGCTGGGATGCGGCGGGCGAACAATAGGAACGGAGCTATTCACGCACCAGCAACGTCAGAATGCGCGCGACGGTGCCAGACACCACGTCGGTTGCGTCGTGTCGCTGGAGTATATAGACGCCGGTTGTTCGCCACTGTGACGTTGCGGAGCTCAAGGCGCGTGCGTGCGCACGCTTTACGTCGGAGTATATCTGCGGCTTGAGGGGAGCGTTCGCAGTCTCAATTGACTGCTGAACTTCCCGGCAGCTGCACTGTAACCGGTATTTCGTCTCCCGCAACTGCACTATAAGCGATATGCGTATGCATAGAGTGCTATGGGAAAATTAACAGGAGTCTAAAAAGACCGTATTATATCCGGTCCAGCACTATAAGCGGTCACGCTATAAGTGGTCTATCTGTATGTATAATGTCTGCATGAAAGTGAATGCTGCTTCTTAAAGCAAGCATAAAAAAAATTGCTAGTAACGTATGACAGGTAACAAGGCCACGCCAACTTAGGATACATCGTTTTTTAAACGTACGGTAGTAAAGAAGCTGTTCAACCACAAAGCAACATTGACGCATACTAAGAAATGCGTTCAATAACATCCTTTACTGTATGAGTTTTGGTAAGTACACCAAGTCAAGTTTTTTGGAAGACATTTGTGCTCTGGGTTCGCACACTGAGGCACTTTCTGCAAAGCTCAAGTACAATATCAGTTTTCACAAAGCCACTCACACAGCAAAACAGTTCATTTCGGTGGTGTTCCCAGTGCACACACACCAGATCTGGGCAAAGATACTTTGCAACGGTATCATGATACAATAAAAGATACTCGAGCAACAAGTATTTGAAATATAGATACAAGATACTACCGCAATTACTGTATCTGATACAATACTTTATATTTGTATCCTAAAGATACTTCGATACATTTGAAAATTTCTTATTATAGATCTATATAATGTAGCAGCAAGCGTGTATGCACCAAAATGTTTGCTTGAAAGTTTCTCGACTCTGACCTTGCAACCTTGTTTCATTTGAATGAAGTGTCTGTAAGTATCTCAAAATTTTTGTCTTTCTTGCTTAAGGTACATTATTTTCATTCTGAAACAATTTATTGGGGTTGCTTTAGCTGCTTAACATTAAAGCTCTTCATATGCTGCACTGTCTGCGGTTCTAGCTTGCTTGTCGCTTTTGTAATTGATGGGAGTGGCTGCTCTGCTTGCAGACTTCTATAACAAACCTCTGCACGATGGCACAAATACCGATAAAGAATTTTACCATGACAGTAAATGTATTACCGTTTACGTTTACGCAATACTGGATCAGCGGACAGGTGTACAGCAGCAACAACGCTGGTGCCGACATTTTTTGTGACGCATCATCAATAGAGAGTACATAAAGCTGCAATGACTTAATGTGTGAAAGCCAATAGACACAAGGCAACCCCATTCTTGCATTCTTCAGACTTCGTAACAAAGCACCACGCAAGAGAAACTTCAGTAATGTGGCAAGTTGGTGATTAATAGAGACTGGATTTTAGGCAAATGCCTTTTTTGTTCCTTGCGCTCCTATCACCCCACTTTGATATATGAGCATGAATTAGAGGTTAGGAAGGGCTTTTATAGTGTTTTTATAGTGCCTATAAATGCCTATTTTGGTGTTTGTGCCTAAATGCCTATAAATGCTTATTTTCAATATCGGCGTCTATATGAACACTATTTACCCTCAAGTTTCGCTTTCGAGTGCAGTTAGAGACCGTTATTCAAGTTACCGGGCAACATTGACTATTTGGAACTCTATGGGGTTTAACCTAGTCCGCTAGTTCAACCAACTCCTGGAAAACAACCGCTAGCAGCAGTGAAATGGGAGGCGCCGGCCAGCACACGCCACTGCGCTGACATGGCGCAAGCGGTTGGCGAATGCGAAACCGCGGAGAGCCGTCAGGGGAAGCGAGAGTGAAGAGCAAAAGAAGGAAGAAAACTGTGATGCGCAAGCGGCTTTTGTTTTGTTTGTAATTTACTTTTCAAAGTGTTCACCGCCGTCAAGCATTCCTTCTCAGCGTACGAGATCATTCTCAGTGACAAGAGAGGCACAATTTTGAATCCAAAATCTGGAGATGGTGGTAGTTTGCTATTGTTTCCACAATCTTCACAGTGATTCTTAGACTACGCTCCGCATGCCCTCTAAACAGATTTCTTCAAATATATGCACTTCAAATGGGCGGAAGTGTATTTGGCAGTGTTGGGACGTTTTGCCTGTACAATTCGGATAATGTCATTGTATATGAGAAAATTGCCAGAGTTGTGCCTAACAGCCCTCAAGTATGAACATGTTAATTTCTTAATAAACCATAGTCTCACTTGCATTTATTATTTATCTGTTTTTGTTGTGTCTTAATTTAATTGCGTCAGGCAGACATAAAGTAGCGTTTTTTTTTATTTAGTATTCCCAACTTTCAAGTATTCTTTTTCATGCCTGTTTCACTATATGCGACGCTCAAGTACAGTGGCCGTTCAACATGAATATCAGCAGTGTGCTTGTAGAATTAAGCCAATTGATCGTTATTAGTCCAGTAGTTTTATAGGGCAATTGCACGGCTATGCTCAACTGTTGTCGCCTTTGTGCCACCATACACAATAACATTTCTTGTTTTATTGTCGTAGATACAGGTCGCGCGCGCACGTCTTCGTTTGAAATAATTTGCATTTATGTAAAGATTTATTGTGCCTATATTTACGACGTTGGAGGCCTAAGACTCTGTTTTGCCTGCCTATTTTTGGCGCCTAAAACACGCTTTTTTAATGCCTAAAGATCCGGCCTCTAGTGATTATTCATCATAGCGTATTGGTGAAGCAGCGCATTGACCAGGACAAAGTGGAGAGACACAAGTGTCGTGTATTCTTGTGTCTCTCGACTTTGTCCTGGTCAGTGCGCTGCTTCACCAATACGGCATGAAGAGGTACTTCAATAATGACACTATAGTGGCATCAGAATTTGTGCAAAAAACGCCGCACGCATTTGTGTAAGCAGTGCAGCACGGTGGCTATGAGCAAGTTTCATGGCATCCACACAACTAAAAACAAACGATCAAGGAAACAAAAGATCGGATGCGCGCAGACGTTGGCACGCTTGTTTTTGTCGAGCCGGCGTGAGCACCACCACGTGACTCTGCTCCACCAATAGGGACGCGCAGACCTCATTGCCTGCCCTCGCTGGAGGGCTCTGGCGAAAAGATAAAAGACTGTTGCTGCCTTCAGCTTTATTCAGATGGCTTAGTGGCAGCAGTATCAGCTTGAGATGCAGGACTCAGCCAACCTGTATAGTTTCGCATGGTGATGTTGCGATAGTATCTTGTATCTTAAGATACACCGATACATTCTTTCATGTTTCAGAAATACAGATACTGATACACTTTTTGCCAGACGTATCACGACACAGATACAAGATACCCAAAGAGTATCTAAGATAGTATGTAAGATACACGTATCGATACTGTCCAGCACTGACTCACATTTAAAGAAGGCAGACTGGTGCTCTCTACATGTCCCTCCTTTCCTTAGTGTGTGCTGTGGACACCATCGACTCAGCCAAGCTTCAACACTAGAGCAAAAACACTTAGGTGCCTGTTCCTGTGTTTAGCGTCGAACCTCGGAGTAATCGAGTGAATGAGCACAGCGAAAGATGAAAGAGCGCACATGGAGCACAGCGGGGGATGAAAGACAGCGATAGTGAAGAGGAAAGTGGGGGAGGAGGGTATGCTGAAAGCGTGAGAAGCGTAGTGCTGCGCAAGACGGGCTCTGCGGCGACGACTGCTACGAGATAGCACCAGAGTAACGCGTTGTTGTCTGTTCACTATTGGCATGGAGAAAGCGCGTCTACTGGTACCATATATGGAAACGAAGCGTTGCATGAGCTGAGGTCTGTCTGCGGCGCCTGCTGTGAATGACACCCACGCGTCACCCATGTGCTGCCTCTCGCGATCTTCCATTTAGCGAGGCAGTCGCGCCGCACTTTGCTCCGTTGGCAATGTGCCGCACGAGACCGATTTTCAGTGCTAGCCAATATATCGCGAAATGAAAACATACAGAGCTGCGCCCAAATTTCGCATTAGGGAGTATCGCAATTATCGGAGAATTTTTTTAAAAACCGTAACTTGTAGAGAAATGGAGTTGATGTGTGTGCTGTATCAGAGAAATAACAGTGAAAAGCCGTGACGAATATTCTACATATAAGCTCTTCCCTGATTAATATGCTACATCATTGTGCAAGGCTAGAAGAAAGAAGAAGACCACGGAATGGAGAAGCTATGTCCACCTCGAGAAATTACAAGAGATCACAGATTATTTCTCAATATTCTCAAGCTTTGTATCAATACACACATTAAATCTTGACCCAGGTTGGGCATTGGAGTTTCCTAGATGCCAGGAATGAATTAACGTTTGGAAGCTGCCTTTGCTTTAAAAGCAAGAATATCACACAAACGCACACTTTTTCCACATGCCAGGGCTGGGACTGTCCAAAGTCATTTTAGTGCAATTTCTGGAGCAGGTCAAAATGTGTTTTGGAGCACTTTGGAGCAGACAAAATAGCATTTTGGAGCAGCTTGGAGCAGACTAAATTTCGTTTTGAAGCAGTTTGGAGCAGGCTAATCTGAATTTTGGTGGAATAATGAAATACGGCAGCGCACTTCGAAACCACAACGAAGCACAAAATAAACCAACAGGAAGCTCATAGCAGAAGCGCATTTTGTAGCTATTGCGCACTCAAATATGGAAGAGCGGGTGGAGCGGCGGCACGGCGCATGCTTTGCTGTACAGCCAGAAACATCGGTTGCACAGCGATCAAACTATATAGTATTTCCGCGCCTACGCTCATGACCATAGCGGAAAATGTTCTCAAATTATACGGTCCAATCGACGCTGTAACATAATTTCTGGGTCACCATTAGTCACCGCAGACGAAGAGAGCCACAATCAACCCTGGGCTGGTATAATGTAAAACCATTCCAATCTGTTCTTTATGCGATAGCAATTATATGGACACTCCAGGCGCATTTCTGGCGTCGCCGTCACAGTGACGTTCCATACAAAGCCCGGGAGCAATTACATTGTCGGCACGCGCCGTACGCTGTATGTGCGAGTGAAAGCGTGAGGATGAGCTGACGATAGTGGCTCAATCTCACGCGCGCGAGGGGGGAAAGCGGGGACGAAGCGCGCCATCTTTCATCGCGCGCAAGACACCCGGAGCAGGGGAGGGGTCGTGCAACTTCGGTGGCTGCTGCACGGGCCGTATCTTGAAAGCGATCTGCGATAGGGACAGAGTGCGAGTGCTGATAGCTTCGTGTGCGCTGTTTTTCATTGCTTACTGTTGAAGCAAGACAGCACAAAGGTGAATTCGCTCGCTGCTGCAGCCACGCTTGCTCACTCCAGTGTTTTCACAGCGAGTTTCTGCATCAATCGAGTGAGATGTGTTCATGTTTGCTTGTGCACGTGACACCATGCTTGTTAATTCAGTGAGTGAACACATGTTTACAAGTTTATACGGCCAATAAAACTACTATCCTTGCTTCTTATAGCTGTCTTCTAATTTGCGATCGCAATCTTTGCTTCGCCTTTTGGGCGATACTGCGACTTTTTATTCCAAATCCGCCATCAGCCCTTTGTGCTAGGTCAAAATGGCTCACGCCTCGCCCCTATGGGCATAAAAACAGATTGGAATAGTTTTATGTTACACCGGCCTTGGGGAGAGACGCCCGCCCTCTGCACCCGCTACAGCACGTGCCTCCGAAATATCTAGTTCGCTCGCAGCGCTCTCAGCCTACTTTATGTTGTGTTCTACTTCAGCTAGGGAGCGCTGCGCCACTCGGCCCGTATTCTAGTACACTGTAAACACAGCTGCAAAAGCCGTTCCGACAGCAGCGACAACAGCCGGCAGTGGCCGCGCGCGCGCCGGGCAGAAGCGCCGAAAAGTCCATTGTTATAAGCGCGAAAATTACGAGAAACTCTGCTGGAAGTGCCGTCACACGGTGTGCATAATGTGAATGACTGCATTTTTTTCGGAGAACGATTCCGCTCGCTGTTCGCGGCCACTGCTGAAGCCGTTCTGGCGCAGCGTGGTGCAATTTTGGTCAATTTTCTGTATTTGGCGCAGGAATTCGCGTCTGTATCATAAATGCGCAATTGGCACATGAGTCCCACCCCTGCACATGCGTAACTGGGTAACAGCGATAAACATTTTCTGGAATTCGACAAGTAAATGCTCGAAGTGTGGAGCATAGCTGCGTCCAACAAGCAAGATGAACTGGTTATTCACGAAACAATATAATGTATTTTTTTTATGATTACATATAAATAAAAGTTTTCTGTGAATTTTACCAAATATACACATGGTAGCTAATTTGCAACACACCCTTTTCTGTGCAATCAAAATTATGTACATCAAAATTTTTTACTACAATACAATCGTTATGGTCGCCCAGTTCACTAGAAATAATATAAATAAAGAGTTCTCCAGTACATACTTCTGAGAAAATGGGTCACAGCATTTTCCATGCCCTGGTAGAGCAAGCGATCGTTTACATGGAGTGATCAAATTTGAACTATTTGGAGAGGTAAATGTTAGATGCACCACAGTGAAGGGTTAACGAAGTTATACTATACAGTAGAACCCTGCTGATACGTTTTTCACGGGACCGTAAAAACAATAAATTTAAAAAAACCTAAGAGCCGGGAAACGCAAGAGCTGGGAAACAGGAAAAATTGAGAAATGGGAGTGGTGTCGAACTGCAACACAATATTATTTTAACTCTTACGTGTGAAAAAAAAGTCGTAGTTTCGCCGGACAGCCGAAGTATCGATTGCGATAGCAAATTAGTAGACAGCTATAAAAAGTAAGAACAGTAGTTTTATCGTCTGTATAAACTTGTAAACATTCGCTTATTCACTATATTAACAAGCATGGTGTCAGTGCCCACAGGCAAACATGAACACATCACACTCGATGAGCGCGGACACGCGCTGTCAAACGCTGGGGTGAGGAATTTAAGCGCCGCTGCAAAAGCGAGCGAAGTGACCTTCGTGCTGTTGTCTATCGCTTCAACGCAAACTGAGCGCCGAGAACACACAGCACCCACAACGCACCTACACTGCATAGACTCTGCCCCCAACGCAGACCGCTTTCAAGATACGCCGCCGCGCAGTACGCAGTTGATGCCAGAGCACAACGCTGCCCACTATCCCTCCCCCTTCGCCGGTGCCCCGAGCGCAACGGAGGAAGGCGCGCTTCCTCCCTGCTTTTCTTTCAATCGCGCGCGAGATTTAGACGGGGTCGTCAGCTCTCCTCGCACGCTTTCACTCGCACATACAGCATACGGCGATGGCGTTATCACCCTTGGACGGAACATACGGAACATCTATGAGCCAAAACCAATTTTAGGGCCGCAACGCGTCACAGACACCATCTTTAGATAGCAAATACGGATCTCAAGGGCCATACTTTTGTTGGCAGAAGCCGAAAATACGTCATAAGTGTCGCCCCTGGGACTTTAGGCGGCCAATGCCATCGTGAAGCAACCAAGCCAAGCGACATGAAAAGTCAAAATGGCCGCTCAGGCCAGCACGGGGTGGCAGTTCGCAACGTATGATGCGGGAACGGTCCCACAGTTGCGACGTAACAGCGGGGTTACCAATGCATTGGGTTCTATGGGAGCTATGCCGGGACCTGCCGAAAACAACGCAACAACCGGGAAAACACAGCACCCGAGAACATAACAGCGGGGTTCTACTGTACTAGCAGACAACTTTCTGTGGCCATGAAGGGAAAGCTACGGAGGCAAGGTGTGCTCAAGTGAGAGCGCTTCTGAAAAGAGTCGTGCGTTTTAATCCACGTTAGTTTCGGCTGAGGAAGAGAAAACATAAACACCTTATTAGCAACAGTTAAATAAGACAGAACACACCACTGAGTGTAAAAGTTTACTTATATTGCGGCTTTTCTCTTCCACGTCTGGGCAAATGCGAAACCGCCGCACGTGGAAGCTGCGTCGATTCAGCGTCTGTTCCGAGCAACCGAAAGCACTGTCAAATGCTGCCGGACTATTTGGCACGGTAACACATGTGCAGTAACCACACGAGCATAGCTTTCCTTTCCGGAGAAAGTTGTCCACGCGTATAGCATTTAGTTAGGTTCCAGCAGATGTTGCTGTTAATTATTAGAACTTACAATAATAATTCCTTAGTACTACATTTATAAGAAATCCTGACCATCCTGTTCAACACGGGGCCTTTAACGCTGTCACGTTAACACGGCTGCACTTACGAATGTCAGCCTTACGAAGGACAAAGAAGAGACGTGGCACACACAACAACTAGACTAACAACTGTGCTCTCTTTCTTTCTCTTGCTCTCATTTTCTCATTCTTTCTCTCTCATTTTCTCTTTCCCTCTCCCGAGCACAGCGCGCACTGCGTGCATGCTCTGCTTCCCTCTCCTTAACGTTCCATGTCAAGGCAACATGTGCACAGCACGGAGAGGAGGCGAAGCACATGCCGCTACGCGAGGTGGTTGCTAGGCAACCCAGGTGACTCATCGCTCAGCGAGGTTTTTTCCAACGCATTACGGACTTACGGCCGGATTGAACATCTCCGCTGTTAAAAACACCCATTTTCCCCATGGTAGGGAAAGAGTTAATGCACATCCGGTTCTTTCAGGTCACAAACAACTATCAGTGTGACAATATCAGTGTGACAATATTTTTGAGAGCAAAGTAGCAAGCATAGAGTGTTAAAGAAAGGAAACGCACACCAGACCCCAAGTGTGAGCTCCAGCAACATGCGCTGACCGCAGATCTTGTTGGCACAACCTTAATGAACTGGCGCAGCATTTCTCCACTGAATTAGCAAAAAACTGGAGGTCAGGCTACGTCATTTCGAATTAATCACGATTCGTTTATATGCCTAATGGCCATTACAAGCGGGGAAAAAAACAGCCTTAGAACAATGCAGGGTGAGAACGAAATACTGTGGGCTACCAGCATGGACTACCAACATGTGCATGGATCAGTCCCACTTGAGCTCTCAAATGGTTTACAAAGGACTGTCTTTTATTGTTTGATTCCCTTCAAGCATCATAAATCAGTGCTTGGCTTTGACAATACTTATAATCGACTTTTGCATGCTTCATGCCCAAATTTGTGTTATTTAAATGCTGAGACCACACAAACTGAGGAATCTTACGCAGTGACCCTACTTGGCTTGCGTTACCAAACCTGTATACACATCACTCACAAACGGCAATTGAACGTAACTCGTATGCTCAATTGCATAAGCCGACCCTTACAAAACCACAGCAGAGAAGACGTACACTGTGCCCACGGTCAAGCTCTTCCTTGCGCTTTGCCAGCTTTTCCTTCTGGTCCGAAAAATTGATGAACTGGTCCAAGGCCTTCTTGTTGACATGGCTGTACTTCTTGAGCTCATGATTACATTGCTCAAGTTTCTTGAACAACTGCAACAAATGAACATTTCCAATTTTCAGATGTTAAACAACAGGAGCACTGCAATAGGGCCACACATTGTAAAGCCATTCAAGCACTACGATAGATCCACCTAGCCAGACGGTCAGCACCTTCAAAAGCTGGCTCCACAGCATAGGGCCACCTGACATCATGATTACATGGCAGCAGAAAGGTGGATTTCAGGGGCCTAAGGAACAGGTTTTATGAATTTCTGTGATACGTGAAGGCTCCTTTTGAAATGGCATAACTAGGTGAAAAAAACTATTCCTTCTAGAAACCTAGCCTAAAATATTTTCACATCTGTTGTCCTGTGGAGCTGTTTTTGTTCATTTGAACAGCCCACTAATGCTTCTATATGTTATGGGTTTACTATTTTGACAACAAATTATCCATGCCATTGCTTACCCTGAGGCACCACTATGACATCACATTGGCATCTAATAAATAACAAATCTCTCACCGCTCATTCATGCTGTTTGTCACCTGCCTACAGAAGCAGTGCCATACCTGGCTATGATTCTATAATCATTTGGTTAAAAATGCAGCCTTTAAAGTTACAGCTGTTGCGAAAATCAACAGCATGGTGTATGTCAGGGTAGCTGAAACATCTTGCACTGCAGTTCTTCATCAAAGATTAATCACTACAGTACATGCCAGGCAGGACGAAATGCTCGCACTTCCCTTGCAATATTTGACAGTGCCTAGGAGATTTACTTTTTTTCATCCCTGACCTTGGTTGCATTCTTTAGTACCAGGTCAAGTTAAAGCAACATGATCAGATTCACGAAACATTTGCTGCATTTGAACAATGATAGAAGTGCAATGAATCTTCAGCCAAATTGCTAATTGTATTATATTTAGGCAGCTACAACATGCCTGTTGTAAAGACATTTCTAAGTGAATTTTGTGACCATGGATGGTGACCACTCAGTCCTGAAGGCCCAAAGCGGGTCCATGCAGGGCACTAAATGCAATAAAAAGGTGTGTTGATCATTCCTGCCTGGTAACTGGTATGCTAATGCTAACTGTGCCATTTCATTTAGCCTGGATGTCAGTCACGCCCACTTTGCCTTGCACATTTGCAACGCACACTTTGGCCATCCGAACTAACCAGTTTGCAGCCAAGTACATCTGAATTGACGAGAGCTTGATGCCATTAAATAATGTATACACTTGGTAGGACCAGAGGCTGAGTCCGAATTATCTGATTTTCCTGAATTGACGAGGGTTGAATTATCGAGGTTTTACTAATATGTATAGGAAGCACATACAAAACAAATTTTACTTTAGCGGAGCAGGGTGTCCCACGCACAATAAATTAGCAAGTTGTTGACTGTAGTAAAGCTATAGAGAAGCCACGCTCACACATAAGGGCCATTTCAAGCCAAGTGTGCCAGATGTGTTGCTCGACCATCTCCGATTAAAAAGACTGAAAGTAGGGCAAGTTGGCTGTGATTAATTTTTGAAGAACGTTCTTAGCGCAAGGAAAGACAGAGAAGCGAACACAAACAACGTTGTCTATGTGTGCTGCTGTGTCGTCTCTGTTTCCTTTCACTGAAAATATTTGGAAATGAATTTTGACCATCTGAAATTTTCTTTTAAAAAATCATGGCTATTTACTACCCCGCTCACAGCCATTCTCCAGTACATTTTAGGTGAAAAAAAAAAAAAAAATGTTCTTGTCATGTGACAAGCTTCCTAAGTTAGCTACGTGTACATGATTTTGCGAGAAAATTCATATAAAAGTTATCCATGCTTAACGCTGCCCCATTACACCTGCTGTACCTACAAAGTTTATTTTCAACATGTAGTGGCGTTTATTGACAACTTCAGTTGGAAAAGGTGCTTTAAGCGCCCTGCAAGAAAATTTGCCAAATTGACCATCTTAATTGGCAAAATTACGATTGATTCGCTTAATAAAATTATTTAACCTGACTGCCCTAGAGCTGTATTTGCCAATAAAAATTATCTTGTGCCAATACATGGTGCGGGTCTCCTGGGGAAAAAAAAAATGATGAAGAACCAAGCCCGGTTGCTATCCAAGAATGCGTTTAGCATGCTTTGGGAGGAGGTTATTTGTGGCACTACGTTGCACTATCAGACCTGCCACTGCTCCAAGTACTACAGAAGATTAAAAAAATACTAAAATTCCATAGAAAAATACTAAAATGCCATTTTATTTCTCAGAAACTCGCTTAGCTGAATAAAATACATAACAAACATATCACAAAAGGTTCTTACATCTTGGAAGTGGAGGGCTGGGCTGGCACAGAGGCCGTTGCAGCCTTGGCCTTCCTCAGAAAGTCTTGAATTACTATGCGGGAGCGTCAAGAACCCCAACATAACTTTCGAAAGTTTAGCATACTTCAAAGTACCATCCACTTCTCGAAGATTGGAGACCGCACGTCACTGCTCGTCAATCCGCTCCTGCTTAGTTACTTCAGCGGGCAATTCTTCCAACTCAAGACGGCAAAACTCGGCCTGAATGTCGTCCAGAGCAGAATTCATACCTTGCCCCTCTTGAACTGGTACAAGCACTGGGAAGCGGTTGATTAGGTACTTGATATCAGCGAACCTGGTGTGTTCAATGGAAGCAAGCCTTGCCACTTATGCACTCTTCAACAGCTCACACTTTAGTGGAAATTTCAAGATCATGTACACTGTTGCTGTCACGAAGAACCTTCTGATTCGTGTAAAAAACTCTTCCCTCGCTTCTTTCTTCAGGCTTTGCCTGGTCTGACTGCCAATAGACCGATCCCACCAGCCGGCCGAGGGCCCGTGCGTCCCATTTCCAAACGATTTTGGCAATTTTTGGTTTGTGTGGAGCCATCGTGCAATGGGAGGATTCATCTGCTGCGTTCCTGGGTGCTACAACCACAGCACAAGGGACAAAGGCTTCGGATTCTATGTGTTTCCTAAAAAGCGAAAGCTCGGAGAGACGTGGATCCAATGGATTAACAGGGCCGGACAAGACGGCTGGTAAGACAGCTTTTTTGCCATGTATAGCGCCGTTTCTCTAGTAAATAGGTGTATTACGGTGGCTTCTTGTCTGGGAATGTAAAACCATGTAGCTGAATATGCCAAAGGATATTATCTTTCGGAAATTTGCCTACGTATGCCCTTTCCAGAATAGGTGAGCTGCCGCTCATACAGTGGGCGTACATGCTGGGCATTTTGTTGCTGTATCGTCCCCCTCCCCCCCTTTTTTTGTTCTTTTTATCACGCCATTCACTTGAATGCAAATAAAAAACACCTAGCTTACCAAAGAACTTCTAGATATTGCTGTTAAGAAGTCTGCAAGTCGTGCGCAAAACCGATGTAGGTAAGCATCATTAGGGCACGAAAGTTTCGGCGCCACAGTTCAAACCTGTCTCCAACAGGTATACAAATCCTATTACGTCCGTCGCTAAGCAAACATAACGTTGCAGTCACCGAGATGCACATATGCAAAATAGTAACGCGAAACGACGGCATACATCAGCATGAACTACATACAAAGCTCGAACAAATACGATACTCAACGCGTAATCAGCGGGTAACAACCGAAATGAAAGAGCAGCAGGCACTTTTCAACGTTGCCTCGCATGCTGCAATGAACAGCCAATGTAATTTCTTAAAATGCATGACGAATTTTTCTCGGTGGTGGAGTTGCAGAGATGTCTGGGAAGCTCGTGCGCAGTACTCAATGAGCGGGGACTGCAGTGGTGTGGTTGACCAGTTGACTACAACCAAGATGGTGGCAGTGCTACTTCCGGAAAAACGGCGCATGTGCAGATCGGTCGGTGCGATCGGTCTATTATTAGGTCTTCATCCCCTCTTTGGCTGGCGGAAGACTTGTAGTCAACGTCGGTCAGCACATCAGTTCTTTTGATAACTGAAGATTTGACAAACCGTAACATCAGCTCTCTCAGCAGGTTGCTGAGCACTTCTCGGAGCCAATGTACTTGAGGGGCTCCAGACTGCAGGAATACGTTTGCCTTTTTCAACTCTGGAATTATTGCCGTTTCGAACTCTGGGATAAGCAACAGCAAGAAGTCACAATATGCCCTGTTCACATCCAACGAAACGACCATGGATAGCCTTTTTTCTCTGTTCAAGACCTTGCTATCTGGGTGGTTTTGGATTCGCTTAGAAGAAGCTGTATCTGACACAGGGACACTGGTGTCTAGTCTTGGTCTTTTGCTCTGATGACTGCTCTCTTCTTTCTTTGCATGTTCTGAGGGCCAGTCCTGAGGTCACATGGTTTGGTGGGTAGCTTCAAGACCTGTCCAGATGGTCTTACTTCACTGTGGAAGAAGCTAAGCAGTCGCTGCCACTGCTCCACAAACCGTTTCAGGCTCCTGCCGGGGGACAGCCACCTAGTGCCGAGATGCTTCCAAGATCTTTTTGGCCTCTACATCATGGAGAGACTGGAAAGCTTTCAGCTTGTCCTTCCTTTTCGAGCTTTTCTCGAGGTACAGTCTAACCTCGATATAACGAAGTTGTACTTGGAGTGAAAAACTTTGTTATATCAAAAATTTCGTTATATCGAGGTTTCATTAATTCAATAGAACTAAGATGGGGAAATAAAAATAGTTTGTTACATCACAAATTTCTTTAGATCGAGGTTTGACTGTACTCGAAAACATCAACTAGTACCTCATCCACATTCACTGGAAGGCATGCTGAGCCTTTCTGTGCCGCCAGATTGATCAAATGGCAAGAACATCGTACGATGGCGATGTTCTCATGACTTTCTTTGAGTACAGCAGCAACTCCACTCTGCATTCCTATCATGACTGGTGCGTTATCATACGCCATACCGATGCAGTTCTGAAGCAGTATGGCGTGGTTCTTGCTCTTTAACGTATCCGCAACAAGTGCACCAATGTTTCGTCCCGTGAAGTCGCCTTCGAGAACAGGCATTGCGAGCAAGGCAGTGCGAACAGTCCTGTCACAGAACGTTACCACGATGGGATAAAGTTTTGTGTCGCTGCTGGTGTCATTGCTCCCGTCTGTGGTGACTGAAAACAAAGTGTGCTTTAGGTGGCTTATCACCTCGTTGGCCATTTCCTTCACAATTGCAGTAGTCTTTGTATGGGCGCAGGCGTGGTTTTTGGCTTCCTTCGAATCGGGGAACATTTTCCGAAAGAGGTCTCCAGCTTGAGCAGCAGCCGTGAACGGCACGTTGTGTTCGATCAGGAACGCAGTAAAAAGGCACGCCACTAGAGTTGTAGTATCGAGATCTGCTCTGCTTAATTACCCTCCAAGTTTCTTGTTCGAGTCCACTAGTTTCACCAAGTCTTTTCGTTCCTGCGTATTAGAATGAAATACAATGTCCCGGCGGCCTGCGTGCGCAATGTTGACATCACAGCAGCACAAATTACAAAATGCGTAGCGTTCATCTTTTTGCGACTTCTTAATGAACGGAAAGTCAGTCGAATAGCTGGGGATAAACACTTGGAAGTATTTCTTCTCAGACATTTCGTGAGCGGCTAGCACTGGATTGTACGTTACAGCTCTGGCGCAAAAAAAAAAAAAAAAAAAAAAAAAACATACACAACGCACCTCACAAAGCACACGGGGCAACAAAGAAAACCAAGCACATTTCCGCGAAGTCAATGGTCTTCGGCTTTGGATACAAGCCGATACAGTGTTGCCAGCATGGCATTGCGAAATGGCAAGAGGCAACAAGTAGATTTGGTTGTGTGGACTAACGTTCATTTTGCGAAGTTTTCAGCACGAAACATGAAAAATCGTAAAAATAGAGTTGTCATAACGATAATCGTAAAAATGTGCTGAAAATCTGACACTTTATGATAAAATCGTAAAACTTAACAGGTAAGCACTATGTGTAGCGATTCCTTACCACTGTGTCTTAAGCCCAGACCACAAGTATGCTTGCGGACACGCGCAAGCTCGCGTCTGCGCGCTTTGCGCTTGCCGCGCCTAGCGAGGAATGGCAGTTTGCATCCACAAATACGTGCGACAGCGCGCGCTCACTGGCCTCACTCGTTGACGCTTTGGCAGACGCCACTTCGCACTTTGTTATTGACAGTCTTTCAAAATGCTTCGATATCTCTAAACGTAATTATTATATTTTTAGAGCTGTTACATCAGTACAAAAAGTGAAGAGAAGCACTTTCTTGCATGGTATAAACCTGCTTCACCAAGTTGAATGTACCGTGCCGTCGCTGCGTAGCCAGGCGCGTCGACGTGAGGCAGCCCAAGCACGCAATAACAGAGAGGAGCTGTTCACCGAGATCACGACGTGCACGAGCCGTGCCGCACCGTCTGCGCATGCGTGGGCGTGCGGACGCGAGCTTGAACGTGTCCGCAAGCGTATGTGTGGCTTGGGCTTTACCCGTACGTGGGAGCCAACCGGTTCTTCGAGCACCGTTTCTTCGTGGACCACTTCGCAACCCCATGCAGCACCTCAAACTACAGCATCTACGTCTTCAACCACAGTATCTCAACTACAGAAGCTGAAAATGCGGCTGTCATGAGGGAAGAAAGCGAGACTGCCCACTTCACCACCGTCCAGTTCTGTCTTGCTTTCGGAGTCCTGCTGAGTGTTACCCAAGTTTAAATTGAAGCACCTCGCAACTCTGCCACGTGAAAACGGGTGTTATTGGCATAGTTCTTGTTGGTTGGATTATACAACGTTTTTGCGTGCTCTATAAAGACTGGGATTCTTCACAGCTATGTTTTAAGTGGGTACATATTAATGAGGTTATGCTGTACCAAATAGTGCTAATAATTAATTTTGTGAATAGCCAACTGAATTGAAGTGAATCCACCATGCCTAAACTTAAGCGCAGAGAGGTTATCTAGAATATATGTGGGCATGGAGGTACTGAAGTGATGCAGCCGCGTCAATCCCCATTCTGTTTTATCATGCAGGCTTTGATAACTGTTACCACGTGGATCCAGCAAAGCAGCGCAGGAACCGAGCTACCGTCTCCCCGATGTGACGCCGCATTCCCCCTTGGACTGCCATCAACACCTTTTGCCTGTTGGGATGGACCCGCTTCACTTCTTCGCCAGTACCAGCCTGTACTCACCATAACCTGGTCTTCCACATCGCCGTATGCATCGCAAGAGGGCTTCTTAAGCAGCTGGCCTCCCCCGCCCCCGCTCAGTGGGCATGGAAGTACTGCAGTGATGCAGCCGCGTCAATCGCCATTCTGCTTTATCGTGCAGGCTTTGATAACTGTTACCACTGTTAGATACGGACCCTTTTGTGGAATTACTCAAGTTTCCCCACCACCTCAAAAGGCCGTCGCATTCCAATTACGGTGCGCCGAGGTGCATCAATCACGTTACCGGACCCGTCAGACAGGTTGGCAACACCCCCCCTCCTGCGCCTCACGTCAAGCTATTGCCTCTCATCCTGCTTGAGACTTCCCGAAAGTGCAACGGGAGATGGGCACGGTTCCAGGTAGGAGGCCTTGGTCGAGAGCAGAGTGGTTTTGCCGCACTGGAGGGTCGTTCTGAGAACATCCCGTCTCCTTCAGCTGAGCGCTTCCAGGCGAGGAGGCAACGCCGGAGGCAAATCAACCATCGGACAATGGAGCCCTCGGAGCGTCCCCATTGGCCGAATATGACGGCACTTGCACGGGCCAATACCAGGGGAGGAAAATGACGGGACCCCGAGGAACCTCAATGGACCCCAAGGAATTCCGAGAGACCAAAGGGGTTAAAAGAGCGACAACTCGAGGAGAGGATGATTCCTCTTCTTGCCACGGGCCGCAGCGTCCGATTTGCTGCCGGACGTCGATCACTGTATGACTGTTCATTAATTTGTATATTAGCACTATAAATAATGTAAATAAACCTCCTTTTCCCAAAGTCCATCCTCGACGTCCCCCGACTCCCGCACTCAACGGCAAGATCTAATAACTGGTGGCAGCGGTGGGATAGATCATCCCAGCCTCCAAGAAGATTTAATAACTGGTGGCAGTGATAAGGATGAACCTTCGACCGAAGAATAATGAGCCTTCGACCAAAGGAGTCCTGAGAGCGAACAGCGAAGGAACTGGGAGCAACAAAGAAGTATGAGCCTTTGACCCAGGGATCCCAGCTGAACAACTCGGAACAGCGACAGCGAGGAACCTTCGACCAAAGTCCGGAGAAACTGGGAACATCGAAGAAGGACAAGAACGAGCCTTCGAGCCAGGGAGTCTCGAGGAACTGGGAACAGCGGACGGATGTGGTGCTGCAACCATGGGTGAGCGCGTGGTTTTTTCCTTTGGTTCGCCAGACTTCATATTTTGTGTGTTTATTTTGATTGTTCTGGGAATCGCGCATTTGTAGCATATTTTGAGTTTGCACAAATTAAGGAAACAGTTCTAACCACCAGTCGGGGTAGCTACCATGAATCTTATTAGAAGGTTGTCGAGGGCAGACTTGCTGTTGGTGTGCGAAGATTTGGGAGTTGAGGCGGAGGAAACATTGGAAAGGCCAGCTATCGAAAAGGCAATTAAAGATAGTGGTTTTGATGATGAAAGCATTGAGATTGCTTGGGAGGTAGTACAGGAAACACAGAAGCGCGAGCGTCAGGAACGAGAGCGCGACAGTGAACGTGAGCGAGAACGGCAAGAGCACGAAAAGGTAATGGCAGCCTTGAACAAAGAGATTCAAGCGTTGATTGAACAAAGACAGCAGCAGCCAAGAACATCTGTAGGTAATGCACAGTGAAAGTATGAGGAACTCGCTAGCAGATTTTCGTCAAAAGCCAAAGAGAAGAGTAACTCATGTGAGATTAGCGGCACATTCATAAGTGAGCAGAAAGTGTTATATGCTAACGATGCCTTAGTGGCAACAGAGGCCGTTGAAGGCCGTAGTGAGAGTGACGAGGTGCTGTGCCAACAGAGCACTGTAGCGACAGCTAGGCCAGCTGCGAATGAATTGGCACAGTCACCGCGTGTGTGCGTCGCAGATATTGTTAACAAGGTTAACGAAGCTCAGAGTGGCGCCGACCCAACAGTCACAAGCACCCATGTCGAGTCAGGACTGAGTGCCGTAGTGCAGTGTAGGCTGGACGATGTGGTTGAGGGTAGACCGCAGGAGTGCGAGCTGAGTAGCTCAAGGTCAGACAACTGCATTGTTCAGGGATCAGTTAAGCTGTCCGCCAGTCCAGATAGCCAAATGAGCGAGAATCGTTCAGACTGTGCAAGTGAGACAGCGATCGAGACCGCAGTGTTGTGTGTCGATGCACAGCGGGAGCTGGACAGTGTAGTAGCACGCAGTTCGCAGGAGTGCGAGTTGCGTAGCTCGAATAAAGCCTGCTGCATTGTTCCAGAGTCGGTTGAGCTGTCCGCCAGTCAACGCAAAGAGACAGCTGATTTAATGGATAATCACTCAGACTGTGCGGATGAGAGAGAGATCCGGGACGACGAGGTGTGTAACGGCCAACACGAGGCGAAAGTACATGGCTCAGAAAGTAGCACGAGGAAAAAGCGCCGTAGAAAGAATCGCTGTAAATATCGGAATGCAGCGAAGAGTGCGACGCCACCTAAGAAAGTGACAAGTGTCAAACGCCATCAGCGGTGCGCAAATAAAAGAAAGGTGCAATCGCCGTTGACAACGTTTTCCATTCAAGCGCGTCCGGGCCACTGGAGAAAACACGTCAGAGAAGCGTGTTCAGTGCAGAAAAAGGGCAAGGGGCAACTAGTGTCCCAGTCATTCTGTCGATCTTTTCAGGGTGCAGCACGCATTCCGAGAAAGCGCAAGGTGGCAGGACGAGACGAGGTTGTAATGAGACGCGACGCGGTCAGACGAGGTCATGGCCAAAGCGTGTCGCCAAGACACAAATTGGCAGGGGACTGTGACGTCTCGAAAGAGCTGATGGGCTGTCAAGCCTTTTGTTGTCCCTGGTTAGCTAGAATAGCTTTCAGCGCGCGACCACCTTGTGCACGGCTCAAAAGACGAGTTCGTCATAAACAGTCAGAACGGTAGACAAGAACGGTTCCGTAGAAGCAAACATTCTGTTTTGCTTGTTTGTTTTTGAGCGTTAGACAAATTTCGCGATTTGAGATTAGAGTTTCTTTCAAAATGTAACTTATGAGCTTTGTTTATTTTTTAGTTTGAAAAGCTTCGTAGTTGAAAGATGCGTTTTGAGTAAAGCGTTAGTTTCGCGAAGTAATCATGAATTAGTGTTTAGGCTTTCTTTTTTTTTTTGTGAGCGACCTGAAGCATCTAGGTCATTTGTTAAAAGCCGATAGTAATGCTCGTGTGTATCAATTAGCCTTGGTTAAAAGTATAAGTTTCTTTCTTTTAAGGTTAAGCGCGTTAGTTTTACGTAAGTGCATAATTTGCATTGAGAAGCGTTGGTACGATACCACTTAGCACGTGTCCTGTGCTGACAGAAGGAACCAGAACTTTTGTGACTGGGTCGCTCATGTGTGTTGGGGGCAGCAGTGTTCCGAGTTTTCTATTAATCGTGCGTACAATTAGGTAATAGCAGACGCGGTTTCTTTTAAAGGTTCTTGTGAATGCGTAAATTACGCGAGTTTAATTTTGTTGTTCACTTAAGATATGTCCTGTGTGGACGAAAGGAAGAAACCTGACTAAGTGTTACAAAACGTCTGCTTGAGACGCAAGAAGGCATTGAAAATAATAGGGCCCGCAAAATTCGAGCGATTTAATTATGCATCCGTAAGTTGGCGAGGCTGTTCATTGTCATCAGTACGTGCGAAAAGTCGCCCATCGCGACAGTTTATGAACAGGCTGTTCGTGAAGTGAGGCCGCCTAAGATGTTCTGAAGCACTGGTTATTTATGAAATTTTGTTTGGTTATACGTATTGCCTTCATTCATTTGAATAACGAGGTATGGCATAGTATTATGGCCTGGAAGCCATCCTCATAGCGTCAAAAGTTCGCTTGCTTAGGATTAAAATGGTTGTTTCTGTTGGTTGTTCCGTTACCTCACGATTCTTTTGCGACGACCATGGCATTCTGGCCTTGTCGGCATTCGAGGAGACATGGAAAGCTGTTTGGAAAGGTGGTTGGAACTGCTGTATCAAAACTGGGGGAAAAAGAACACGGGGTTGATTTTGATAGAGTAATAGCCTGGCGGGTCAAAGTTGAGCCTGCGCTTGCACGTGGTGCAGCGCTATGTTGTTTCGTTTGTTTGACGTACGTTTTTCAGGGCCCGGGATCCAGAAATTCGTCACACGAGGCTCGTCGCCAGTGTACTGGAGGCTTCATCAGCGTTCTTCATTGCCAGAGAATTGAGTTCACCGGCCATTCCGAACTTCCGGGGCGAGGAGGAGCTGTTAGATACGGACCCTTTCCCGGAATCACTCAAGTTTTCCCACCACACCAAAAGGCCGTCGCATTCCAATTATGGTGCGCAGAGGTGCATCAACCACGCTACCGGACCCGTCAGACAGGTTGGCGACATCCCCCCTCCTGCACCTCACGTCAAGCAATTGCCTCTCATCCTGCTTGACACTTCCCGAAAGTGCAACAGGAGATGGGCACGGTTCCAGGTAGGAGGCCTTGGTCGAGAGCAAAGTGGTTTTGCCGCACTGGAGGGTCGTTCCGATAAATAGACAGATAGATAAACTTTAATGCAAAGATGGTTTTGTCTTGCCCCAATGGGGCATCGCTAATGGTCGGGGCCCCTAGTCCAGGGCTCCGCTGGCTCTTGCCATCTTCTCTGCTCCCTGGATCAGCTTGAGCTGGTCGTCGAGGGCCGAGCTGGACAGCAGTGCCTCCCATTGCTCCCGCGTGGTGTTTGTGTCATGGTGTTCTATGTGTGTAGCGTGCACTCCCACGTAATGTGGTATAGGGTTGGTGTGGCCTCACACCACTGGCATTCGTCCCTGTAGGCTGTGGGGGGCATGCGATGTAATATGTGTAGGTTCGTGTAAGTGCCTGTCTGGAGCCTACGCCAGGCAGCGGCATCCTCAGTCTTTAGTATTCGATGGGGCGGGGGATATTCCGAGAAAATCCCCTCTCCTTCAGCTGAGCGCTTCCAGGCGAGGAGGCAACGCCAGAGCAAATCAACCATCGGATAATGGAACCCTTGGAGCCATTGGCTGAATATGACGGCACTTGCACGGGCCAATACCAGGGGAGGAAAATGACGGGACCCCGAGGAACCTCAATGGACCCCAAAGAATTCCGAGAGACTCCGAGAGACCAAAGGGGTTAAAAGAGCGAACACTCGAGGAGAGGATGATTCCTCTTCTTGCCACGG
Source organism: Dermacentor silvarum (assembly GCF_013339745.2). Classification (NCBI taxonomy): domain Eukaryota; kingdom Metazoa; phylum Arthropoda; class Arachnida; order Ixodida; family Ixodidae; genus Dermacentor; species Dermacentor silvarum. Next base: position 7,146,104 of record NC_051154.1, on the reverse strand, counting down.
GCTGCAGCGTCCGATTTGCTGCCGGCCGTCGATCACTGTATGACTGTTCATTACTTTGTATATTCGCACTGTAAATAATGTAAATAAACCTCCTTTTCCCAAAGTCCGTCCTCGACGTCCCTTGACTCCCACACTCAACGGCAAGATCTAATACCACGTGGATCCAGCAAAGCAGCGCAGGAACTGAGCTACCGTCTCCCCGATGTGACACCGTCTTCCCCCTTGAACTGCCATCAACACCTTTTGCCTGTTGGGATGAACCAGCTTCACTTCTTCGCCAGTACCAGCCTGTACTCACCGTAACCTGGTCTTCCACATCGCCGTATGCATCGCAAGAGGGCTTCTTAAGCAGCTGGCCTCCCCCACCCCCGCTCAGTGGGCATGGAAGTACTGTAGTGATGCAGCCGCGTCAATAGCCATTATGCTTTATTGTGCAGGTGGGTTCTTCTCCTTTGTTGAACTGTAAAAGATCTAGCAATCGTTGTTTGCTAGTACTTCCATGCCCACAAGTGTTATTCTCTCTTGGTTGTGAGTGTGTATATGTAACAAGGTTATTGTTTCTTGTCGGTGATGTAGAGTTAAACCCTGGGCCGCAGAAGGAGGAGCCAAGCAAGGAGCACAAAGAACTTCTTTCTTTGATAAAATCCCTTCACAAGAATGTTGATGCAAAGCACAATGAAGTTATGGCATCTCTAAACGCTCTCAAAGAAGCGCAGAATTCACTAGAGGAAAAAATTTGCGACATTCACAACAGGCTTTCTCTGGTAGAAGACACTATGCGCTTGACTGGAGAAAATGCGTGCTTGGGCGTGTCACTGCAACTGGCAACTTTAACCGAACGTCTTGACGAGCTTGAAGATCGCTCTCGCCGAGATAATCTAATATTACATGGCATTGAAGACAGTGTTTCCGAAACATGGGCCCAGTGTGAAGAAAAGGTGTGTAAAATCCTTAATACAACTTTGAAGCTTAACCTGGGTACTGATGACGAACGCATATCTCGTGCGCACAGGCTGGGGAAATTCACACCGGGAAAGTGCCGGCCTGTCATTATCAAATTTGCAACTTCCAAGCTACGCGAGGGCATTCTGGCCGCAAGAGCCAAACTGAGGGCTTGTGACGTGTCGGTTAATGAAGACTTCAGCAAGGCTACAAGAAGTGTGCGCAAAAAGCTTTTTGAATACGAAAAAGCTAGTAAGAAGCAGTTCATGGTGCGTTACAACAAACTATGCATACACAAAAAGTGCTTTGTCTACTCGCGTGCAACCAATAGTATTTGTGAACTAGAATCTGGCAGTGCCGTAAATTCAAACGATTTCTCGTCCTCTTCTACGTCTGCAGGTCGTGCCACTTCCTTGTCCTAGCACAACAAACGTTACGCCCCCTGTTCCACGAAGCATATCCTTGCTGCTTTCAAATGTGCGAAGCATAACCAATAAGCGAGACACTTTATCGGCTATCATTGACTCATGCTCTGCTGACGTTGTGGCGCTTACAGAAACATGGCTTTCTGCCGAAGTAGCATGTAGCGAACTATTTGAATGCGATAAAAAATACAGTGTCTATCGATGTGATTGTCGCACCGGAAAAGGGGGAGGTGTACTTATAGCAGTAGCCGATAACCTAGCGTCACATATGGCACCAGTGAATTCTTCTTTAGAGCTTGTTTGTGTGAACATCCCTTTGCGTCATCAAAGCACTTTTTTTTGTGTGTGCTACAGGCCACCCAACGCGACGCCTGATTTTTGTGAATTATTACATGACGCGTTGAACTCCTTAGTTCTACAATTCCCGCATGCTCCTTTGTTTCTGTTGGGAGACTTTAACTTTCCTAAAATTGATTGGTCAGGTACCGGCGCTACGAACACTGAAACGACCATCGAGAATAAATTATTTGTTAATTTATGTTTAGATTTCAATTTCACTCAACTGGTCACCAAACCAACAAGAGTAGGCCCTACGTCTGCTAACGTTTTGGATTTGATCCTGACCACGACACCAAACTTGGTGCACTCACTGACTTATTTTCCTGGCCTTAGTGACCATTGCTGCCTTGAATTTACCTTGAACGTCGACATTTCACCGCGAACTACTATTACCAAGACTATAAGAAACTACAAGAACGGGGACTATGCAGCAATAAATAAGGAACTGGAACAGTTCATCGATAATTATATGCCTGGCTTTTCTGACAGGTCACTCGAGCAGAACTGGAGCCTCTTTAGAGACAAAGTCGCTTCATTGATCGACAGGCACGTACCAGTACAAGTTATATCCAAAAAGCAGCGAGCGCCATGGTTTACAACAAACCTAAAAAAGCTTCTTAATAAGAAAAACCGCCTCTTTCGTTCTGCAAAGCTCGGCAGCAATGTTTTTCGTTGGCACGCTTATCACGAAGCTCTTTCCGCATATCGCTCTTCTATCAAAAACGCCAGGAATGACTATCTCAACATTATGCTTCCCTCGCTATTGTCTACTGACCCATCCAAGTTTTGGAATAGCGTTAAACCAATGAAAGACAGCGTAATAACACTTACTGATTCTGATGAATGTGCACTGAGCAACGAAGAATGCTGTTCCGTTCTTAAGTATGTTTTTTCGCAATGTTTTTCCGATTCACGAGCAATTTTGGTGCCGCAGCTATGCGACCGCGAGTTTTTTCCAATGTATTTTCTCGTGATTTAATTTGAAGGAGTCATTAACTTCATCCGGAAACCTAAGCTGTCGTCTGCCTGCGGCACCGATGAGATAAACGCGAAATTTTCTGAAAAACACTGAAGTGAACTCTTCCATAATTTTGTCACACATTTTCATGCAGTCTCTTCTTGCAGTCATGCAGTCTTCTTCATGCAGTCATCTTTCATGCAGCCACCTGATTGGAAGGTGGGGAAGGTGATTCCCGTCTTTAAATCCGGTAACGAACACTCTGCCTTAACTACCGACCAATTTCGTTAACAAGTATCCCCTGTAAGATGCCTGAGCATGTAATCTATTCTAACCTTATAACATTTATTGAAACCAACTCATTCTTCAGCAGGTTCCCACACGGCTTTCGTAAGCACCACTCGTGCGAAACCCAGCTTCTGTCTTTTACGCATGATGTCATCTTAGCGCTAGATAATAGAATTCCGGTTGATTGTATGTTTTTAGACTTAGCAAAAGCCTTTGATAAAGTGTTACACCAACTATTACTACTTAAGCTCAGCACGCTGAACATCGACCCCAATATCCTCAAATGGATAGAATGCTTTCTGACGAACCGCACTCAGTACGTAACAGCCAATGATTGTTCCTCACATCCCTGTGCAGTTAAATCTGGCGTTCCGCAAGGATCAGTTTTAGGTCCTTTGCTCTTTTTAATATATATCAATGACCTTCCGCGTAACATCATCATCCATAAAACTGTTTGCAGATGACTGTGTCATGTACCGTAGAATAACTAACGAAAACGACAACTACCTTCTTCAAGCCGACCTTAATCACGTCTCTCACTGGTGTAGTACATGGCTAATGACCCTTAACATAAATAAATGTAAAAGTATGGCAATCTCGCGTTTTTCTAACACTTCTGAACCTTTTCGCGTTTTTCTAATACTTCTGAACCTTTTACCTACACCTTGAATGGAACTAAATTAGAGCAGGTTAGTACTTACAAATACCTTGGTGTTTACATATCGAATGATTTATCATGGCACTCTCACATTAACTACATTACTAACAATGCTTGTCGTACTCTTGGTTACCTTCGCCGAAACTTTCGCCAAGCGCCAGCACACCTTAAACTACCCAGCTATATCAAACATTAATCCGTCCAAAGCTCGAGTACTATTTAGCCATATTGGATCCAGCTCAACGCTAATTGACACCTTAGAATCGGTCCAGAATCGTTCAGCTCAATTTATACTCAATAATTATGCTCGTACTGCCAGTGTCACCTTGATGAAATCCACTCTTCACCTTCCAGACCTGGTAATGAGAAGAAGGATTTCCCGTCTCTTGCTTTTTCCTAAAATTTTCTTTCATAATCAAGTACTTCGACAGGAATTCATCTCAGAACCTGCTTACTTTTCATCACGTGTTGACCACCCAAATAAAGTAGCCGTTCCTTTGTGCCGCACTAATCTCTTTGTACATTCTTTTCTTCCGAAGACAAGTAGAGAGTGGAATCACCTTCCCCCCTCCATCGCTGCCACTGAGGACCAAGCGTTGTTCAAGTCTGCAGTCACTGAACACTTACTGGTGTAGCTGCAAACTAATGTTATTGTTTTCTTTTCCTGTGAATTCCTTTTATTGTTTTGTTTTTTATTTACATTGTACCCACCCCCACTGTAACGCCCTCTGGGTCTTGAGGGTATACTAATAAATAAAATAAAATAAAAATAAATAAATAAATAAATAAGTAGGTGTGACAAGAGCAGAGGATTTCCCTTGCTGGGTCCTGTTGCTTTTCGCGCCAATGCCACTAAGAGCCCTAGGGGCGCTGCTGCTTGGGGCGTCATATGGGTGACACAGCCATCGCAGATTACCCGTGGCACTGTCCAAGAAAGCAGCCGTGCTGTTTTGTTCTAAAGCTGTCGTGGTTTTGTATTATACATTAGTTATTAAATGCGTTCCCATTTCTATGCTTACCCAATTAGAAAACCGTCCGTCCGTTTGTCATGTAAGACGATTGCTTTCAAGGTAGAGCCCGCAACAGCGAGTGACTTTACCTTTGTGCTGCCTGTCGCTTCAACGCGAACGAAGCGGTGAGAACACAGCACTCACGGAGCTCTCAGCACATGCTGCACCCTGCGTATTTCGCAGATCGCTTTCAAGATAGGGGAGCATGCGTCTCCAACGCTAAGCGGCAAGACGACAGCGCATTAAGCTATCAGCAGTCGGCACTCTCTGTCGGCATCGCGGATTGCTTTCAAGATACGGTCTGCACAGCCGTGACATATGCAGCCGCCAGCGGAGTACGCTTGGTCACGGTTCATAATGGTTCGATGGGGATGAATAAGGCGTTAAAGAGCAATAACATCTCATAATGAATGGAACGTTATCCGCGCACCTGGTGCCGCCACCTGCAGTACTTTGCTTGTGTTATCAATGCAACCTACGCCGCTGTCCGTTTGTGTCCCCGCAGCGCTTTCGTTTGCCCTGGCCGGATCAAGTTTCATAACACTGATAATGACACCGCGATGCGCGGAGATGAGCAAGTGGCACAATGCTTATGCATACTTAGACAACCCCCAGAGAAGTTTCCGCATGAATGTTTGTTCATGTTATCGTTCTACAACCAGACAGTGCAAAAGAGCCTATACTTAATTAGGTGCTGCAATTTTTGGATTTATGGAAGGCCCTGGACTTGGGTCCCTTAGCATGAGCACCTTAGTGGGTCAGCAATATGGTTGCGCAAATATTCAATACTTTCGAATATTCGATCGAATATTATGCTGATATTCAATATTTGCTACGGCTCAAATTTCAGAATTTGATGCTTTCGAAGTATCCGAAACAAACAAATACACTTAAAAACATGCAGCAGTTTCAGTTTCAGTGAGCAGGTTTCATCGCCATAGTGTGGCTCGTATTCAAGACAAACCAAAGACAACATTCATTTACAGTTGCCGACATGATTTTTGTGCCTCCTCGATTATTCAAATATCGATCTTGTGGCACCAGCACCTATTTTCTTGAACCATTAAATGATGGCAGCCAAAGTTTCGGATGCCAAGAGTTGTCTGGCTCAATTTTTTAGACATAACCCGTGTGCATGATGTCGTTACTGTATCGGGCATGTGCTGTCTGCCCTATCGTGACAGCGCGTTGATTGTCTTGTTGTGACAGTGTTACCATAAGCTGTGCGCTTGGCACAGCTATTGCCCCGCCCCGATCACCTATATAAAGGCATGCTTATTTAATAAACCCTGCTGGTTCTTCTCGTTCCAATCACCATGTAGTGCCTTTGCCCTTAGCTCGACACACATCACGTTACATGGTGTCAGAAGTGGGATCCAGCGACTACAATGGAACTTCTGAAGGCTCCTCCACCGTTGCAACTGACCGGCAACCTCTCTAGTAAGCACTGGTTTATTGTTTTTGTGATACCCTCAATAATTCGACATTCAGTCAATTCGGAAATTTTTCTCGGTCCCGTGAAATCTGAATTAATGAGGTTTTACTGTAATACCAAAAATCACGCGGCGCGACATGTTAGCAAGAATTCATGCTGGGCATCTGGAACTGCAGAAATGCAAAGAAAGGGCTCGTCGTCTTGTTTTTCGGCTCGGTCTCAGCGGCGACAACACTGCTTTGATCCAGAGTTGCTCCACTTGTCGCGAATATGCTTACAAGCAACCACAGGAACCACTGCTGATGCGCCCAGTCCCTGGATGTGCGTGGTATCGAGTTGGAGTAGATATTTTTTTTCTTTCGGAGGAAGTTCATACATCGTGGCGTTCGATGCGCTTTCTAACTTCTCAGAAGTTGAGAAACTTGCGGATGCCACTGCAAGGGTGACCATCGCGGCACTGAGTGCCATGTTCGCAAGGTACGATGTACCCATTGAAGTGTGCACCGACAATGGTCCACAGTTTGAAAGTCACGAGTTCGCAGTCTTTGCAAGAAAATACGACTTCACTCATGTTACATCCCGTCCTGAAGGGCGTCCAGGTTGTGAAGAGTATTATGAAGAAAAGTGAGCATTCACGGGAGGACTTCTGGCTAGGTCTGCTGGCCTACCGCTGTATGCCGCTAGAGGACGGCCGATCGCCTGGGGAACTTCTTCAAGGCAGGTGCCTGAGAGCTAATCTTCCAGATTTTGCTGCTGTGCCGACAACTGTGGTGAAGAAGCACCACCAGAAAAGTAGTAGAAAGCATCTAGAACCTTTGGCTAAAGGATTGGTCGTGAGGTTTGGGGACAAAACGTGGTCAAAAAAGGAAAAGTCATCGCCACTGCTGCTCCCAGATTCTACAAAGTCAAACCGAGAATCGTCGGGTGCTTAGGCGCAACAGACTACATCTTCTGCAAACCCGTGAGAGGTGTGCAGCAGACATTAGCGACGACGACAGTTTTGTTCTTCCGAGCGTGAGCCACTTGACCCTGGCCTATTTGCCCCAGACATCTCGCCTGCTGCCCCAGCATGATCATCTTCTCGCTCACCTAGACAACAGTCCACCACGGAAAGTGCTGTGCACCACTTACCACTAACTTCTCCTAGTCCGACACCGGTTCCAAGAAGGCTGCCTTGTACAGTCAAGCCACCGCGAAGACTTCATTACGATGCTGCTTTTAATCAAGTACCCTGAACTTTTATTATTTTCATTACACCCCAGGGGATGTATGGGGAATGCGCTGTCTGCACTATCGTGACAGTGCGTTGACTGTCTTATCACGTTGTGACAGTGCTACCATAAGCTGTGTGCTTGGCACTGCTATTACTCCGCCCCCATCACCTATATAAAGGCAAGCTAATAAACCCTGCTGGTTCTTCTCGTTCCAATCACCATGTACAGTAGAACCTCGCTGTTACGTTCCCGGGTGCTGCATTTTCCCGTTTTCAGCCGGTCCCGGCACAGCTCCCATAGAACCCAATGCATTGGTAACCCCGCTGTTACGTCGCAACTGTGGGACCGTTCCCGCATCATGCGTTGTGAACTGCCACCCCGCATCGGCCCGAGCAGCCATTTTGATTTTTCATGTTGCTTGGCTTGGTTGCTTGACGATGGCATTGGCCGCCCAAAGTGCTGGGGGCGACATTTATGACGTATTTTCGGTTTCCGCCAACAAAAGTATGGCCTTTGAGATCCGTATTTGCTATCCAACAATGGTGTCTGACGCGTTGCGACCGTAAAATTTGGTTTTGGCTCATAGATGTTGCATAAAAAGTCCAAGGGTGATAACGCCGTCGCCGCGCGCTGTATGCTGTATGTGCGAGTGAAAGCGTGCGAGGAGAGCAGACGACCGCGTCTAAATCTCGAGCGCGAAAGAAGGAAAAGCAGGAAGAAAGCGCGCCTTGTTCTGTTGCGCTCGAGGCACTGGCGAGGGAGCAAGGGGGGAGGGATAGCAGGCAACGTCATGCTCTGGCATCAACTGCGTACTGTGCAGCAGCGCGCGGTCACGCGGGCAGTATCTTGAAAGCGATCTACGTTGGGGGCAGAGTCTACACAGTGTAGGTGCATCGGCGGCTCGTAGCTTTGTGCATGCTGTGTGTTCTCGGCGCTCAGTTTGCGTTGAAGTGATAGACAACAGCGCGAAGGTCACTTCGCTCGCTTCTGCAGTGGCGCTTAAATTCCTCCCAGCAGCGTTTGACAGCGTGTGTCCGCGCTCATCGAGTGTGATGTGTTCATGGTTGCCTGTGGGCGCTGACACCATGCTTGTTAATATAGTTAATAAGCGAATGTTTACAAGTTTATACGGACGATAAAACTATTATTCTCACTTAGTATAGCTGTCTACTAATTTACTTTCGCAATCGACACTTCGGCTCTCGGGCGAAACTTTGACTTTTTTTCACACGTAAGAATTAAAATAATATTGTGTGTAGTTCAACACTACTCCCATTTCTCAATTTTTCCTGTTTCCCGGCTCCTGCGTTTCCCGGCTCTTATGTTTTTTTGTTTTTTTTTTACGTTCCCGTGAAGAACGTATCAGCGGGGTTCTACTGTAGTTGCCTCTGTCCTTAATTCGACACTCATCACGTTAAAGTTACAGGAGCCCTGAACCAACCCTCAAGCTTGGTGAAACAACATAGTCCACGGGTAGCATACGCTGCTGTGAACATCTCAGCCAAGTTTTGCTGTCGTACGCGGTGCATGGAGCTCGGAAGAGGAGCGCGAAGTAACCTTTCTCTCAAATGATCTCTTTTCACACAGAAGCCTGCTTCTCACTCTCTTCTGGACGCTTTATTTCGTAACAAAGTGCATTCTCTGCAAAATCCTCAGGGCTGAGTTGCAAAGGCAAGTACAGTTATACAATGAGTACTTGTATGCTCATCTACACGTCACCAGCCATCCCACTGGGGCTGAGAGAAAGGCTCGAGAACTTCGCTGAATTGTTTGCCAAGCAACCGAGTTCCTCTGGAAGACCCAACTGCTCCAGCTTCGTACTCTAGTGCCTGTGAGACAGCGTTCGCCCAAGTGTCAGATTCACAACCCGGAAAATTTGAGCTTGCCCCAGCCCGTCACTGACGTGCTTTCCCTGGGACCGAAGTTCACGGTTGAACCAAAGTGTTCCCCGCCAGACCTCCTGGCTACCGTTAGACAAGTCTCCCGACGTGCTTCTGAGCAAGAGTATGAACGCTGCATAGCAGACGGCGTTGATGTCCTGAGCCGCTGTAAGCCAACTGTTTCAAAACTTCCTGTAAAACATGTTACTTGTTTTCTAAAAGACGAATCCTTGTTTGTGCTCCCAGCAGACAAAGAGGGTGGCTTCGCAGTCTTGTCTATTAAGTTCTATCAGGATAAGGAACGACGCACGGTTTCATCCTTTTTTGATTGTCAGAACAGGGTTTCTTTGAAAAAGGTCAAAAGCAAAGCTAAGGGCATTTGTCGCAGATTAAACCTGGAATCCGTTCTAAAAGGCATGTCTAATGCAGAAAATGATTTTCTTGAAGTCTTTTTCACTGCGAAAACACATAAAGTTGATATACCTTTTAGGCTTATCATTTTAGAAAATGGTACCTGGCAAAAATGTGTCGCTCTTTTCTTGCAGAAAAACCTAAATTGTTTAAAAGTGGATGATCCGTTTCTTGTAAAAAACTGATGCAGCACAGCAATTTGTCAGCTCACGATGCAATGCAAGCCTGTTTGCCTTTTCAATTGACGCTAAGGACCTTTATTATTATATACCACATGACTCATTACTTCACTGCATTGAGGAATGCATTAATGAATTTGGCCCTTCTAAGTTCCAGACTCAGTCGGGCATCAGTGTCAGCGGCTTTTTAGAATTACTTTGCTTTTATCTTCAGTCGACGTACATCTATTGGGATGGTAAAGCTCATCTTCCAAAAGAAGGCATTTGCATTGGATCACGCATCGCTCCCATGATCAGTGATTTGTTTTTAGCAAAGCTTGACAGATCTCTTTCAGATGCATTCATTAACACTAACGTCTTAGCTGCTTTTAGATATGTTGACGACTTTTTAATTTTTCTTAACACTGATGCCAGCGCGTACAAGTCTGATGCTTTTTTAATTCTGGACACAAAGAGCAAATGGTTTAGACTACTTGAACTAACCTATGAATTTTCCGAGAATGGTGTAATAAGGTTCCTTGATGTCAAGCTATTTTTGCACAAAGGGTGTTCCTGCTGGATGTACTACCTCCGTGGTAACAAGCCTCTTCCTTTTAACTCCGCGCATTCAAAACTTATAAAACGCGGCATTGTTAGATCATGTTTCATTAATTCCCTAAGAAAATCCTGCGAACACAAAATGGCCAACAGTTTTCGTGAGCAATCCGAGAGGTTAACTTCGGCAGGCTACCCAATCCTTGCGCAGGTCTCTGTTGCTGAAGGCCTGCTGCGCAGATCTTCGTCAGAGGTAAATGTAAATCCTGATGGACCAACTCGGGATAGGCAAAAAATTGCAGTAATTCCGTACATGCATAGAATCGCGCATAATCTGAAAAAGGTCGCTGAGCGTGTAAACGTCAAAGTTGTGTTCTCTGGCCCCGGAAATACTAGGCAACCTATGCAAAATGACCGTCCCAGCATCCAGGCCCAAACGAGAGTGCCGTATCGCACATCAAAAGAAACCTATAGATTGCATAGACAATGTCGTTTACCGGATTCCCCTGTCTTGTGGGAAATATTATATCGGACAGACGGGCCGCTGCATAAATGAAAGGCTGAAGGAACACAAATACAATGTAGACCGCGCAAAACAGGGATGGCTTTCTGCCCACTGCTGCGCATGTGGATGCAGGCCAAGATTGAAAAAATGTAGCATCGTCGCGAAACACAGAGACCATGTTACACGGGAGATAATCGAAGCGGGGGAGAAATTCTACGGTTGAGGGATGGTTGCGTCAGTACCCCCTCTGTCGCTCTCACTGACAAGGAGATCAGATACCTCTGGCTATCACCACGTTGAATTTTGTGTGGTTTTGTCGTGGCGTTCTGCGCATGGTTGGTGTGCTATTGTATGACTGTATAAATAGCGATGCTTTCTGGAAAAAAAATAAACTGTTGGAAGTTCAGCGCTCTGTTCTCTCTTCTGTCCCCTCTGTTGGCCTTGCGCTGTTAACGTACTTTGAAGCATTGCTACTAAGCTCGTCAGCATGCTTACTGGACGGAACTAAAGCCCCTCTAACCTAAACCCCTTGTTTTTCTTGTTTACTTCTTGCTTGCGAAAGCAAGTCGACGGTGGTACCCCTTCGAAAGTTCCCGTTGAAGCTTTCAGGCCAGGCGCGCGCCACTGGCGGCGACTGCGCAAAGGGACATACGAAAAGCAGAAGCATTGTGGAAACCCTGATAGTGATTACTACTAGGTGCCAATAGCACTACTTGTGCCGGCCAAGAGGGAAGCTACATCAAATTAAAAAAAAATAAAATGGGGCTGCCTAAAGGAGCAGTATAAATTTCGCGAGGCACGAGAGCAGCAGTAGCTGTTACCAGACGGCGCCCTTGATGATGGCATCGACGCGTGTCAGGGCCAGGCTGTGGCTTTTCACATCTCCCCATTCTAGCGACCCTTACACCAGATGCTGTTTTTTTTTTCCGAAAGCCTAGCGCTTCGTGGGCAATCAGCTGTGGCTACAAGGAGTGTTGCAAAGATAGACATTTCCTCGGGCTCACGTAAGCCGCCTTACAAAGAGCTTTCTGGTGATCGCAGCACAGGCAAAGCTAAATGTTGGAACAAGTTTCAGCAAAGCTGATTGGAAGATCCTTCATTATGACTTGCTCTAATGAACTACACCTACCAGAGCTTCATACAATTTTGTCCCAACAGCATCAGAACTGGCTCGTGTATTAAAAACTGAAAAGTGAGTGACATTTCACTGGCACTTTCACAGCCAAGTATGATCCTCGAAATGTGTTTATCTGGAGCTGGAAGTATGACTTAATTTATGGATTGCTCGGGAGACTAAGGTAATAAAAGGTTTGAAAGCATGAAAAACTGACAACACTTTATGCCTGAGGTTTAAAAAATAATCGTTTTATCAAGGCACTGTTCACGGTAACAAAAATGTCAGAGTCGCCAGTAGATTTTTCAGACGCTCGATTTTTCAGACCTCAGTGATGCTACTGCGGACTTATGATTTGGAGCAATTTTTGGAGCATCAGAAATTTCATTTTGGAGCACTTTGGAGCAGGCAATTTGGCATTTTGGAGCAGCTTGGAGCAGCTGATTTTTCACATCCTGAAGTATTTCGAAAAAGCGAGTTGCAATTTACATTCAATTACCTGAATAATTCTTATGTTCTCACGAGAAGCTTCGTAAACATTTCCGTCTATTGCAGATCTCGTGGAGAAAAAAATGCACTTGTGTGCATGCGACACACACAGACACAAATTGATATCATTTCGTATATTGCTAGTTTTCCCAGATGTCATCGGTAATATTCAGAAACAGAAATGATGGACACATTGGCAGCACGCAGTTATTATAACCACGTCATGCTGCGCTTCAAACAAGCTACTAGCTGCGTTTCCGGAGTAGATAACGGCCGCCGATGAATCGCCAATTAACCTTGAAGCCGCGAGCCTCGGCAGAAACCGCACTTTGCCGTCGAGCCGCCTTGCAAGGCAGACAGAGGCCGCGTCGGCGCCGTGCATGGCACTGCTAAAGTCACTGGAACCTAGAACTTTGAAAGTACCGCAACCGCCGGAGCGAGCGCAGGCAACACTGCGCAGAAACGACGAGCGGCTCTTCCTCGGGTTTTCTAAGCTTGCTACACTGAAGAACAGCACGATGGCTGCCGCAGTGGGCCCTGTGAAATCCACAAACAAAACCGCATTTCGTTTAGCTAGATACGATGTAAATTACAAGTACAGTAGCCGACGGATTGTTCGGACTCCAAAAATTCGGACTTGTTGGATATTCCGGACTTCATAGATGTACCGGCAGGATTCCCATAGAGCTAATGCATTTTCGCGAGCGATTTTTCGGACGAATCTAGGAGCCAATGAGCCACGCTACCCGATTTCGGAGGCCGCCATGTTGGATTTTCCGCTGGCTTGGCTTCCAGTGCCCCCCTGTATAGCCTTCAAGATCAGTAGACGCATGCTATCCCCTCGTCTCCGAGGCCATGCCCGCTCTTCCTTGGCTGACGAAACGTTCTAAAAAGCTGCACTTGCTTTTCTTTTCTTTTTTTTTTTTCGGTCCATACACTGTGTGCGGGTGAAAGCTTGCGAGGGTCAGCCAGCAACCGCAATTTATTCTTACGCACGCGAGAGAGGAAGGCGGCCGGAGGCGCGCGCGGACTTCGTTCGCTCGCGGGGCACGGGGAGAAGGCGGCGGAGACGGTGGGGAGTTGCATTCTGCTCTTGCGGCTGCCGACAGAGCTGCCGCGCGGGCACCGTATCTTGAAAGCGATCTGCTATGTGGCCGAAGTGTGCGCCTGCGATCTGCGATGGGTACAAAGGGCGTGCGCCGAGTGCCACTAGCTTCGTATGTGGCGGTGTTTTTTTTTCGTTTTTTTTTTTCGACATTCGCGTTGAAGCGAGAGAATAGACAGCGCGAAGGTCAATATGCCCGCGGTCATCGAGCGAGATGTGTTCATGTAACCTGTGCGCGCGTGACACCGTGCTTATTTAGTTAGTAAGCGCATATTTACAACTTTATACGGCCGATAAAACTAACATCCTTACTTCGTATCGCTGTCTATTAATTGGCTATCGCAATCGATGCTCCGCCAAAGTGCGACATTTTTCTTAAGCCGCTATAAGCCTCGTAATTTTTTTCTCTTGGGGGGGGGGGGGAGTTTTCCGGACTGTTCGGTTTTTTGGACTGCTCGATTTTTCAGTCCCCGCGAAGTCCGGAAAATCGGTCGGCTACTGCACTCGGAAAGTGAAGCATTCAACTGTGCGCCACCCGTTCTAAATGCAAAGCGATCCCGATGCTCGTGCGTCACACAAGATTTTTTTTTCCGGATGACTAGGTATCAAGTGCTGCCACAAAATCGTTTATACGCGTGGATATTATCGCTTTCTAACGTGGCTACTGATTTAACCGTGCACGAAATGTTTCATACAGATCTATTTCTACGAAAATAAACGGTCCCTGACTGCACTACAAGAAAAGGGATGCTAAAACAGAATTAACCAGGTCATGTTCGTGTTGTTTTAAACAACACACGAGAAAATCTATATTTTAGTTTTCAACATTGGCAGCTCGATCGATCTTTATTGCAGTGGTTACACAGCCGCCCGTATTCCGTCGCTCTTCGAGCCACATTTTGCTCGGTTCTGCATACTTCTGAGCATCTCCTCACTTTGTTTACTCAAGGCAAACCGCAGTCTTCAAAGCAAATGCGCGAAGAAGCTTTTCCACCACATTATGGCATTTAGGGAGTTCGAAGATATACCGCAAGGAGCTTGTCAGCTTGGCGATATCAACAAGTTCACCAAGTGGGAGTGAACTTGTCGCTCTTTATCCGGTGCAGCCAGAGATAGCACAGCGCTTGCTGTCGCTCTTTACGCTTAACTGGTATCGCGAAAAGCGCTTTCCCGGACTCCTGGCGGTTGCTGCACCCGAACGTGCGGCACCCGGGCATTTCCTTTCGTTTTGTTTTAAGTCTACGAAAGTTAAATATACACTAAATTATACAAAATGCAAAATCTGACCTCGTTGATGACTCGTACGCGCGGCGTGTGCGAGCGATGTCTGTCTGCTTATCTCCTCCGGCGCGGCTTAGATCCGCCATCTATAGTGGAAAATGATCACCTGACTGCAACTGACCAATCGGCGGCATGGCGGCTAAGAGAAAAGGGCTGCGGTACATTCCAGGTTCCAGTGACCTTAACTGGGACGTACGCGCTAGAGCTTTCTCGTCTCCTGTTTGCAGCTAAGGTTGCAACTAAGGCTCGCCCTATCGTCACGTTGAACGTTTTAATTCCCCGGTGGTGCAATTGGCGATAGATGCCGTCAAATCCGAGACTGTTTGGCGCAGTTAGGCGCAATTTTCGTCGATTGTATCAGGATGGCGCAGTAAATCCCAATTGGCGCACTTTGTCGCAGTTGGCGCAGGAGTGGAATCACTGAGACCTGCATGATTTCTATGACACCACCACCTAACCCTAGCACGAATGTGTCACAGCAATAACACAGTTTGGATGCTGCATGGTGTTTCGGGCACGAACCATGCTTGCAATGCCGAAAACATGACGGCCATGAACTAAGTTACCTCTTTGTCGAGTGGCACAAAACGGCAACTTTCTGGTTAGGCCTAGCAGTTGAAGCAGTGCGGCCAGCAGAGTGCCTGGTGACCAGCCGTCGCGGGACGCTCGCTGCCAAATGTTCGCACTAGTAGACCTTAACAGTGACCTAGCGTGAGATCAGTCGCATGGGCTAAACTGACGACATAGTAGTGGAGTAAGGATACATGTACGGTCCTCCAAAAGGTTTGTCGAGGGCGACCATGTTTAGGCCAGCGGCTTGGCTTTGTTGGACAGCAGTCAGCAAGCCAACGTGCTGATCCAGAGTGATTCCACCGAAGGCACATACGTGTATTCGCGGCGGCGTATGTAATTTATTGTTGCTCTCGTGCCTTGCACTGGCACGGCAATGCGTTGATGTGTAATCAAAATTTGCAGGAGCTCCCTTTGCTGGCCCGTTGGAGGCACCCTGCTTGCATTTCTTTCGCACAGACTTGATATATATATGTATATATATATTTTTTGTTTTTTGCCGATAACTGCATTAATCCTTGTAGCGAATATCGGATATAACGACGGTATTTTCATGTCCGATGCGACTTTGTTATAACAAGGTTTGACTGTATTCAGTGCAAAAGTCATTCAATTTAGCACACACAAATTAAAGCTTTGGATCAAGTGCTTTGCCACACTAGGAGTATTGTCCTGCAGGTCTCAGTGGTGCCACAAAATGTTTTGCACAAACGTACGTACACATGGCTATACTTTTTACATTCAGTACATAAGCTATACAGCTGACTTTTTACATTCAGTACATAAGCTATACAGCTGACTGCAGCATTTTTCTCATAGCACGGACACAGCACTATGTCTTCATACAATATTTTTCAAAGTAGACAATTTGTGCAAATTTTCTCTAGGACCATACATGTGTCAATGCACTGTAGAAGAGGTAGTCAACCTCCTGCAAAAGAAATTCTCAGGGAGTTCTTTGAAACTCTTGTGTATCGGATAAATTTTTTTAGGAAAATTTAAACCTTCGCAGGTTGCCGTGAAACAGCACTTTCTTGACCCGTGAGTTCAGTGTTAGAAATCCTAGTGTGACGAGCAAAACACCAATGCATGGTACCACTATTTTCCACAAAGCTGCCACTTTTCAACTGGTTCATCTCACAGGTGTTGTAATAAAGAATAAAACTGGATGTAAGCTATGCTGTAAGCTGCTCCGGCTTCTTACTTCACGCAAATTAAAAATAAAGCTACGCTTTGCTGTGGAACTGTTTTATGATCTTTAATCTTAATCCATTCAATGCCAAGTTACTCTTTAATACTGACACAGCTCTAAAAAGTACACAGGATTCTCAAACATGTTTTGAAATGCAGCTTCTATGATGACTTTTTTTTCCATATGTATTCGCATCCTCTTTTTTAGGTTGATTTTTATTCCTACACTGTGTTTCATTATGCTTGTCAATGTGTCAATACTTCTCAATGTTTATTACCGTATTGTACCACTCTACAAAAATCTTGCATAAGATTGCAATATCCATAAATAATACGTACAGTACTGTCCTAGAGGGACTATAAAAAATTTTATGACTCACCTGTTTTAGGCTTAGATTCTGATACTTCTCAAATGCATCTGCAGGCAATGAACCAAGTTCTCGAATCTTACGCATGCACTCTTCTTTCTGAAACCACACAGATGAAAATGAGTAACAGCTCTAACGTGATAAATGGAGACTAGATTTTTAAGCGCCTAAAACAGGCACTTAAGGCATTGTTCTAGAAGGGAGTGAAATACACACAATAAATTGTTCACAAACCACAATCCATTTTATGCATTGAATGTGTGCAGACCATTTTCACGGTAAGAAAACAGACTAGCAAACACTTGTGAGATCTGAAAGGCAGCAAACGTATTAAGGACACAGAGCTTTACTGGGTAAACGAGAGACCACTTTCAATCCACATACTGCAGCCAACATGCTTAACCCTTTCTGGAATGTGGTCACACCAAGCACGCAAGTTTTGCCTGTCGACTTTGAAATGGTGTGCACTTTTATTTGAGAAGGATAAACAGTAGCGCTAAAGAAACAAGGACGAGACGAGCACACAAGACTGGCGCTTACTTCCAACTGAAGTTGACTGAGGAAACGCAATATTTATAAGTACTTATAACTATAGTGAAACCCACTTATGATGATCCCAGATATAACGACCACCATTTCAGTGCAATTACGATTTTCCAACCCTGCTTATTCAAACTGCTTCCAGATATAACGAATGCTTTTCAAGTCGCCGTACTGTTAGAACCAACACTTCGAACCCGGTCAAGGTAAAAAATAAGGTGCAAATGAAGTACCAAAGCACGAAAGAGTGACCAAACTGGGTGCACTGCAGCACGCGCTCCGCTCCAGTCCAACCAAGAGGATAATAGGTCCTTCGAGATGAGCGAGCGACTGCCACGCATGACTTTTGGAAGACCTTGTCAAGAAGGTCACTCGCTTTCAAGGCATCCCTCCGGGAGGAGGCGCACAGCATAAACAGCATGGCAGGGGGCGTGCACTGGCCCGCGCGCATGCTAGTGTGATATCGGATGATAGCACGGCAGCAATCTCATTTCTGTGCAATTGTCCATGCAGCAACCCGTACATTATGCAAACTTGAACGATTTGGGATGACCATCCATGTCCTTCCACCATGAGAACAACAGCCGCTCAAGAGTTCCTGTCATTACTGGGTAATTCCAGGAGAGATCAACAGCGGTCCGAAACTTCATATCTTAAATTCCATTGAATATTTTAAATTTTATGCACTTCTCACTCGGTAGCACGAAAGTGAACTTGGCTTCTTTGGCAAGTGGATCACTTAAGAAAAAATAAATGCCCAAGTTATTCAGTGTGGAGGTGCCATTTTCATGCACCGGGCATTCTTGAAAATTCACAACAATGTAAAATGTGCTTCGCTCCCTTGCGTGCACGAGATAGAGACGTGATCGCCGGCTCACCTTTGCACACTTTCACTTGCACATACAGAATACGGCACGTGACAAAGAATTTATCGCCCTTAGATTTTATATGGAATCTCACAGCGACGGTAGAAATGTTCTTGGAGTGTTTATGTAACTGCTATTGCAATAAAACGCGTCTCGCATGACGTGAGCCTCACGTTGTGCAAGGCACGTTTTTCAGGCATGTCAGCGCAGTGGCCTGCATGATAGCAGTGAGGAGGTAGCGTGGCTGGAACGTCGTCAGGTCACGGCCTTCCCAGGAGCGGAAGAGGACTTTACATCTTTCTGTGGCTAAATCAGAGCGTGAACAACTCAGACAAAACTAAAGGCACGAAAAGTTCGTGTCGAGTAGTTCGCGCACTGATTTAGTCATGCCTCCATGCCAACTTGCCCATTTTCCCTTCTGTGGGTAGGGCCGGCAGTTGCTTGATCTTTTGTGCAGCTGTACGGAGCGCGTGCAGCTGCGTCAAGGAGCTGTGTAATGCGGGAGTTATGGCGATCTCCTGCGTATCTAAATATGACTCCTCCAGCTTCATCGCAGTCCTTACAACAGACAGAAGGCATGCTTAAAAACCACTTCAGTGGCACAGAAAAGCATGGAAGCACTTGGACGTGCTACATGCAGACTTTGGAGATGTTTTGAGAATGATGAGCGTGACCTCACTGCTATAAATGTAGCACTGTGTAAAAAACAAGTACTGTATTTGCATGTAACTAACGTGACAACGAATATAACGTGAGGCTTTCGGTCTCTACAAAAAAGCACGCCGTACAAAATTGTGCTAAATTTTTCGCACAGGACACGCAAGCGCAATGCCACAAATTTACAACCAACACAGCTGCTATGAGTAACAGGTTAATGCCCACCACTTCACTTTCCTGGATTTTAAAGTGAAGCTTTTTTTGTGGCATCTCACGGGTTTTGATGCTGCATTCATCACACTGTGTGGAGAGTGGTCCGCTGATAAGGTATTCCCACTACAGGCAATGCTACCAGCTGCAGTGGTGGAGTGGACGCGTAATTCACAGGCTTCACTTCGTGCCACCAATGTAAAGATATCATGATAGCTCATGATATCATGATACCATCAGCCACGAGATCATGAGAATTGCAGCTTCTGCATTGCTTTTGTGCAAAATAGAAACAGAATTTTGCTGATTCATTCAGTAAATAAAAGCGTGTTGACGTAAAAAGGATTTGTTTTTGTTTTCTTGATACCTTCAATAATCGACATTCGATTAATTCGGACATTTTTTCGGTCCCGTAAAATCCTTATTAATGAGGTTTTACTATAGCAGTGTCATTCTTGAACGCAGACAGCCGCAACTTGTTACATGCGATCAGAGCGCGCAGGAAGCAAGGTTAAACAGTTCAACGAGTCAGCAGCCGGATGGAGGAAGGTGGCGGGGAGGGGTACTGGCCTCCCCGCCATTGTAGTTTTCTCACAACGGCTCTGCCATTTCCCTATTTTGTTTTTTCATGCAACCCGGTTATCACAATTATCGGTTATAACAATGGCATTTTCGTGGCACTTGAATATAAGCGGGTTCGACTATACATGAGTTGGACATATCTGGGATTGACTATACATACCACAGACAGTGAGCGACTGTGCTGAAAAGCCTCGTTATCCAAGGGATAGAGGAACTTGCGACTCACCTTCTTCAGCAGAACAGACTGGCGGCTCGTCATTTTCTCAAGGTCTTTGGCATCATCATTGATCCGCTCTTGCCAGTCACGTTCTTGGCTCTTCCAGTGCTCTAGCTGTGACTGGAGGTCCTTCTGTTCCTTAGTATTTGCTTCAACCTGCTTTTCCAGTGCTGAAAGCAATAGAATGCAACTACTGTCACTCAATACTGCAACAAACCAGTTATTTCAACAACAGTTGCTAAGTATAAAGAACAGAGGATTTGAGGCAAGATTTAACAGTAGTGGACATAAAAATGTCTGTTGTGATCACTACAGCGAAACCTCGTTATTTCAAACTCCAGCATGACAGAAGAACAATTAAAATAAAACTGAGTTCGAACAAAAGAGAGCCCCTTCAATATCGTGCTCGATAATATGCATTCTACAGCGTGCAATACAGACACTGACCGATCATTCAAGATCGGTGAGGTCCCAATAAAGGTCCAAATAAATGGAGCACAAAATAGCTAATTCACCAGAAGATACATCTGTTCCACATGCAGCCACAAAAGCTGGTCAACGCTTTGCTGCACGCACGCGCTTGAATGTGATTTAATCAGTCTGTATTTTGACCGCTGTCATGGGTGTTGCTACATACAGATGACCGTACAATATCCAAAAGCATCAAGTCTCCATTCCCTTTCTCTTCGCCAACAGTAGCCATTAGACCGTTCCCTCGCCCTGCCGCCTTCTCAATGGAGACATCGGGGGTGAAGTTGGTGCTGCTTGAAGCTGCTTGATGATTGCAGCTGATAAGGTGTCCAAATTTTTTTTGAAACTTACTGAATTATTGGTCAGCAACTGTACCATATCATTGAGGCCTAGTGCCATATCATGCATTTTTGGAAGCACTGTCTCAGGAATTACGGATCGCACAATTATGCAGAAAATTCTTTGAAATTGTGGAGTTTTCCATGCCAAAACCGTGATCTGATTATGAGGTATGCTTTATTGGAGAACTCCGGAAATTTTGACCACCTGGGGGTCTGTAACGTGCACTCCAATGCACAGCACACGGGCATCTTTGAATTTCAGCCCTATTGAAATGCCGCCACCTTGGTCCGGATGTGATCCTGCGACCTTGTGTTTAGCAGTGCAACACCATAGCCGCTAAGCTACCACAGCAGGAAAGTGGCTCATTCGAGGTGGGAATGCAAAGAGATGGATAATCATACTGGTCTGCCCAGTGGACTAAGCGCCTATCAGATAATGCCACAGCATTTAGCGATGTGCAATATCTTCAAAGCCTAATTGATTACTGCATCATAATTGCTTTTGAAGCGCTGCACGTGATGACATAAAGGACAAAATGCTGGTCACACGCCACTTTACCCCTGCATGAACAAGTGGTGCATGCAGTTCAGATATATCACAAAGCTAAAAGGCTCAATTTTCGTGGCGTGCTTCGTTATGGACAACTTTATGTGGCAATGAAGGCAAAGCTACGGAGGCAAAGTGTGCACAAGTAAGAGCGCTCCAGAAAAAGTTCCACGTTCTCAGGCATTAGTTTCAAGTAGCTCTGAACCATCCCTTGGACTTGGTGAAGAAACACGATCCGGGGATAGCATACGCTGCTGTGAACATCTCAGCGAAATTTTGCAGTCGTGCATGATACGCGGAGCTCGCTAGTGGAGCAAGTAGTCACCTTTTTTCAAACACTCTCTGTTATACAGAAGTCTTCTCCTCACTCTTTTTGAGGCTGCCATATTTCGTCATATAACAGATTCCTATATGTGTCTGCTATTGGCCAATAGCTCACATCAATCAAGAAGGGTGTTTGGATCAGTGCGCTTCTTCCTAGTGTTACGGTGTATATTTATTGACACAGTTTGATAAACAGGCTGAAGTAAGTAAAAATCTGCATTTCAAATTTCGACAGGAATTACATACTTCCGAAAGTACGACTATTGTACTATCATCAAATATCTGCTAATGCTCGGCCACGCTGAACACACGTAAAAATGAAACTGGCCACACTGCTTAGAGGTTTCAAAGTCGTCGGGTCTCGCTCATTTCTATTATCTTTGAACACTAAACTAGCTTCAAACCATGCGATACTTAAGGTCAGACCAGACGTACACTTCTCAGTGAGCACTCACTCCTGGCCGCTCCTGGCTAGGCGCCTTAGCAAACTTTGCTTCGTATTGAGCTATAGCGCAAATGTGCACTTCTGATGTGGCTACTATCCGTCGGTCAAGCTGCTGCAAGACAAAGCTGGTCCACACCACCTAGCATGGCCAGACTGGAGCACATGAGCAAGAGCGTGCACTCCAGCCTTGTTTGCAAGTCCGCAACGCCAGTCGCACAACTGGTAGGAAGAGCCCGGATTATCGCAAATTGCGTTGCATAGTCTGTAGCGACAGCGACCCATCTGTTTCCTGAGACGGACAGAGGAAATGAGATAAGTAAGTAGAGGCCGACGCGAGGAAACAACTCATATGGAACGTTGAGAGGCTGAAGATGGCCAGCAGGCGGGAATAGTGGCTTTTTCCAGCGCTGACAAAGGTCACAAGAGGCCACACAACACCGCACAGAGCAGGGCAGGAAATCCCTGGCCAGTAGAAGTGACAGCGTGCACGATCGTGTGTGCGTGAAACGCTGAAGTGCCCCGTTGGCGCTTCATGAAGCTGAGTGAGAACAGTCAAGCGGAGGTGTGCCGGAATCGAAAGTAAGAGGTCAGGACTATCAGAAAGCAAACTGTGACTATGTAAAGTGTCATCATGTAGAACAAAGAGGCGGAGAGAGGCATCAGGAGCATGGGAGTTGAGACAGTCAATACAGTATTTACTCTATTGTAACGCGAGGGGTGACTTTTCATTGCGTCCATCCAAAAAAAAAAAAAAAAAAAACCCCTAAAGTAACGCGAGACCACCGGATGAATGACAAAGTCGCAGTTTTGCACGAAAGGCGAAGCATCCATTGCGATAGCAAATTAGTAGAGAGCTATACAGAGTAAAGATAGTAGTTTTATCGGCTGCATAAACTTGAACACATTTGCTGACTAACTGAATAACAAGCATGGTGTCAGCTCACACAAGCAAACATGAGTAGATCACACTCGACGACCGCAGACAACCACTGTAAAAACGCTGGTGTGAGCAAGCACGGCAGCAGCAGCGAGCGAAGGTTCGTGCGGTCTATCGCTTCAGCAGAAACTTAAGCGGTGAGAGCACAGCGCATACAAAGGTAAGAGCCGTGTGGAGATCGCTTTCACGATAGGGTGCACGCGACAGCCCGCAGCCGTGCACCCTCCCTCCCGCACTGCCTTCCCGCTTTCCCCTTTCGCGTGGGAGATTGAGTCGCCAGTTCCCTTTGCGCCCGGTCACAAGATACGCATTTGGTGCCGCAGCTAAAAGTCGCCTCCACTCCCTCCCATACCCCCACGGCCTTTCGCACGACAGAAGACGCCGCCATTGCTCTCTGCCCTGCGTTCGCTCTCCGTGAAAGCGCGTGTCCCTCACGCGCTTTCACTCGCACATTTCACTCGTTGATTAGATTTGGGTGCATCCTTACATTTTTTAGACAACTTGAATTTCAGTATTCAAATGTAACACGAGGATCGACTTCAGGTAGCAAAAATCTGGAAAAAAACTCGCGCTACAATGGAGCAAATATGGTAATCTTGCGTAGGACAGGGTTATGGCATTGTTCAGTAGCAATGTTGAAGAGCTCAGAGATACCAAGCATGCAAAGAGTGTCGGTCAGTGCAGGTTCTGGTTGGTCAAAGAGGTACCGGGAAAGGCAGTCGGCATCCCGATGCAAACCGCCAGACTTGTAGATGACTGTATATCAGTATTCTTGAAGTCACAATGCCCAGCGTCCAAGGCGGCCCGTGGGATCTTTGAACAAAGATTGCCAGCAGTGTGTGATGGCCAGTGGCAACAGAAAAAGGTCTGCCATACAGATAAGGGCGAACTTTTGCAACGGTCCAAACAAGAGCGAGGCATTCTCTCTCTGTAATGGAATAATTCGACTCAATGGCAGAAAGGAGGCGGCTGGCAAACGCAATAACACAATAACGCAGCCACATAAGTTTTTATCAAAGCAATTTGTGTTTTTATTGAGAAAAAAACCTTGCACTCGGCTGCGCAACGCTTGAAACAGCGAAGCTGGGCGATCGTAGCCCAGCGTTTTCCGGAAGTACACGCAAACTTTTAATCTTATTACTCATGATGATGATAATTTCTTTTCACGCGTCTCGGACTAACAGCCGTCACTGCGTGTTGCATAGCGCAGCTTGTAAGACCCACATCGCGTTCCAATGCCAACACCGCATTTCAGGAGACCCGCTCCATGAATGCGTCTCTCTCTCACTTTCATAGCACGCAAAACCTCGTCACCTCGCAGAGCACAAGCGTATGAACACGCCAGCTGTGGACGAAGACGACGACGCTTGAATGCAATCATATGGTTCGCATAAATGCTTGCTCTGCGGGCGTGGCTGTATAGCCTAGTGGTTACGACGCTCGCTTTGGGACCGAGGGTACGCGGGTTCGAATCCCACCTCGACAAGAAAGTTTATTTTCTTTTCTTTCTTGGTAGTGTCTTGCTATGCACCACAAATTACAGCTGGCTTAAACAGCTTCGCTGTTAAAAAATTTTGAATTTGAGTCGCACATTGCATTATTTTGGTTTGCGCTTTGGCTTAACCTTATAGCATGTTGGCGAAAATACAAACCAACTGAATATGGTGGTGTATCCATAGCATATGGTTTTCGGTTCTTTCTTCCATACTGTATTTTTTGTATATTACATATAAATGCGATTTCAGACATAAGTAAACATCTAACAATATAATTGGCTTTAATAGCCCAATGTCCCCAATAATAAACAGCTGTACAATAATTATTGCATGCTGCTCTGACAATCAGTTGGCTTAAAAAGAAATGAGGTCTCAACCATGAGGCTTTGGTGGCTAAAGGAGTAGGTGCGCCAACCGAGCGTAGTTCACTGCTTCTCCACATCATGACGCAAAAATGGCGCTATGCTAAAAAAATTTTGTCGACAAAGAAAAGTTTACCAAAGGTGCAATAATGTGGTGCTTCCGCTCATATCTATAATATAATGCCCGA
Source organism: Dermacentor silvarum (assembly GCF_013339745.2). Lineage (NCBI taxonomy): Eukaryota > Metazoa > Arthropoda > Arachnida > Ixodida > Ixodidae > Dermacentor > Dermacentor silvarum. The sequence continues at coordinate 7,121,025 of NC_051154.1, read as the reverse complement.
GAAAATAAGAGCGAACATTATTTGGGACTGTGATCACAAAATGTGATTATGACCGTAAACCCTCGGAAAGATCAGAGCAACAAGCTGCGAATGAACCCTGCACAAATTATGACATCAAGATTTTGTGCCAGCGCTTGCGGAGCTTGTCATCGCGTACGCGTTGCACAATGCTCGGTGGTCACTGGATCTGGAAGTGGAAGGTTCCACAGCTGCTGCATTTTCTCTTTGAGCGAAATTAGTTTTTAACACCACGCTCAATAAAGTTTGATAAGAAGCATGTGAATTTCTGTGAAAGGAACCGATGGCTGCACCCCATAACTCTGAAGGAAAGGTAAGTTCGCTTGTTCCTGAAATGTACGAAATATTGCCACCTACAGCGTAAACGGTTCTATGAATGTATTACAGTGCAGTCCACTTATAACGATATCAAGAAATGCGAAAAATCCCATCGTTATAACTGATCGCTATATCTGGACTGCCGTAATAGAAAGGAAAAAAAAAAAGGAAAAAACTGCCGAGTATATCTTGTAGTCCCGAAACCAAATTGCGATAAGATATTAAGATATCGACGTTGTAGAAAGTAGGCTGTGAAGAATAAAACATTTATTTATACCTCTAAATAGCGCCTCAATCGTTCAGCGCGCTGAAATAGAAATCTGCTCTTGCTTTTGCAGAAGTTTTGGTTTCACAACACCGTGTGCATCGCGTCCAGCTCCTGTGCGAACACTGGTGGCAATAATTTAGGGTGCATTAAATCAATGAGCGATTCGATCAACGACATTACATTTTGGTTGAACATCGCGGTCGGTTTCAAAGACGGGCCATTGTCAATATCGACGTCACTGCTGCTGCTGTCGTCGCCTCCGACACACAACGCCGCCGTCTGTCGCAACAACGATCGCCCCATTGGAGATCTCTTCGCAGAACGAGGCAGCACTATCTGCACTCGGAAACTCCTCCATCGAAGCACCGCCTATTTCATCGTCGGTAGCGACGTGCTCCCAGAATTCGGTAATGTCAGCGGCTTTCACCGTATTGGTTTCGCCCAGGGGGGTTTCGTCCTCGCGCACAAAGCCCGCTTTTTCCGTTGATCGGCATGGCCACTGCTTCTAGCCTTCATGATCGTGGCGTTCCTGGTTTTCATAATCGTCGATAGCATTGACTGCGCGAGCTCGTACTTCGAGTCTCGCAAAATTTGCAGTTTCGTTTCGAGAGAAGCAGCTTCGCGCCTTGACAGCGCACCTCCCGCTGCGCTTTCGCGGCGCATTTCCGCGCTCGCTGAGAGAGAGACAGCTTGTTTTTTTTTTCACTCCCTTCCTCTCCTATGGATGCTTGCACGACCGCCGGCGACGCAAAGCAGCTGGCGCCATTTTGTGCACACTGCGCCAACTAGTGATGCTATCCTTGGCTTTCACAATCGACGCACGAGCGGGATGCGCTGCGTATTACTGGCGGCCGATACGAAGTCGAGTAGGCAAACTTTTTGCCCCACATCAGTTAAGGGCAACTCAGGAACGGCAAACTTTACGATTATTCTGCATGAAAAACGCCAACGCCTCCCAGAAGCAAAATTTCGATCGTTATATCCGATATGCGGTGAATAACTCATAGTTATATATGGGTTTTTTTCTCATAGCCCTAATGCATAAGTTGATACTGTTAAGTCGATTTATGGTTATAACCGATATATCGTTATATGTGGTATCGTTATAAGTGGACTGCAGTGTACGAAGCTTTAGGAAAGGTGAACGACAATTATAATTACATAGGAGCTGTAAATTCAGCACGAAGTGCAACATCCTTGCTTCAAACAGAGTTCTTACCAGCCGCGATGGCTGGGTGGTTATCATTGTATTGCTGGTTCTGAGATCAAGGGTTTGTGTCTGCCATACCGGCCTCATTCTGATTGGGTCGGACTACAAAATGCTCATGTACTTAGGTTTACGCCCACGTTAATAACTTTCAGGTGATGCAAAAAGTATTCTGGAATGCCCCACTGCGGCGTCTCTCATAGCTATGCCGTGTGTTTCTGGACGTTGAAACTTGATATTTGATTCAAACGATACTTGGCTGCACCAAACCTACGAGAAATTTACTCACTAGTTCACAGCCTATAACTCCAAAATAACTCCGCATTCGTTGAAACCGCTAAAGCTTTAGTGGGAGGTTCTTGCATCGAAGCTAAAAAAATAGTTCCAGCACCGTGTTTTCTGCAATACTACAGCTTTGCTTGCATTTCGCAGAATGGTAATTGAAGCATACATCATAGCTGAAATCAGTAGCGATATATCCTCGAACACGCATTTTGTCTTTCCTGTGTACACACACCCTTCCCTGCATACGGAGACAACGGGTGCAGGAGAACCGTTCTACTGACTGCAGCGTCATTTTTACATCATAATGCGGAGAAGTGGTGAACTACGCTCGGTCGGCACACCTACTCCGCTAGCCACCAAAGCCTCATGGTTGAGACCTCACTTCTTTTTAAGCCAACTGATTGTCAGACCAGCATGCAAAAAGCACAGCTGTGTATTATTGGGGGCATTAGGGTATTAAAGCCAATGATATTGTTAGATGTTTACTTATGTCTGAAATCGCATTTATATGTAATATACAAAAAAATTTCCTCCCCAACATGCTATAAGGTGAAGCCGATGCACGAACCAAAATAATGCAATGGTGGGACTCAAACTCATTTTTTTCTTGATAAAAACGCAAATTACTTTGCTTCAAATTTCTGTGCCGAAAGTTGTTAGGCTTCTCAATTATATCCGCTTTTCTGCTTATTTTTTCATGGACCACCTTAGTGTGTTGCCAACGTATAAACATAGGCAAAACTGGCATTTTTACCAAATTCAGGCTTTTCTTTTAGAGCCTGTGCGTAGAACATAGGCGAAAATAAAACTTTAGAAGATAGTACGGTTTAGGGAAACTTCTATAAAAGAATTCCAGGTTTTTTTCCCTGACCGCTTTTTGTGAAAAACTTTTCAAAAACGCTATATTTGCGCATTTTCACCTCGATGCTTAGCTCTTTCTTTACCACGGCACTAGGCATCGAAGTTTTTGAGCACATATTTTTAAAAACGCTGCGTTCCTGGACTCGTAGCGCCATCTCGGTGAGTGTATACAAAGTAGAGTTTCCGTTTCTGCGCGGTTAACGTTTTTACCATGCAGCGGGGATTTTTAAAGGGCACGCGAGCTCAACAGTTGAGGCGCACTTGTGTGGTGAGATGGCGTCGACATCCGGTACCGCGCACGCTTGAAAGAAAGCCGTGTCGCTTGATCCCGACGATCCTAGAAGCGACCTTTCGGACTTTTTGAGCAGTGATGACTTGGACATCGATGTCGCCTCGTGGGAGTTTAGTTCGGATGAGGAAACTTCAGCAGATCAGCCAGCAAGTTTCATTTTCGCCTCCCGTTTTGTTTATTGATATCTACAGCCAGCTCAATTGCCTTGTTGGTGTCCCAACTATGATTTTCTTTATTTATGGTGTGTCCACTTCATTTGAACAAGACGTGCTGCCAAAAGTTTCGGCCCCAGAGAGATCTGGGCATTGACCTCGGGATGACACTCCTGTCCATCACGGCAGAGGTCGTTCATGCTATATATAAACACCAACAAATATGCACGGACGCATATCCTTGACAAACCGACGCAGAACATTTTTTTCTCTGAAGATATGTCTATCATTACGAAAGTTTGCTGTAAAATTTCATTGTTTGTGTTTGGTCATTTTTATTACATATTTTGTAATTACTGTTTCTTTTCCGAAATGTACTTTTGAAACCTGCGTTTAGTACTCGTGTTCTTGTATATAATATTATGCTGTAAATTAATCTTTTTGTTGTTTTTTTTTTGAAAAAAAAAATCGTAAGTAGGTCACTCAAAAAGTACTTTATCTATGGGTATAATTCTTTTAAGAACTGTTGCCAAGGGATATATCAACAATTTGTAGATTTTGGAATTTCTCTAAAAAAAAGTTTTGCCAGAGATGTCACTTACTGAAATTTTCTTTGTAAATTTGAGTTTTTTTTTGTTTAAGAATTTTTTTTTGCAAATCACTTTTTCTGTATATTTGTAAAACAAATATTTTTTGAAAGCACGTTCATTTACCTTCACTTTTGTATACTGCACTAATTGGCAGTTGCACAATAAATTCCTAACTCAAACATACAAAAAACAGCCAATTTCACCATGGTAAGGAAAGAGTTAGGAAGAAAAAACAAAGTTATGTTATGAAACTGTTTTATAAAAACAGGAGAATATTCAGACAAAGCAAAAATGCAAATTTTGAAAGAATGCGCAAAACGGTACATTTTTGCCAAATTTCTTTTTTGCACCTGCTTTTGCAGCATTAGTAAAATTTAAATGGCCCTCATGTGCCCAAAATTTTTTTTCCATTCAAAATATTTTCTGAAAATTCTGTGCAAGTAATGCTTATATACGTGTGAATTTTTAAAAACTATTTGTTGAAGAAATTTGTGTCTCGAGCACCACGGCTGGGAAAGTTGGCGTGGAATTACCCTATATATATATATATATATATATTGTAATGGGGTTTATTGACGACTCAGAAACGCGACCGTCTCAGTTGAGCGTCGGACACCGAGAGCGCGAGCCCGTCTTCGTCGGCGGGCCGATGATGATAGTGCGTCCACAGGGCGCGCCAGTCACACAGGGCGTCTTCGCTACAACTGCCCCCTGGAGAAGAAGGAGCCATCCTGGCGACTCAAGGAGAGGAGAGGACAAGGGGGTCGTAATAGGGTTTAAGTCTCTGGACATGGACTGTCTCGCGTCCATGACGCCTCAAGTCAGTAGATGGCATTAGCGGCTCGACGACGTAGTTGACCGGCGTCGTCTGTTCAACGACGCGGTAGGGACCGTGGTATTGAGCGAGGAGTTTAGCGCATAGACCAGGGGTGCTTGAAGGTATCCACAGCCAGACTAGTGAGTCCGGCTGGTAGGTGCAGGGAGGTCGGTCATCATCACGACGGAATTTTTGGAGACTCTGATCTTCCGCCGTGAACAAACGGGCCAGCTGACGGCATTCCTCGGCATACTTGGAGGCTTCAGACAGAGGCGTGCCCTCTGATGGGTCAGGCCGGTAGGGGAGAATGGTGTCGAGCGTACATGTAGGTTCACGGCCATATACGAGAAAGAATGGCGAAAATCCCGTTGTGGCCTGTGAAGCGGTATTATAGGCGTACGTAACATATGGCAAAACGAGGTCCCAGTTGGTATGATCCGATGCCATGTACATGGGTAGCATGTCGCCCAAAGTACGATTAAACCGTTCTGTTATGCCGTTCGTTTGCGGATGATAAGCTGTACTGGTGCGATGGACGGTATGGCACGCGGTCAGAAGGGCGTTAAGAACTTCGGAAAGAAACGCACGCCTTCTGTCACTAAGAAGTTCCCGCAGTGCCCTATGACGCAGTATGAAGTGATGCAGTAGGAAGGACGCAATGTCGCGGGCTGTCGCTGTTTGCAGTGCCGCAGTTTCTGCATAGCGGGCGAGGTGGTCGACAGCGACAATAACCCAGCGATTGCCAGCTGATGTGCAGGGAAGAGGGCCGTAGAGATCGATGCCGACGCGGTCAAATGGTCGGGACGGACAAGGAATGGGCTGTAAAGGACCAAAAGGACGAGGAGCAGGAAGCTTGCGTCGTTGGCACGCTGTGCACGAGCGAATGTACTGTTGCACAAAATTATACATGCCACGCCAATAAAAGCGGGAGCGAAGCCTGGCGTAAGTATTGAAGAGGCCGGCATGGGCGCATTGCGGGTCTGAATGGAGAGCGGAGCATACATCTGTGCGCAGATGGCGGGGAACGACGATCAACCATTTGCGACCGTCGGAAGCGTAATTTCGACGATAGAGAACACCATCCCTCAATTCGAAATGAGAAGCGTGGCGGCGGATAGCACGTGAAGGGCGTGTTGTTGAAGTGTCAGAAATGCAATCCATAAGTGCCGCAATCCAGGAATCTTTGCGTTGATCCACAGCCATGTTGACGGGCACAGGCGACGAAAACGCCGATTCGATGGCTGTAATGCAAGTCATGTCACTTGGTGTAGGCGACCGAGAGAGGGCATCCGCGTCGGTGTGTTTACGGCCAGACCGGTAAATGACGCGTATGTCGAAGTCTTGTAACCGTAGAGACCATCGCGCAAGGCGGCCTGACGGATCCTTTAAAGTCGATAACAACCATAGAGCATGGTGATCAGTAACGACGTCGAAGGGGCGGCCGTACAGGTAGGGTCGGAATTTTCCAAGGGCCCAGATGATAGCCAGGCACTCCTTTTCGGTGACGGAGTAGTTAGATTCCACTTTCGTTAGTGTTCGGCTGGCGTAGGCTACTACGTATTCATCATGCCCACTTTTTCGCTGTGCAAGCACGGCACCAAGTCCTACGCCACTGGCGTCGGTGTGGACTTCCGTGGGGGCCGTGGGGTCGAAATGGCGCAGTACGGGAGGCGAAGTGAGCAAACGCCGCATGGTTTCAAACGCATCGTCGCAAGCTGTGGTCCAAGTAGAAAGCCGTGTGTCGCCGCGAAGCAGCTGAGTCAATGGAGCAATGATGGAAGCGAAATTCCGGATAAAACGAAGAAAGTAGGAGCAGAGCCCGATAAAGCTCCGAAGTTCTTTCAGGGACGTGGGTTTCGGGAACTCGGCGACGGCGTGAAGTTTCGAAGGATCAGGGAGTATGCCATCTTTCGATACGACGTGTCCGAGTATAGCAAGCTGCTGGGCTCCAAAGCGACATTTCTTCAAGTTGAGTTGGAGGCCTGCCTCGGTGATGCACTGCAGGACTTGTTCGAGACGGTACAGATGTGTGGGAAAATCTGGAGAAAAGACGACGACATCATCAAGGTGTAGTGAAGAAGAGGAAGAAGTGCTCTTGCGTCTGTCGCTGTGCGCACCATCAGCGTTCGTGGACTGCCTCGATTGCGTGAGACGTCTAATAAATCGTCATATCACATTTGGTGGAGGTGCTGCAATCCCCGACCTCACCCTGGAACTTCGCAGCCGAACGTTGCCGACTGCTTCAGCCGCTACCATGCTCGAGCCGACCGACAATCCGCCAGCAGCTTCCGCCGCGCCCATCATTTGCGGTGCCGTCCAGCGGCAGCGGGACCCCCCCGTCTTCAGCGGAGCCGGTGAGACTGACGTGGAAGATTGGCTCTCTACCTATGAGCGCGTCAGTGAGAACAACAAGTGGGATGACCCGACGAAGTTGCGTTCCGTCATCTTCTATCTTGCTGACGTTGCGAACCTCTGGTTCCGCAATCATGAGCGGGACCTCCAAACCTGGTCCGCTTTCAAGGCAGCATTCACGGAAGTCTTCGGCCGCCCAGCCTTACGGAAGCTCCGTGCTGAACAGCGTCTACGCCAGCGCGCTCAACAGCCCGGCGAGACGTACACCAGCTACATAGAGGATGTCGTCGATATTTGCGCCCGCGTCGATTCTACCATGAGTGAAGAGGACAAGGTGAAGCACATCCTCAAGGGCATCGAGGACGATGCATTTCAAATGCTTCTCGCGCGAAACCCTTCATCTGTCGCAGCTGTCGTCACTCTTTGCCAGAGCTTCGATGAGCTGCGTCGCCAGAGGGTCCTTGCGCGCAGCGCTGTTGCACCCGGCCACTCTCTCTCGGGCCTCACGCTTCCCTCCAACTCCTCGCCTGAATCCTCACTCTCCGTTCAGATTAAGGATTTTATTCGTGAGGAGGTGGCGCGCCAACTGTCTATGCTGCCTCTCAGCGATCGACCCCTACAGCCTGACACATCTCTGGCTGCTCCCATTCGGAGAGCCATTCGCGAGGAACTTGCCGACTCGCTACCTTTGGCTCAACCATGTCCTCCCGTGGCGGCACCTCTGACCTATGCCGCAGTCGCAGCGCGACCTGCGCCGCCGACATTCGCGTTTCCTGCGACAGTGCGACCTCAAGCAGTGCCAACTCCCGTGTCGCCTCCTATTCCGCCTCGAAGCCCAATTCAGAACCCTTGGCGCACACGCGACAACCGACCCATATGTTTCGCTTGCGGTTTCGCCGGCCATGTCGCGCGCTTCTGCCATCGTCGCATGCCACCTTCTAACCCTGCTGTCTCAACGCCTGGGTATGGATATTCCCACGATGCTACCGGCCATTCCATGCATCCCGACCCAGAGTATCCGCCGTCTTCTCGACGCCCTTTCGGCAACCATCGTTCTCCGTCACCACGTCGTCGCTCGCTTTCCCCCTTACGTCGTCGCCAGTCACCTAGCGAGGGAAACTAGTTGCTGCAGTTCTGCAGGCACGAACTGCCAGCTTCGCGACTTCTACAAGGCCTGCACAGTCGCCACACAATTTACTGGACGTTTTGGTTGAAGGAACCGCCACAATTGCGCTTATTGATACTGGGGCTGCGGTTTCTGTTATGGACGAAAAGCTTTGTCGTAAGCTCCGCAAGGTCACCACGCCGTTGTCTGGTTTGCTACTGCGTACCGCGAGTGCGCAGCATATAGCACCGCTCGCTCAATGTACCGCAAGAGTGCTCATTGCCGACGTAGTTTATGTTGTTGAATTTTTCGTGCTTCCTTCATGTTCACATGACATCATTCTTGGCTGGGACTTCTTGTCTCACCATCGTGCCATCATCGACTGTGCTCGGGCCGAAGTGGCGCTTTTCCCGCTTTCCGAAGCCTCGCTGCCTGACCCTTCTGAAAGTACAGCCGCCAAGCTCACAGTTGTCTCCGATACGAACATACTACCCGAAATGTCGGTTCTTGTGCCCGTATCTTGCTCCGCCGCGCCAGACGCTACGGTGCTTTTTACACCATCGCCTATTTTTCTACGTCGCAAGGCTCTCCCTCTACCATTTGCCGTCCTCAACACTGTATCTGGATTATCCACTATGCTTGTGTGTAACCCGCTTCAATCCCCTGTGACCTTACTGCGTGGAGAATCCCTTGGTCGTGTTCAGCCCCTTGACCCGCTTCACATTCTCGATACTTCCGACGACATGGCCTGTTATGAGCTCGACGCCCTCACTTCTCCATTGCTGTGCGCATCATCATCATCATTGTCGTCGTCGTCAGACGTTCTCGAATCTGCCTTGGACGCCGATCTCCCACCTGCGTACCGCCAGCAAGTCCTCGCGCTTCTTCAGAATTTTCGCTCGTCGTTTGATTGCGACCAACCATCCCTGGGACGTACGGCGACCGTCACTCACAGCATCCACACTGGTTCCCATCCACCATTACGCCAGCGGCCATACCGCGTGTCGGCAGCCGAGCGACAAATCATTACCGAGCAAGTCGACGATATGCTGCATCGTGGCGTCATTCGGCCTTCCCAGAGTCCTTGGGCGTCTCCTGTAGTATTAGTACGCAAGAAGGACGGCTCAATACGCTTCTGTGTGGATTACCGTCGGCTCAATAAGATAACTCGTAAAGATGTGTATCCGCTGCCTCGGATAGATGACGCCCTCGACTCCCTACAAGGCGCGGAGTACTTCTCATCTTTGGATCTTCGCTCCGGCTATTGGCAAGTGCCGATGGCTGAAGACGACTGTGAGAAGACCGCTTTCGTCACGCCCGACGGCTTGTATGAGTTTACCGTAATGCCATTCGGGCTCTGCAACGCGCCCGCTACTTTCGAGCGTATGATGGACACTATCCTTCGTAACTACAAGTGGAAAACATGTCTATGCTATCTTGATGATATTGTCGTGTTTTCGCCCGATTTCCCGACGCACCTCGTTCGCTTGCGTGAGATCCTGACGTGTATCACCTCTGCCGGCCTCCAATTCAACATCAAAAAGTGCCGTTTTGCTGCCCGCAAGTTAACAATATTGGGACACGTTGTTTCGAAGGATGGTGTACTTCCTGACCCAGCCAAGCTTCGCGCGGTCGCAGAGTTTCCGATGCCCACCACTCTTAAGGCACTCCGCAGCTTTATAGGGCTCTTACTTTCGGCGTTTTGTGCGCAATTTTGCCACTATTATCGCACCACTGACCAATTTGCTTACGGCTAGCAGCGGCATCTCCGCGTGGTCAACTTCGTGTGACGACGCCTTCAAGCAACTACGTCGTCTACTTACTTCGCCGCCGATTCTTCGACACTACGATCCGACAGCGCCCACAGAGCTACACACGGACGCCAGTGGCATCGGACTTGGTGCAGTCCTAGCGCAACGGAAAGACGGCTACGACGAGTACGTCGTCGCATATGCGAGTCGCACTTTAAAGAAGGCAGAAGCCAACTACTCTGTCACAGAGAAAGAGTGCTTGGCCATTATTTGGGCTCTCGTCAAATTTCGTCCGTACCTATATGGTCGCCCTTTTGACATTGTTACCGACCACCACGCCCTTTGCTGGCTGTCCTCGTTGAAAGATCCGTCAGGTCGCCTCGGCCGCTGGGCACTTCGCTTACAAGAATATAACATCCGCGTTGTCTACCGATCGGGCCGAAAGCACTCCGACGCCGATGCGCTTTCCCGATCACCGCTACCTTCCGATGTGGCTTCAGTGTCAACGCCCTTCGCATCCATGTCGACGATCAACGTCGCTGATATGCCGGCCGAGCAGCGTAAGGATCCCCTGCTTTCAACTATGCTGAATTTCCTCCACGATCCCTCCGTCACACCCTCTTCTCGAACACTTCGTCGCCAAGCCGCTCACTTTGCTGTCCACGACAACGTCCTTTACCGCAGAAATTATTTGCCTGATGGTCGCAAATGGCTGCTTGTGATACCACGACACATGCGAACTGACATATGCGCTTATTTCCATGACGCTCCTCATAATGGTCACGCCGGCGTTCTGAAAACGTACACTCGGCTGAGGCAGCGTTTCTACTGGCACGGCATGTATCACTTCGTGCGCCAGTACGTACGCGCTTGCACGGCGTGCCAAAGGCGTAAAATTCAACAGCGCCCTCCTGGCGAGTTACAGCCGCTCCCCTGCCCGGCCCGGCCATTTGATCGCGTCGGCATAGACCTATACGGGCCACTTCCCTACAGTTCCTCGGGTAACCGATGGATAATTGTAGGCGTCGACCACTTGACGCGCTACGCCGAGACTGCCGCACTTCCGGCGGCTTCTGCGCGTGACGTTGCCTTCTTCATCTTGCGGAACTTCGTTCTTCGACATGGAGCACCACGCGAACTGCTCAGCGACCGGGGGCGTGTGTTCCTGTCCGAAGTAATACAAGCCCTTCTCGCTGCATGCAGCATCGTTCACCGCAAGTCTACCGCCTACCACCCGCAAACGAACGGCTTGACAGAGAGGTTCAACCGCACACTCGGTGACATGTTGACTATGTACGTTGCCTCGGACCACAGTAACTGGGACACTGTTTTGCCGTTCGTCACGTATGCCTATAATACCGCCACACAAGCTACCACTGGCTTTTCGCCATTCTTTCTGTTATATGGCCGCGAGCCCTCGTGTACAATGGACACCCTGCTCCCATACCGACCCGACGCTTCTGAATGCACGCCAGTGTCTGAAGCCGCCAAATACGCAGAGGACTGTAGGCAGCTCGCCCGTACCCTTACGACCGCCGCCCAAGGTCGCCAAAAGCTGCGGCATGACAGTAACGTGCCTACACCACATTTTCCGCCTGGTTCCCTTGTTTGGTTGTGGATCCCACCTCACAGCCCTGGCCTTTCAACCAAACTTCTTGCACGCTATGATGGTCCCTACCGCGTCATCGACCGTACCTCGGCTGTCAACTACGTTGTCGAGCCTGTGACGCCATCACACGACCTTAGACATCGCGGACGTGACACGGTTCATGTCAGCCGACTTAAGCCATACTATGACCCCCTGATCCTACCTACGCCGTAGGTCGCCAGGATGGCTCATCTTCTCTCCCGGGGGCCATTGTAGTGAAGAAGAGGAAGAAGTGCTCTTGCGTCTGTCGCTGTGCGCACCATCAGCGTTCGTGGACTGCCTCGATTGCGTGAGACGTCTAATAAATCGTCATATCACAAAGGTAACATAGGCATGTCTTCCATTTGAGCCCACGAAGCAGATTGTCCATCATTCGTTCGAATGTAGCAGGGGCATTGCAAAGCCCAAACGGCATAACGTTAAATTTATATAGGCCATCTGGGGTCACGAAGGCTGTCTTTGGGCGATCGGCAGGATTCATAAGCACTTGCCAATAGCCTGAGCGTAAATCGAGCGAAGAAAAATACTTCGCGCCTTGCAAACAATCCAGAGCATTGTCGATGCGCGGTAAAGGGTAGACGTCTTTGCGAGTTATCTTATTAAGACGGCGGTAGTCAACGCAAAATCGAATTGAGCCATCTTTTTTCTTAACCAGGACTACAGGCGACGCCCAGGGACTATTAGAAGGTTGAACCACTCCACGCTCAAGCATTTCGCTTACTTGGTTTTCAATAACATGGCGCTCCGCGGGTGATACACGATAAGGCCTCTGGCGCAGTGGTGCATGGGTGCCGGTGTCGGTCTCGTGACGTACAGTCGATGTGCGGCCTAATGGGGCGTGTTGACAGTCGAACGTAGATTGGTATTTCCGTAGAAGGCTGAGAAGCTGCGAACGCTGCGTAGGGCTCAAGAGGGCATCCACTGAACGATGGAAGACGTCGTGCCTAGGCTGGGAACAATGCAAGCTATAGGTCAACGAGTTCACGTCTGAACAGGTGTCGTCAAGAGGCGCGGCAAAGATGGTAACCGAGTCGGCAGACTGAAGACGTCCAAGGCACTCGCCACGACGTAAGACGAGGGGCGTAGCCTTAGCGTTGGAAACGAGTAGTCTCGTGCAGCCACCATTGACAGTTAGGACAGCGAAGGGAAGGGAACATTGTCGGCGAACAAAAATGTCCGATGGGACAAACAGGGCAGTAGTGTCAGTGGCGAAAGTAAAGCAGGCATGCGCAATCACCGAAGAGTGCGGAGGGATCGTAGTGTCTTCTGTAACGACCAGTTTGTCGCCGAGATCGGCAAGTTCATGTGAGCGGGTGTCGGGAAGCGGAGAAAATTCGACTGGAACGCAGTTCTCGCCTCTTGAACTGCGGTAGCTAGTTTTCCAGCTCCGATGGGGCCGGACACCGCCGCATGGGGGAAAGTGAGCGGCGACGAGGGGATGGCGAGCGACGATCACGGGCAGAAGGAATGACGTTGCGCGTGGATGGCAAGTGCGAATCACGTGGCGGTGAGAAGGACGAAGCTGGCGAAACGTAGGAGGAGACAGGTTGGTCATGACCTTGAAGCCATAAGCGACGGCGACAGAGCCGTGCCACGTGACCAGGGATACCACAGAAGAAGCACACGAGGCGATTGTCGGGTGTACGCCAGGGTCCCGTGCTAGCTGGTGATCTGGTGGTGTACACTGGAGGGATTGGACGTGGCGGTGCAGCAAACGGGGGCGCTGAAAAAGTCGATGGGGGTGGCCGTGCTGCAACCTCGGCGTAGCTGAGAGGTACAGACAATGGTGGCGCTGCACGAGGAGACTGTATGGCTTCGGACACTTGTTCGTGGAGCATTTGACGCAACGGAGGAGCCAAGGACGGCGTAGGTCCGGGGACAGCGGTGAGTAGGGATAGCTGGCGGGCGACTTCGGAGCGTATAAATTCCTTGATTTCGCCGAGCAGATAGTCGTTGTTAGTGACAGCGGCTAAACTTGCAACAGAAGCATCGGGAACAGAAGAACGTCGAGTGAGCAGACGTTGCCGCCTGAGTTCGTCGTAACTCTGACAAAGTTCAGCGACCTCAACCACGGTCCGCGGGCTTTTCGAGAGGAGCATTTGGAATGCGTCGTCTTCGATTCCCTTCATCACGGGACGGATCTTGTCAGACTCAGTCATCGATGGATCAACGCGCTTACAAAGGTCTACAACATCTTCTATGTACTTGGTGAAGTTCTCACCGGGTTCTCACCAAATATGTAATGGGGTTTATTGACGACTCAGAAACGTGACCGTCTCAGTTGAGCGTCGGACACCGAGAGCGCGAGCCCGTCTTCGTCGGCGGGCCAATGATGATAGTGCGTCCACAGGGCGTGCCAATCACACAGGGCGCCAGTCTTCTTCGCTACAATATATATAGTAAGAGAGGCTCGTACCTCGAAAGGGGGAGTGATCAAAAGTGGTCAAGAACAAGAGATATTGCTGCTGGAGCCAATGTTTCATCAAGAGAACTTGATCAAGGCAACATCAGAGCTCTTGAAAAAAATTATTAGGTATGGGGAATATGATTGTCTCTGTTCTGACAAGATGCACAACTGCACAAGTTGGCCACTGTGGTTGTCACTAGTGTGACGAATAGATCCAACAGCTTTGTTTATGGCTTATGGTTGCATTGTGTTGTGGATGAGATATGAGTGTGAACATTTTCTGTCTCTGGGACAACACGTGCAACTTCTGAATATCAAGTGCATCAATACTGTAACCTGCTTTGGAGTTGCTTTGGAGTTGCTTTGGAGTTCTGATACAAGTTGCTTTGGAGCAACTTTGTATCAGAACTCGATTTTGGAGCAGCAATTGGAGCAGCAACTAATTGCACAGGGATACCTCTCTCATGACCAGTAAAACTAAGGCTCTGATGACAGCCACAGTTCTATAAAGCCATATTTGTCGTAGTTCTCTATCACCAGATTAAGTCTTATGTACATGCACATTTTACAAACCACCAAGGAATGAACCAGTCCATCACATTTAATGCACTACTACAAATGAAGGAGGAAGTACAGGTGTTGCACTAGCTTATTAAAGTATAATAAAAGTCATGACAAAAATTCCAAAAACAAAACTGCAAAGGGTGTGTTTTGAATTTTCTTTTATTTGCAGAACAAAGATGTGCATGTTGCAGCATTAACTGCCTTTTGCTCGCCTTCTTGTGCAGTTCTTCCAGCTGTGAGAGGGTTTGGCTCAAAGTTGTGGGGATCGAGGGGCCTTCCCGCGCCTCGCCCCCCAGCTCGAGTGTGGCGCTTAGCTCAATCTCCGGGAACCGCCGTCATAACGGCAACATGGCGGACATGGCGAGCGCGCCGGACTTACTTTCCCGCGCAAACCGTGCTTCTCCCCCCCGGGATTGGACTTGCCCCGCAAGACACGTCACCGGGACGCGCCCTGATTGGCCTCCCGCGCGGCGGCCCCCGGGCACCCTCTCCACCCGAGCTCTCGTCCGCTGAGCGCTTCCTCGCCGCGGGAGAGGCTCACAGGCTCGCAACGAGGTGGTTACATGAGACCTTTGTTCTCGCGACTCCTCGTTATCGCGCTTGGCGGACCGCTACCCGGTTAGCCCTAGCGCAGCGGGCGCGCGTACTCGATCGGTCTTGCGGCGAGCCTTGGCCCGTAAGCGCCGTGACTGTAGCACTGAGCTGTACCTTGGGTGAATAAACCCGTGTTTGTTGGCGATCTGACTCCGGAGCCTTCTCTGCGCCGTGTCGGAGAGTCGACGAACCCTGCCGTAGCGCTTTTGTGCGTTGCGGAGTGGAGGAGCGTCGTGCCCTTTCCTGACCGTCGCTCGTAGGGTAAGCCTTGTACAAACCCATCTCCACATAACTGGCGCCCAACGTGGGGCCCGAACCCACGACCCTGAGATTAAGAGTCTCATGCTCTACCGACTGAGCTAGCCGGGAGGCGGTCAACGAACCGCAGGCAAACCGTGATACGGCTGGCCCCAGGCCACGCTACCGGTACAACCTACGGAAACGCACCTAGGCAGGTTTTCTCCCACCAGCTGGTAGCCGGACTTTATTCCCTACCACGCCGATGAACGGAGAGACACAGCTAAGGTGCGAAGGCGCACGTTGAAGTGGTGACAGGCCCTTTTGGCCTAATATACCCTCTCGTGCTCACCCGCCTTCTGACGCGACTAGTTAGCTTTCTCCCCCTAGCAGGTAGCTGGACTTCATTCCCTACCATGCCGGTGAATGGAGAAATGTAGCTACGGTGCAAGGGGCGCACATCGAAGCGGTGACAGGCCCCTTTTGGCCTAATATACCCTCGAGTGCCGACCCGACCTTGTAGCAATGCGACTAAGGAATTTTCTCCTACCAGTAGGTAGACGGACATTTATTCCCTATCGCGCTGGTAAGTGGAGAAACACAACGGTTGGAGGGTGCACATTGAAGCGGTGACAGGCACTCTTTGCTTAATATACCCTCGGGTGCAGCCCGGCCCTCCACCGATGTACGTGTTTGCTACAGCTCAGAAGTACCGAGACGTTGGCGGGCTATTCTCCCGCGTAAATACCGCTACAACCTGAGTGAACGGGGCTTGTTCCCTCTCCGCCTGCGCTGAACGCCGGTCAGAGGGGAGAGGACTCCCCCCCCCCCCTCGACCGCGCTTACTCATCAGGCGAGGGCATACCCCTGTAGGAATGCCGGTGCGGAAGGAAGCGCGCGCCCTTATTGGCCCAATGCTCCTTCCAATCCAGAGCCACAGACGCCGCGCTTCCCTTCGCGCCCTGCCTGCTCCTCGCCCCGTCATTTCCTTTGTTTGCTGGTGCGGGAGCTTTTGCGGAGCTTCTCAGTTCGCTCACCGTCGCGATGCCTGCAAAGAAGCAATCGAACTCGGCGCGTCGCCGCTCCAAGCCGAAGTCCGGCGCGGCGGCGGGGACTGCTGGTGACAACGAAACGTCGCTTCGCCCCTCCAAGCCGGCGCAAGAGTCGACCAGGCCAGCACCTGCCCAGGCACCTCCTGCCCCTAAGAAGCGGTTGCCGTGTCGCAGTGTGGCGACGTGGACTTTCCAGCGGGGACAGGAAGCCCCCGTGGCTTTCGTCTCCTCTCGGCGTTGGCGGGACCAGCGGAAAGTAGAGGTCGGAATGGCGGCTCGGGATTACCCCCGCCCGTTCCGTGGCCGCACACTCTCGGACCAAACCCAAGCGGCCGGCAATGCGGTGATGCCAGCGGACCCCGAGGCAAACTTCTGCGGTTCGTGTGGGGTGCTCGTCGTACACCAGGCGACGCATCAACGGTCGCTCGTGCACAATGCCAAAACGGACAATGTAGAGCAGGCGGCTCAACATCCCAACGCAACTCGGGCCGCGCAGCCCGCCTTCGCCCCGGAATCGTTGCACTCAGTGGCGGCCGCTCTCGTCGCGGATCCGGGCTTCACGGCGGCCATTGCGGCGGCTGTGGCGGCATCGATCCCGACAACGAAGGAGGTGAGCTCTCGGCAGGACCATTCGGGTGACTTGGCAGGCGACGAGGAAGATTTGGCTTCCGGCCCACCGACCATGGACTTTGGCTTCCTTGACTGAATGCAGTTAATAAAGATGACGGTTGGTCATGCAGGTGTCGCGCTCTTTGGCTGGCGGCGGTCTTTAGGAGGGGGGAATGTGGGGATCGAGGGGCCTTCCCGCGCCTCGCCCCCCAGCTCGAGCGTGGCGCTTAGCTCAATCTCCGGGAACCGCCGCCATAACGGCAACATGGCGGACATGGCGAGCGCGCCGGACTTACTTTCCCGCGCAAACCGTGCTTCTCCCCCCCGGGATTGGACTTGCCCCGCGAGACACGTCACCGGGACGCGCCCTGATTGGCCTCCCGCGCGGCGGCCCCCGGGCACCCTCTCCACCCGAGCTCTCGTCCGCTGAGCGCTTCCTCGCCACGGGAGAGGCTCACAGGCTCGCAACGAGGTGGTTACATGAGACCTTTGTTCTCGCGACTCCTCGTTATCGCGCTTGGCGGACCGCTACCCGGTTAGCCCTAGCGCAGCGGGCGCGCGTACTCGATCGGTCTTGCGGCGAGCCTTGGCCCGTAAGCGCCGTGACTGTAGCACTGAGCTGTACCTTGGGTGAATAAACCCGTGTTTGTTGGCGATCTGACTCCGGAGCCTTCTCTGCGCCGTGTCGGAGAGTCGACGAACCCTGCCGTAGCGCCTTTGTGCGTTGCGGAGTGGAGGAGCGTCGTGCCCTTTCCTGACCGTCGCTCGTAGGGTAAGCCTTGTACAAACCCATCTCCACAAAGTGGAGATGCCTTCAGCTAATAAAGTTTGCCCAGCTTCAACTTGTTCCAGGCTCCTCGAATTCAGACCAGAAAAAATTATGTCTTCTGCTCGCTTCAGCAATGACCTACATGGGGTGACCTTTTCTTCCAAGCTCTTTCGGAGCCACTTTTCGATGACAATATCAGCACCAGTGTCTTTGCCTCCAAGCCTTTTCCTGCTTTCCGACTGATGTGCACTTGCAGTGCACATCAGTCTCCATATCGGGCTCTGGATCACTTTGCAGGAGCTCTGTAGACAAGGGCACTTTACTGGCATCTCCATCATAGCGGCGAAGGTACGTTTTTGTCTGGCGCAGTCCGTTACTGCTTGCGATGCACAATGAGTAGCAGTTTTCGTCCAAGCGTTCATTTTCACTAAAACCCTCGTTCACAGTAGTTTCTGCCTTGCTGACTTGGAGCTCAAGTGATGTATTACCAGACTCATTAGAGAAGTCCAGTGTGCCTTGCATTGGGTGGAAGAAGATTCCCGTCCTGGTCTCTGTGTCTAGCAGCTGCATCAATGTGTTTCTTCATCCCTGCATGACGCTTCACTGCTGCTGCTCCATGTTGCATGCAAGAAATGGCGCAGTTGCAGAGAATACAAAATGCATCTGTATTTTGGGTTCCACTCTTGCACCACCGATTGATCGGATCATTATTGGAGTCCACCTCGTTGAGCACAGAGGCACTGAACTTGGTGTTGCGATCTGAAAACACAAGAGAAAATTATTTGATGGCAGGAAATTTTCACATGACGAAGACAACTCAAATACCCGATTTTTTTTTTTTTTAGAGTGTGGCATGTGATGTCGTGCCAACATTACTTCGTTGGGAGATTTTGTTACTAACTCCAAGGTGTTAACACTAAACATTTAGGAAATGCTCAAGCATTTTGCATACAGCTTTGACACATGGTGCGAATTTGGATGCCAGTTTGTCGTACGACTATTCTCACCTAAAACACGCGGCTTCCAATTGCTGTCAAATCGCACGTTGCACGCGTGACCAACTTTCTGGATGTTGCCGTGCAGCTACCGCGTGGGGCTGACGACCGCAGACAATCGCACTGCCCTGGCAAGGCGACACAAGCCGCTATAGTTTGTTGTAGGTTTGATTCACTCCGCCGTGGCACTCGAAGAGCAGTGCAAAAATCGACTGCAATTTGTTCCTCAAATGAAATAATGGGAAAAAGCAACTTCGAAACTGCACGTCATGAAACCCGGCGTCCCAACGATCGGCGGCTGCCACGCCATTGCGGCGAGATTACGGCACTTACTGCGCCTGCTTTTATTGACATGGTCGACACTCAATAAACAAACCTTCAGAAAAAATGTTTATTTACTCCTTTCCAACTATGCTACAAGCAGCTCTGCACGGTGGGGCGCCCGATCCACGACGCACCGGCAGATACGGATGGCCTATCCAATGATCCGCTAACGCCAACAAGAGCGCCGTGCCTGCTGAAATTCACGTAATGTATTTGGCGCCACTCACTCGTTTGTTTTGCACCATGTGTCTCGAACGGTAGTATGCAGCACGTCGGATTGTTGCGCGCCGTACGAGCGATCGCGCGCGAATTCGCACCATGCGCCGTGCGCTTTAGATGCGGACGTTCTGAACCACGAAACAAAGCACGGACTACCTTCGTACGCATACGCACAGAATTCCGACACTCCCGATACGAAAACCATAAGTAGACGAGAGCTCGGAAGAACTAGGCAAGTTACAAATTCTGTACCCATTCAATAGCAAGGTGCAGCCAGTAATGCTTGTAGCGGTACGCAATCGCCTAAGCCTTTAACTGAAGTATTTCACCGGCACAACATTAAGAAATGCCACGAAATTAAAAAAGAAACCACTTACTTTTGTCCATCTTAAGAGCGAGTCGGCGATGAACATTCGCCGACTGGTTTTTCACAAACACATGACACACATGAAACGTCTCGTCGGCACGGGAACCTACTGAAATGAACGAACAAACAACCAAACGAACCAAGCACATGGTACATGGTTGCCAACTCGAAAATGAACGCCCTCTAAGATCGCGTTCATTCATGTAGTTTGGCACATCTGGCGCAAATAAAACAGCTCTGGCGCTGCAGGGAGCAGGAAAGTATAATTGTAGCAAATTGGCGCAAATGGGGCAGCTGGATCACTACTGCTGCATGTCAAATACGAAGGCCAAAAGCAAAATAGCGCCTGCCACACTGAAGCCATTGCAATGCCGATCTGAGCAAATTCGCTAAGAGTAACTCCTGACAGGAGCTGTTATGTTGAAAGTATTGTTTAAACTATTTTTTTCATGAAAGACGCTGTTTCAAATCCTTCAATTATACTGCACTGCGCAAGCTATGAAAAGTATGCATTTCTCAGTCGAATGAGTTCTGGCGAACACATTAAAAAACAAACAAGGCAATTGACACTTAATTTGTCCATGTGGCATCATGCAAATGCCTACAAAATGTAAGGCATTAGCAATTTAATGCCATGTTCTGTGCCCATATGGAACAGTTATAAAACACCATATAACTGCACACTCCAAATAAAAGAAAGCAGCACTAGGACAAATGAAGCATCATCTACTCAAGTAAAATGCTGCCCCGTTGCCATGGGAACCAAGTGCTCCTGGAAGTTTTCTTCTTATCAGATAACCCCAAAACCTGCTCGGATTTAAATATTTTTTTTATAGACCAGTAAATTTGTAACTTATGTTCTAGTGTTGGTGTTCTGTATCAAGATACACAGTGTATTTTTTTTCTCCTGCACTGCTTAAAACAATAGATGCGAAGCACTCGTTGAAACACTTAAACCAGAATTGTTCAGGCTCCAATTGTAGCATGGTCAAAAGTTGAGTGCATATAAACACAAATAGGAAAACATGCTTGCCTTTTAAATTAGTGTTGACATCACTGATGCGTGCATTCACACTTGCCAACTCTGCTTGGCTGTTCTCCAGTTTGCGCCGCCTGTCTTCGACTGAAATTTCCTGCAATGCCTTCATTCAGAAAAAGAAAGTACCAGCCTTAATTGTTCGTCCCCAACACCACAAGTTATCTATGAAACGTAACTCACAGCTTCCAATTCTTCTTTCCTCCGATATAAATTGTTGTTGAGCAGGTTCTCCAGCTTGTTTTTCTCTGCCTCAAGCTGCACATTGGAAGACATTTCATGCTCAAAAAACCACAGTGACTTATAGACATTAGTTTTTACAGATTCACATGCATTTCACATGACATGAAATGACATGTTTTTCACTAATCAGAGCCAAGCATGATAGAATAATTATTTATATTGTGACACTCCAAGCAGCTCAAGAAGGCCCTGCTGTGACGCTAAAAAATTGCGTATCACATGACCTCACATTTACGTATGCTGAATTACTAATGCGAAAGCATTATTTAGCTCATGAAGAGGAAAACCCGGCAGCGGCCTCGGAGATGGTACAAAAAGTCACGTGGTCACAGCCAATCAATAGGAGGCGTGCGTCGCATGGGCACTGGGTTTCCTGAAGCACCACCAGATGGCACTCACCTCCACGCATCCGCAGCGCCGGCCATGCGGGGGAAAGAAAAAAAAAGAACCAGAAAGCTCGACTTCACACACAGTGTTCGCCGCAAGCATTTCCCGGTAAATATTACGGTTGCATAAGCTGCAGTTGCCAGGAAGCCGCAACTGTGTGGCCGGTCTATATATAGCGCCACGCCTCGCATTGCTGCCAGTCGATGGGGCGATTTCAGTGAGTTCTGTCGTCGTGGTGTGTGAAGTGCGCGACACAGTGCGGTGGATTCAGGAGACGAGAAGCAGACGACAAGGAGTGCGTGCGCCGAGGTGAATTCCGTGTTGGCTAAAGACGACAATGTCGAAGAGCGGTCGACACGTGAACGTACGCGCAAGAGAAGAAAATAAAAGTAAAAGCATCCAATCGCAAAAAAACACGGAGCTTTGAGCGACCAATGACCAAACGACAAATCGGCCAGAGCGGTAGAAAAACGAGCCGCATTGGCAGAAGAGAGGAGGAGTTCCAGAAGCGGCACCAGGAGAAGGTCGGCCACCGGATCGGGGGTTGAAGACGGCCGTCGGGTTCCGGACCCGAGCCACCGGGACTTCACCCGGCCGGGGCCTCCTGCCAACCCATTCCTGGGCGTCGCTACTCCATCCGTTCAGGAACTGCTGCCTGAGGCCGGCGAGCGTCTGCGCCTGTGGGCAGAACGAGAGCTGTCGGGCTACGGGCCCGAGTTCCACAACCAGCTGCCCGGCCAGAACGCTGCCGCCGTCTCCCCGTGCTGCCAAGCCATCTGCCTTCTCTCTCCACGCCAGAGCTGCTACGCTCTGATAGCCCGGTCAACGATTCGACACCCCGACCATTGGTGAGACCGACGCCACCTATCTCGTCGTCTCATCTCCGCTTCGCCGCGTCGAGACTGTAGTGCACACCCGCAGCCTGCCCGAACTTGCCTGATATCATTAGCATTCTAGCTACATGTTTCATGTTATCTTTGTGTGTTTGGTTTATGGCTTTCTTTTCGTTCTAGTTATATTAAACGTTTTGCGTGTGCGTTCTACAACAAACGGCTTTGTCCTTTGAGTCGGTCTTCTGAGGCCCTGCCTCAGAGACCTGCTTTGAAACTAGAACCTGCACATTACAGTCGAGCACTCGACGGATGAACCTTCGATTTCTCAGACAGTAGCTGCACATAGTAGTGCAGTAGCCGTGGAACACAGCCTGGCATTTCCAGTCTGCACTGAAACGTGAAAGTCTGCAATGAGACGTGAAAGACATATTTGCTGTGCAGTTTTACTTACTACGCTCCCAAACTGCTAAAAAATTCAGCGTTTGTAGTCGGTGTTTAATGGCCATTGCCATTTACCAAGAATTAGCTTCCGTTCAGGCATTGGAATGCACAAGAGTGTGCCTATGTGACAGAGAGCAAACACAAGCTTTTCTTTGAGAAAAGTCTTTCTTCCTATAGGCTTTAAAGTGTGGCACTGCGGCCATTATTCTCCATGAGGCCACTTAAATAGAATACTATCTCAAAACTTATAATTTTTGTTAGTTTTAGAGTAAGAGGTTGATTGCTAGATAAAGGTCGAACTTTATTGTCTTAAATGTTGCGCCCGAACACCAGCACCTCTATGTCAGTGTGATGTCACGGATAACATAACAACGCATTCGGGCTATTGTGGCACAGCCCTAGAAAGTAGGCCAACGAAGGAGTGGAGTGTGAGAGGAGTTCACGTTAGCATTAGTTGTATACAGTGGAACCTCGTTGATACCGTTCTGCGTAATGCGTTTTTTAGGACGATACATTTTTTTTCTTTTGTTTCCCGGCCAGTGCCCCATAGGAGCAATGTATTTTCATGCACCCGCCGGGGTGGCTCAGTCAGCTAAGGCGTTGCGCTGCTGAGCACGAGGTCGCGGGATCGAATCCCGGCCCCGGCGGCCGCATTTTGATGGAAGCGAAATGCAAAAACGCCCGTGTGCTTGCGTTGTAGTGCACGTTAAAGAACCCCAGGTGGTCAAAATTAATCCGGAGCCCTCCACTACAGCGTGCCTCATAATCAGAACTGGTTTTGGCACGTAAAACCACAGAAAGATTTTCATGCAGTTGATACGACCACATTTTCACCTGAAATTGAATGATACTACTGCAAACTGGTATTTCTGAAACTCGTAGGATTATATTCAAGTGTACTAGATTAAATTACATTCCAACTACCCACGAACAACGTGTTAAGGGCTGGCGACACTAGCGGAAAAATGGGCCGCACAAAAGCTGCCGCGAAGCAGGTTTTTTGTGCCTCCCACGGCACAAAAAATCGGGTCACACAAATCGGGCCAGGACCGGATCGGTCCTGGCCCGATTTAAATTGCCGCGCGGATTTACAATTAACGTCAGTGACGCACAATGGGTTTCCCTCGACAAAAACCTAGGAAGTGATCACGACGTTATTTGAATAGCACTCTCCATGCCCAACATACGGACAACAATAGGAATCACTAAGTTAACCGACTGGCCTCGATATTGAGAACTCCAGAGGACACTGGAGGAGTCGGATACCACCCTGACCCACACGCGGGAATGGACTCAATTCCTTCAACAAGTGCACGGCAACACAAGCAAAGCCACTGAGCGCACAGCGGAGGCGCCAGTGATTGAATCTTACCTGGTCAGCCTATGGGATGAGAGGTCGACACTGGCCAAGAGGTGGAAAAGACAACATCTAAACAAACACCCGAGAAAACCCACCACTTATTTGACAGTGCAAGCCTAAGGCCACGCCAACAAGCTAGCTAAAGAAGAGTGGGCGACTTTCTGCAGAACTCCTTCAGGGACTCTGGGAACGACCCGTATGTGGCAAATACTACGAAGCATGCTAGACCAGATGAGCACACATGCTGAGAATAACAAGAAGCTCCAAATTATAGCAGAAAACTTCGAGGGTACAGACCAACAAGTAGTCGACGGCCTTCAGAACAAATACATCTACAAAGGACCCTCACCCGCGACAGGATCGCCCTACGCATGATACAATACGTGGGGGAGGTCAACACTAAATTATACAAAGAAGTAACGCATGCGGCGGAAGTCTATGAGGCAGCACAAACCGCAGTTAAAAACTCTGCACCAGGCCAGACTCGATCACAAATTCAACGATTCTAAATGTGGATTCGGCAGCCCTAGCGAAAATAAAGATTTTCAATAGCAAGTACTGAGCCAAGGGAGACTTGCCCCAAGAATAAAAATTAGCTAAATTAATCATGATTCACAAACCAAAAAAGAAAAAGAATCCCTCGATCGACACACTCCGGTCAGTATTCTCACGTCCTGCCTGGGTAAGCTCTATTAAAGGGTGATCCACACCAGACTGGAACGACACCTTCAAGAGCTGGTTCCCGGACTCCATGGTAGGATTTTGACCGGGCTTATCGTGTCAAGACGCGTTCCTCCTACTTCCTCCTAATATACCGTACATACGAGAGACTAGTCTAGCATTAGACCTTGAAGGACCTCAAAGGTCAAGGAATTCAAACTCGTGGGTTTTTGTCAGCACACCTACAATTACGTAAGGGCGTTTCTTTCCAACCGCGAGGCGAGCATTAGTATAGACCAAATCACATCAGAGATATTTAAAAACAAAGGAACACCTCAAGGAGTGATATCTCCTCTGCTCTTCAACATGGCGATATGTCACCTCGCGAGCAATCTGGATCGGATACCCGACCTAGGTTACACGCTCTACACGAATGACATCACGCTGTGGGCGAGCAGAGAAATTTTCCCGAGGGAGCGAGCTCGAGTGCGCGCCCCAAAAAATCCGAAGTCATCCGGATACACGCGAAAGGCTATAAATTCAGAGGGTTGATTATCATCGTGGTTGAGGGCCAAGCAGTCAGAGAGGTACCCACGATGCGAGTCCTAGGTTTTCTTCAGAGCGACAGGAGAGCAGCACAGACGCTCAAAACCTTCAAATCTGCAACCCACAGCATAGCCCAAATGAGAGGTCGAATGACATATCGAAAGGTCAGAATGCGGGAAGATGATACCCTAAGGCTCGTACAGACCTTAGTGGTTAGTCGAATCACGTATGGCTTAGATTACCAAATCCTGAACAGAGAGGAGGAAAGGCAGGCCAACGCAATAATTCGAACCACTTTCAAGGCGGCTCTGGGTCTGCCTAAATGTACCCCCAAAAAGCAAATGCTAGCTTTGGGAGTACATAATACTTTCGACGAATTCAGGCAGGCCACTGTGATGCGACAGAGGGAACGCCTCATCTTCACAAAAACTGGTAGGGCAATATTGGCTCGACTCAATATCTAAGCATACCCCCATTTATCTCACCGAACAGGCCGTACCTCTGCCTCCTTTGGGGAGATCCAAAATTACAATAGCTCCAATTCCCAAGAACATGCATCCCGAGTAAAACAAGGAAAGGCATAAAGCACGTGCACAACATATTCAATCGACGTACACCAATAACCCTAGGTACAATACGTAATACACGGACGCAGCTGCGTATGCAGAGGCGACCGGGCAGCGCTAGTAAAGGAGGTATGCCATGGCAGTCATCAACGCAATCTGCTAGCAGCAAATAACCATGTCGGCCACGGCAGGATCCCCTACCTCGGCCAAAATGTTAGCAGTGGCGATTGCCCTCGCTCACACCGAGTGTTCGCAAAGGGACTCTGTTGTGGTCCCATACTCCCGGGAGACATGTCGTGTGTTTCTCAAGGGGCAGATGACTGCGGCTAGCCTCCCGATAATCCCCAAACACTTCAATCACTCATTGCCTACTCTGGTGCCCGGGACATGCGGGGATACAGGGGAGCGAACAGGCTAACACGTTATCTCGAGGGTCTACTAACCGAGCAACAGCGTCCTCTTCTAACCCCAACCCTTCGCAGTATCCCTCACAAAATCCCATCAATTTAAATTCCAAAGATATCCTTGCTCATCAGTGCGCAGTCCGCAAAAAATACCCGCCGTCTCACCCACAACTTAGCGGGGAAGAGGCTGCCGATTGGCGCAAAATACAGACCAGGGTATTCCCCCCATCCAAAAATGCTAAACGCCATGTATCCCACTCGCTATAAAGCCAAGTGCCCTTGGTGCGGTGGCATAATCACTCTAATACATGTAACCTGGGAGTGCACTAAGCACCCTCATAGTTCAAATAACAGTATTACATTGAAGCAGTGGAAGGCTTGCCCGCTCCGACCTGGCAGGACTAAAGTCCTTAATTAGCCAGGTCGGGCAGGCGGCAGAGGCCAGTGGGGCCCCAGACTGATGGGCTCCGACCACACCTCCTTAAAATCTTTTCCCGTCTATTCTATTTATACTCTGTTCACAATAACCATTTGGCTTGTGCCTATTTAAATCTCTGACTGTGCCCCATTTGTGCCCCAGGTGCATTGGTGACAGCTCCTGCTTGGAACGCATCACTTTTTCCACAGTATTTGGGCTTGCTCGTCCAGAAGCCCCCACTCACACACACATGAGACCTTTCGTACCGGTCGAGCCTGAGTAAGGAGGCAGAAGCACCCAACCCACTTACGAGGGTCACGTTGTGCGATCCCAGTGGGATAAATCATCACGAATTCTTAAATTAGGCACTTTTTGGTTTAAACCAAATGCCTAAAGTTGGAATGGGCAGGTAGTTTTCGGCACCTATCGGTAAAAACTGAAAAATCCAAGCCCTAGTGTCTCACTTGAATGTTTGTTTGCACATGGTGATTAAGCTATTCCCTACTCCCATAATTTTTCTAATCCTGCATTTTGAGATGAAAACTTTGCCTCGCTAAATTTCATAACTGTTGTCATGCCTGGTGGCTACAGCAATAGGACTACAATAATACTACAAATTTTAATGCTCCTACATGAAAATAGATGACTGCACACCTTGAATGTTCTGAAACGTACTTTGCAAGGCAGCTTTTAGCTTTCCTACACCTCAACATAGCTAGCCATTTCCAAAACTCAGAGCATGAAAAATCAACAGCAAAATTAAATTTTGTGAAAAACTGCATGATAGTCAATTCAATTCGATTGATATTTGAATCTACTATTCAGTATTTGCACACCGCTAATCATACTTGTTCTTTAATTATAAATATGTGCTTTGGTGCACAAATGTCCCTGTCTGTCTTCCGTCTGCCGGAATCCACAACATTTACAAAACACACATGTACACACACACACAAAAAATGTTTTTTTTTAAAAGAGGGTATGCAATATAAACATTTGAAATTATTTATTTGTTTGAAAACATTTTCTGAACCTATACGTTAGTGCCGCATTTCAGTGATCTGCAAAAAAAGCCATAGCATGACAGCATAACTGCAACAAAAGTTTGGTTGATGGGACAGCATACTGAAGAAAAGCAATAGCTTGCCTACACAGGTGACATGAAAAAAAAGCACACCTAGAAATGAAATTACCTACTGCAGATACCAATAGCTGCCTCATGCCTAGCTCAAGTGATTTCTAAGAGGTGGAATGCAACAACGTACCCGCATGCGCTCACTGAAGGCCTCCTTGTTTTCTTGGGTGAGACGGCGAATTTCATCGTTGAGCCGGTCTACCTCCTGCTGGTCAGCAACTGAAAGCTGTGTCAGGAGGTCTTGCTGCAGCTCTGAACGGAGGGACTGCTCAGTTGACTCCATTGACTTGAGGCTCGAGTCGAGGCTAGCCAGGCTGCGCTCCTGCATTTCATCCGCACAATGACTCCATTCGTGGCTTGATCTAGAATGCCCATTTTTTAATATCCCCTACTGTACGCATGAGCCGCTACTGTCTCTTTATGTGATGCCGACCATTTTAATATGCTGTGCACGAGCCCAAGCCAGGCTTGCAGCAGTGAGAAACGGCTCGATTTGACACTATGAACATACCTAGCCAGCCCAAGAAGTTATACGACAAATAGCAATCACTTGTGATCTAAGGTTGCACATTAGCTTGCACAACTACTTATGTAAACACAGTACATCATCTTAGGCTCCTAAATCAGATGGCACACAAGTTTTGTTTGCTGCAGGCCCAATAGTCGCTAGAATACAGAATACGCTTATAGTGCAGGACCGGATATAATGCGGTCTTTCCTGAGTCCCATTTATCTTCCCATAGAACTCTCAATGTATACGCACACCTCTCATAGTGCAGCCGCGCAAGACGAAATGCCGGTTATACAGTAGAACCTCGCTGTTACGTTTCCAGGTGCTGCCTTTTCCCGGCTGTTACGTCGTTTCCGGCCAGTGCCGGCATAGCTCCCATCGGACCCAATGCATTGGTAACCCCACTGTTGCGTCGCAATTGTGGGATCGTTCCCGCATCATGCGTTGCGAACTGCCGGCTCGAGCGGCCATGTTGACTGTTCATGTCGCTTGGCTTGGTGGCTTGACGACGGGATTGGCCGCCCAAAGTGGCCGGGGCGACACCTATGACATATTTTTGGTTTCCGCCAGTAAAAGCATGGCCTTTGAGATCCATATTTGCTATTTAAGGATGGTGCCTGTGGCGCATTGGGGTCCTAAAAATGGTATTGGCGCATTGATGTTCCGCATAAACATCGAAATTGAGAGCTGAGTCCGTTAGTGTGGCAGGCGATAATGCCGTCGCCGCGCGCCGTATGCTGTACATGCGAGTGAAAGCGTGCAAGGGGAACTGACGGCCGTGGCTAAATCTCGCGCGCAAGGAAGAAAAGCGGGGAGGAAGCGCACCTTCCATCGTGCTTGAGGCACTGCGGGGGAGGGCAAGGGAGGGATAGCAGGCAGCGTTGTACTCTGGCATCAACTGCGTACTGCGCTGTGACATGCAGTCGCGCGGGCCATATCTTGAAAGCGAACTGCGTTGGGGGCAGAGTCTAGGCAGTGTAGGTGCGTCGGCGGCTCGTAGCTTTGTGCCTGCTGTGTGTTCTTGGCGCTCCCGTTTGCGTTGAAGCGAGAGACAGTACACAGGTCACATCGCTCGCTGTTGATGCCGCGCTTCCTCACGCCAGCGTTTCGACAGCGAGTGCCCGCGCTCATCGAGTGCGATACGTTCATGTTTGCCTGTGCGCGCTGACACTGTGCTCGTTAATATAGTTAATAAGCGAATGTTTACAAGTTTATACGGACGATAAAACTATCGCAAACAATGTTTCGGCTTTCGGGCGAAACTGCAACGTTTTTTCAAACGTATGAATTAAAATAAAACACAATTCACCACTACTCTCATTTCACAATTTTTCCGAAATTCTCGGCTCTTGCGTTTCCCAGCTCTTAATTTTTATTTTTTTTTTTTACGGTCCCGTGAAAAACTTATCAGCGGGGTTTTACTGTAATGCCGTTGCCGGGAAATTCCACAGACAAGTGATGCAGTAAGCATGCTTCTCAACGACCGACAAGGGTGATGCGGAGGAGGAGACGCGGCTACCGTACGAGGAAAAATGCGGCGGTAGCGTGCGGGCTCCGCGGACATGCGGAGGTGACGTAAGCCACTTGCTCGGGCCGTCTCTCAGCGGCGCGCAGTCCGCACCTAACATGTGCACATTGCCGGTCTTTGGCTCGACATACATCCCCCGCTGGCTAGGCCTAACCAGCATCATCTTGTCGGGTGCAGTCAATGAAATGCTTTGCAATGGCTGTACGGCACTTAGAAAGCAGAGGAGCCATTTAGACAACACAAATGAGGCCAGCCACATCCTGGTCATATGCTTAGACACACGCGGCTGCTTGTCCTCCATGTTGTTTAGATTATGGTGCGGTACTGCTTATAGTGCAGAAATTTGCGACTATGGTGACTTACATTATAAGCAGTCTATGCTGTATTTCCTTGGCAAGCAAGGCAAGTCTCAGATATCCTTTCTTCACCAAAATAAGTTTGCGTGATGTTGCAGATGACAGGTATTCATTAAGTTCATTTCAGTTGTCATTTGCTGTGCTGTTGACATCACTCTATTGAATAAAGAGGTCTTAACTTTTTCTTTTTTTTTTTTTTTTTGTAAGAAGATTTTGGTGGCACATACCTTTTGCCAACTATGGACATAACGCAAGGCTCACATACTCGCACACTTGCTTGTTCTGGAACGAGCAACCGCAAAGAGAAATTGTGGGCAGGGTAATGTCTTGCACTCCAAAGTCAGCTGCTAGGTGCAGGGCTACCCAATGCTGATTTTCTAGGGCTACAATGAGAGTGAAGACCATTCCAAGTACTCGTAAAATAAAAAGAAGTGGCTCACCTAGGAGTTTCCGTCACTTGTAACCGAGTTTACGCCATCTCACACGACTGTCTTTTAACAGCGGCGCATCTTGCAGAGCAAGATGCTGCATCAGTCAGCACCAAACCACCTTCTAGCTACTCCCTTACCTGTCTTATGCAAAAACTGCACTTTAAGGAAATGCGCACACAGTGCACCACAGTCTGAGATTTTTGTGCAGCACTCCATAAAGATTTCATAACTGTTGTCGGCAACCAGTGAACACATCAATATAAGTGCTGCTCACCTTTGGCTGTTTAGAGCGTTCCAGAGCTGTGAGTTCTTCTTTCATGAGACGAATGTCTGCCTTCAGTTTGTCAAACACATCCCTGTGTCAAGCGACCAGAAAGCGCCACAGTCAAACCACTACCCATAAAGAAACAGATTGGCTTACTTGTTCTTGCTGTTCTTTGTCTCAGCTTTCTGCATGTCACTGACCACCTGGTTGATCTGGCTTTCAGTATGTGAGATTTAATTAAGGGATCATATGCAATGCATGGATTGTCACACAAACATGGCAAACACAGCCATGCCCTATATTTCAACATCTACATTCCCTTTAATTGCTACTCAATATACCTAGACCAGCAGTTCACCAAGAAAGCACAACTTCCTTCCATTATGAAAGCAGCCCATGAGTACCACCTGACAAGGTGACCCTCAAGTTAATTCTGTCCTTTACAAAGTACACTTCTATGACCAGGTTATCATACATTTACTTGAAAACGCTGCTAACTGATTCTTTGGGCACAGTGAGGATTTCGAAGATGCTTGCACAATCTGGCAGTTTGAAGAAACTTAGGGTGTGTCACCACCTTTAAAAACACATTAAAAAAAAAAGACGTCCCTTTTCTGCCTTTCACATTCCAAAAATACGTGTCTATTCAAGATTATATTTCCACCTTAACTCTTTCGAAAGTTACAGCCATTTTTCGAACCCTTGTGTATGCACTCGAAGCTGAAACCAAAAACATAAGGTTTATGAATGTGCACAATTTCACGCATCCTATTGGTACGTGCAGATATTTCATTAAATTTTGGTTTAGCTCTGAGACGCTAATATGAGTGCTTTGGGGTAAATAGTGCTCTTGAATTAGTTCACTAGTGAGCTGCGTGTCACCAGCTGTGCTGGTTTGTTTACATTACACCTACTTCATTTCACCAGTCATCTGCTTGTATGTTTGACTCTTGAAGCTCGTACTAGTTAGGTTAGCATGCTTAAAGGGCCCCTAAACCACCTCGGATATTTTTTGAACATTTCAAGTAAACACGTGCATCAAGTTCAGAATGCCGTCATGATCAACGATGCTAAATGCTGCAGCGCTATGCGCCGCGGGCGCGCGTAGCGCTCCAGCCATCCTTCTCTCCTGGCCTTCCGGTATTCCCAGCGGTCGTCACGATGTCACTAGGGTGCATCTGGTGATGTCAACGGCAGTGACGATATCCATTGGTCAAACAAGAACCTACGACGGCATTAAAACAATGCCGTCCTCCTCTCCTGGCCTTTCCGGTATCCCCAGCGGTCGTCACGATGTCACCAGGGTGCATCTGGTGATGTCAACGGCGGTGACAATGTCCATTGGTCAAACAAGAACCCACGACTTCCGGTTTTCTGCTAGCAGGTATGCGCGCTCCCTGCTCTGCCTCGTCGTGTTGCTCGCTTGTGCGCACTTGCGAATCGGCAATTACAGCCCACAATGCAAGTTCCAAATCGGTCACGTTCAAACACAGTCGTGCTTAGCAGTCCGATTAGCTGTGCAAACAGACTCCGACAGTGTTGGCCTTTCTACACGTGTGCGCAACACAGGGTACATAGCGGCACGCTTCGCATGAGCACGGGGCGGCACGGCAGCAAGAGCGGGTAGCCGAGAAGCGCTGAGCCGCGGCTAAGGCCCGTCCATGTTATCGGCATGGTAACTCGCCACATGCCGTTCGACGGCTGTTTTGCTCGCGAATGCCGAGATTTCCTTGCCGTAGAGAGGATGAGACCGGGACCCATTTGTGCGGCAGCCTCACCATCGCTGATCGCTCGACGGCGCGGATATCGTCGCTAGGCCTTCTCCAGTTCACTTCAAAGCTAAAGCAGACGGCACTACTGAATGAATTACCGATGCTCACAAGCCCCAATATTTTCTTATTGTTGTTATTGCTCTTCGCAAGAAGTGTACACAAAGAAGAAAAATACGCTGATATTAGCGGCGCTGTCAGCTGCGATGCAAGCACGGCCGAGCCGGTCGTCTCCCATCGGTAGCCCGTGCACTGCAGCTAAGCTTGACAAATATCGGAGCTCTCGTTCATATTTAACAATTGACAGGTTTTCATAAAACGTACAATTTAGGCATCGCTTTATCTAGAAACAGAAGCTGCAGCCAATGTTTTTGTCGCCGGTTGCGGAGGTGCGCAGCTTCGTGGTTGCCGAATGGCCCGTTGATTGTGCTGCAGGCGGTGCGCCGGCCGAACTGCCACTTACTTTGGACACCTCTCACGCGGCTAAAGCCCCTCCATTCATGTTTTCGCCGAATGGTGCGTGGATGGAGGGGCTTTACGCACAGCAGACGTTCTACGGCACTGGAGGCCGGTTCGCTGTCGGTATATTTGCCGCTAGCGTGGACGTGCCTTAGCCGGAAGTGGACAGTGTTTTGAGAAGTGCGTTGGCGATGACGTATGTCATGTGACATTTGGAGGAGCACTCGGCGAGGAGGAGAGACCAGCCGACGAGGAGAGTAGCGAAAGAAAGAGCGAAACGAGTGAGGGCTGTGTTTCGATCATCAAACGCGTGTAACTCCGCTATTACGGCACCATTTCGAAAAATTCTCGCGGCTACGTGTTCGATGTAGACTCGCGCACAACTGAAACACCACAACTAAATTTTGACCTGTGTGTGGTTTAGGGGCCCTTTAAGAGAAACTTATAGTATTGTTACGGGATGATTATGCTTCCAAAAATGTACTTAAAAAAGGAGGACTGCAGCTACGGCTAAGGTCCTCACACGAGCACAGGCGGCAGATAAGTGTGTGTCATCTTCATCGTGACACACAGTATTTCTTGACTCAAGGAAATGTTTTACACAAATCCAAGGGTTCCAGTTCTTTGGGAACCAACATCATCTAAGGAATATGGCCTACAAGTCTACAAGGGTCACACAACACGGGTGAAAAATAAAGGCGCAAAACGATACCATGCTGTTTCCAAAGATAGACCAAGCTACGAGCCTGCTGGGTTTTAGCCATATCGAAACTTGGTTTTATACCTGAACATTAATTTTAAAATTTCAGCCTTGTATTTCTTAAAACTTGATTTTCGACATTTTCTTGTTACACGAACATTTATCACATTTTTTCTTGACCGGTCAACCCAGCCGACCAGCTACGCCGAAGCCCCCCACCCCATCCCACCACCTATTTTGTCTGTCTAGAACAGGTGCCCTGCCAAGTGTCTCCGCACCTTACGCTCTCTCCCCCTTCCTCTCCTTTGTTACGACGGACCTTTTAAAAGCGGCACACCGCCACCTCCGAAGAATACCCCCTGAAGAAAGAGCCGAATTGGTTCCGAAACGTCGGGCTAGTAAATTTCCTTATTTGGTTGGAGTCAATCTCTAAGTCTTAATCAATTTTCCCAACCAGACAGGTAATTCTGTCGAAATGTTTAGCTTCACATGATTATAATGTATGGGTTTAGTGAGCGCACATAACGCCCTATGAACATGCGTGCTACTCCGACAGATGTGCCAGTGGTCGGCTCTGTTTTCAAGCAACGCTTGGAAACAGAGCTTGAAAACAGAGAAATACGCTTTCAAGTTAGTAATTCCATTACAGTGATGTTACTGGCCCATGCCATTTCGGAACAGATCAATGAAAGCGATTGCAAACTACATTATGTAGGGCTTTAACAGTGGGAAAGCCACATGAAGGCAGTAAGTGGAAGGAGTGATGAGCGTATTCATCACTTTGAAGTTTTCTACCTACACGCGAGCTTCGCCATTACGTCAAGCACAAAAACACACTGCGCGAAAGTGTTCGTGGTAGTTGCTGGCATGTCGCCCGCGGACCCAATCTCTGCTTCCGATCACCAGTCGAGACCGTGATCTCATGCCCAAGCACCGAGGCGGTTTACTGGTCCGAGAAGCAAAGACCTCTCATATAATTTTGTCCCGTCAGTTCACTTTGCAATTATGGTATGAAGCCTCAATCCCATGACAGCAAGACAAACATCCACTTTTCATTACAGCTTTGATGCAGGATAAGTTAGAGGTATCGCCAACCACTCATGCGTACCAGCTAGTGCTTGAAGGACACATCACCCTCCTCCTTTATTCAGCCTTTCTCTCAATTCAACAATAATTGAGCCTCTGCTGTCGCTTCTTTGCCCAAGGGTTTCTCGTGTGAATACATGCATTAGAGTGCCATAGATTACATGAATATCCCACTTGACAATAAAAGCCACTTTGGGCGCATTTGGAACTGGTCGAATTACAAGAAGCCATTTTTTTTTAATTCATAAGAAATTGAGGCTTAGTAGTTACAAGATAGACAGCTTTCATGCCAGTAGTCCTGTATTGAAGACAGAATAAACGTTCAGAAGTTACTGAATGTCCCCAACCCGGTGTTTGTCCCCGACCCAAAGGCATCCCCCCACCTCAATAGGTGCACTTGGGGCGACACATGGGAACTACCTGCAAGTGTCAGTTCCATTTGGAAGTAAAGACACAATTTTACGAAGCACTAAACAAAGGTGCTGTTAGGTAGACATGCCTGGTACAATCAGAAATGAACTGCAATGCATTGCACATATTGCTGTACTCACACTGCCAAGCATTTTAAAATGAATATCATAAAATTACTTTATTTAGTGCACCCCTGTTCCAACCTTCATTATTCGAAGTTATTGAAAAAAAAATGGGACTACCAATGTGTCTACATACAATGGAGAGAGTTTTAGCTGTTAACAATAAATGGATTGTATGGTTTTGGCAATGATAAGCAAAAGGCACATCCTCAAAGGATGTTCCTACACTTACCATATACAAACCGTATGTCCACGTGAACCCATGCGCTGTGTAGCAATGTGTGCTGAAGCTAGGATAAACAGGACCTCATACTATGCAGAAGAAAAATTTGATTCTGGGTGTAATGAAGCAAACGCAACATACTGCTGGCCTTCTCCCACACAGCTACACTCTAAAAATGGTAAACCAACATAATAGCTCATGGCAGCGTGAAACTCATCTTGCACTAAAATATTGAGCGGCCCATCAAATGAACTTGGCCACCCAAGAATGTTTCAGACAGCACAACCGCAGCAAGAAACAAAGATGCTCTTTAAAGTGGTGTTGCGAACAGCGTTTCAAAACTACTACACCTATAAATGCCGTAAGAACAGTTGCAAATTCAATCGAAAACCCTTTTCTGAGCCAGTCTTCTCACGAGGAGAGACTTCACAGCTCTCGCCTACCATGTCACAGCTCCTTTCTAGAAGCAATGCACAGCGCACAAAACCGCATCAAGAAAAAGGGAGAAAGCAGGGCCGCCCCTTTTACAACAATATTTACAGTGTTATATTCATTTTAGTGCGACTTTCAAATGCCCACAAACCTTCATTTTCTTCCTCATGTTGTCCTACTCTGCTGTGATAGGGTACTATAGCTCACCTCACACCATTTTTTAAATATCATAAAGTTTCCCGCAGAGGGAAGGCTTCAGGGAAATTTTGGTTATGTACCAGCAGTTGTCAAAAGAGCCTCAAAGAATTTTTAAAAGGATTTATTAGTAGCCAAGATAGCAATGGTGTGAGGAGGCAAGCACTAATTCCTCTCCTCCAACATGTGTCTCAACACTGACTAATGCTGCTTTTTAAGAAAAAAAAAAAAAAAAAAAGACAATGCCGTTGCAGGAAGAAGCATTGGCCAGGCCCCCGTCATGGTGGGATGTGTAAATCACGGGCAATGCCAATCTGCAGCCTTCCTGTATGGATGACTTGTGCCAGTCGTTGTGCTTACTTGGCCCGCATTCAGCTGAAAGCGCGACATGTCTAGCCCTGTTAGCTTCTGTGTTATGAGCATTTGTGCTATGTCTATAGCTTCACCATGTAACTCCATATGTACCCTTGGGTCTTATGCAACACCACAATGTTTTTTGTTGTTGCCCCTCACTGAGCAGCTCCTCACAGGAAGTTGTTCTCACTACACAGTAGACTGTACACTTGTGATGCACAAGTGCCTATGCATGACATCATCTCGCGGCCCCAGTGGCTCTTTCGAAGAGAAGAGACAATGGGTTTTGCGGCATTGTAACCCACGTGATCAATACTTGTCTGTCTGCGATGCCCACACGCCCCCAGTCATAATGCACTCCAGAGGATATCAGCCAGTTTCTGCTTGTGCTCAGCAAGCTGCTTCTCCACTTCAGTAATCTCCTTCATGAGCTGCATATGTGCCTTGTGCAGATCCAGCCGTGACCGTCGAGTGTCAAAGTAGCCTCCCGTTAGGGCACCCTTGTGCGACACTTGGTCCCCTGCCACAATGGAGATGGGCAAAAACTTTTCATTTTGTCAAGCATAGCTCAGCTTGTGCCTAAAGATCACACACTGACTCACCACTTTCCTGCCAGTGCCTATTTCCATCAATAGCCCGTTATCGATGGTTGCGAATTCATATTTTGGTGCTTTCCAAGTGCTCTCCGACTGCTAGAACCATCTACTAAGTTATTCAGGAACTATTTATTCCGTTTCTTTTTCCTGTTTTCCTTTTTCACCGTGCGGCAATTTTTAAAGCACCTCTGGAGAAGGGTTTGGTCGGCGCAATGATTACTCGCAGTCGCCAAGATGGCACTTACATAGTACTCTGCTCATCCATGAAAACATCTCATTTTAACCCATTCTGATGCATCTGCGCGCGAGTTTTTGGACGTTGGAAGCAGTACTGACGCGGAAGACCAACTTGGGTTTGTCAGATTTCAGCAAAGAGTTTGGCTTTCTTCTCCGAACCATTTCAAAGCTGCTCCGAGTTGATATAAAGATATCCTGTGTGTTCTAAATGTCACACTTCTTATCTGCAGAGCAGTGTCAGGATGACTTGCCAGCGGCCACGCAGAGACGGCTGGGAGTCGACCTCGGCATTGTGATAGAGCTAGTGACTAACATTTTTTATACAGTTAAACCTCAATATAACAAACTTTATTGTAATGAAATATTTAACATTTTATGTTAAACGTAACTCAATATAACGAAGTGTGTTTATACACGACTTCAATTTAAGGAAATTTCATTGCTGCCGTGAAGGAATACCGAGATTATAAATGGAAACTTCCCCGAACACACATAGACAAGTAGTTGAATGACATATGAATGCAGCCCTCAAATGGCGCGCCGTACGACAGAGAGCGAACCGCCAAAGCGGAGCAGTGCATTGCTCTGTATAAAATCCAAGTGCGATAAGATCCTATTACGCGAGGGTGAGCCGAGAAGGATAGTGGCTTGATGACCGCCATCTTCCCGCTCGAGCAAGGGGAAAAGGAAGAGGGCAGCGAGATCGCGGCAACGCAATCAAGCACGCGAAGGGGAGAGGGGAAGGGGCAGGTTCGCAGTCGTCTCCTTCTTTAGCGCGGCTATGGCTGAGCATGGCGACAGCATGACTGAGCACACACGCAGCCCGCAGGCCCTGTTTTAGAGGTTTTCTGCCACGTGTGCAAAGATTGGGTGAGCTGAGAGGCGTGGCATCATGCGCTGTCTTCCCACGCGTTTAGTGCTGGAGGTAGTATAATCTCGAGTTTCAGAGATGCATTGAAGCGAGAGGCAGACGAAGCATTCACTCTTCACTGCCAACACTTTTAATGATGGCATTGTCCCCACTGTGGGTGACACTATCAGCTGCGGGGGCAAAGTGGACACATGGCTTGCTTCACTTCGTACTGCGGATGTGAAGATATCGTCAATATGGCATGAAACCGCATCTTTGGTCGCCGACACACAAAGGCAACCAAATGAAATCTTTTTCTCACTGAAATTTGTCTTTCCCAGATTGCCCGATAATCCGGAAAGCTTTACATCCCATTCAGTTGTAAGAAAATTCTGTCAGCGACTTACTCATTTTCACAAAACATCAAATTTCAATATAATGAAATTTCGATATAACGAAGTGCAAATTTTACACTTTGTTATATTGAGGTTTAACTGTACAATGAACTATTGATACAACGACCACAGAACCATCGAGTTCATTATAAACGGTTTCGAGTGTAGAAGGTTTCACTCCTTGGCACAGTTTAAACAATTAGCACAGCAATCACATATATTTCATTATATTTTCACTTTGCCTTCACTTTTTTTATCATGACAACAACTAACATGTTTGTGATAACTGTCCAGGCGCTTAAAAAAATATTTGTTATATCAAGAATAGTTTCAATAGGTAGGATTGAAAAATTGTAACTGCACTGAAATGTAGTCATATAACAATGTATTGTTATACATGGAATTGTTGTGGGTGGGTTCAACTCAGTGTTGCCAGGTTTGGCTATATATAGCCAAATTGGGTTACAGAAAAAAATTTTGGCCGTCGACTTGGACGAGTTGGCTATGTGGCTATATTTGGGCTACTAAAAATCTGCGACTTGGCTGTGTTTAGGCTATACGTGGCGCCCTAATCCACGCTCCAGAGGTGGCTCTGATGGAGTAGAAACAAATCTCGAAGACTATGTTTTAGCTGGCTGAGCCGGCTGCGCGGCTGTGAGTGCGCGAAATACCCCCCCCCCCCCCTCTGCGCCGTTGTCTGAGCCGGTGGCTTTCCTATTTGATACTTATACTCAAACTTATACCCCACTTCATCGTCAGGCACCCAATCCCCGGGCATCGGGATGAGCCTGGGAATAGATGGTTTTTCACAGTACACTGTACTCACATGGTTATGCTCAAAAAGTGAGAACAATAAAATAGGGTGGGACGATCGTGGCGCCGACATGAAAGAAGGGAAGCACGGGTTGAAGACATGCTCCAGTGTGTTCATGGCCAAGGCTTCTGAGTGAAGTATCGCGCCGGGCACAGCTTTCGACCGGCTCCACGTTTCTCACGCTAAGCTTTACTGCCATTTTCCTTTCCCTGTGAGATTAATTTTTATTCGTGCTTACATTCGAGGTTCATTTCGATAGGTTGGACTTAAGATAGCATCCTCCTCGGAGAGGAGAAGTGGGCCAAGTATGCTAGAAAGTATAAAAAAGATTGGGAACAAGACCTCGAGCTCCAACGTGGGTCCTGGTGCTTTCACTTATAGATGGTTTGCGCGTAACGTCATATATGCAGATAGTCATTGTACTAATATCGCAACATGTTTGCCACGATGACATCAGTGCACCACGTCACGTGAGCGTGAACCACCGTGTTAGCTTAGCAGGTGAGGTGTCGCGCTGTTGGCTCGAGGACGCGGGTTTGATTCCCGGCTACCGCGGCCGCATTTCGATAGAGGCGAAATGCAGGAACACCTGTGTACTTAAATTTAGGTGCATGTTAAAGAACCCCAGGTGGTCAGAATTAATCCAGAGTCCCCCACTGCGCCATGCCTTCTAATCAGATCGTGGTTTTGGCACGTAAAACCCCAGCAATTATTATTATTAGCACATCAACATGGTTTGCTTTTTGACAGTAACCGGTTTTCACAGGATTACCACTGTTCTCAATTTGTCGATTACCTTTGCTCTTTGTGCGCCGTCTCAGCTTTCACCATTTCGAGTGAGTTACGTTCTGGACGTTCTCGTCGCCAAAAACGACCGCGCGCTTCTTACACTGGTGTGCCGTTTTGCGCAGTAATCTTTTAAAGCTTCGCTTACATAGATTCAGACAGTGAGTGGCATCTGTTGTCTGTCACTTTATTTTAACGCATGTTCTTGGCATGCTATTTCGCGTTCACTACAGCTAAAAAGTGGAGTTCGTAGTTAATATTACTGTAAATAACTAAAAATAATAACTTAGTACTATCTGTCATAAAATAAAAGCACTGTGATTTCGCCCTCTGAAGCAACTCGTTGGAAGTGTTCTGTGTGCAAGCATGATGTCACTGTTGTTGATGTCAAAGGTCGACCGTCATGGTGACATGGACATTTTGTTACGACGGGTTGTGCAAAAAAGGATTGCCGCAGCCGAATATGAAAATGTACACACAAATAAAAGTGAAAATAAACATGGTTATATTTGGCTACAAAATTTCTTGCTCTTTTTTTGTGATTGGCTACATTTGCGCTACAATTTCTGTAGCTTTGGGCTACGCTGCCTCGTACAACCTGGCAACACTGGTTCAACAGCACCATTTA
This sequence comes from Dermacentor silvarum, assembly GCF_013339745.2. Classification (NCBI taxonomy): domain Eukaryota; kingdom Metazoa; phylum Arthropoda; class Arachnida; order Ixodida; family Ixodidae; genus Dermacentor; species Dermacentor silvarum. The sequence continues at coordinate 7,080,047 of NC_051154.1, read as the reverse complement.
AAATCGTCCAAATCTTAAAATGCAAATGATGAAACTTTATCAAAACCATTTCATCTAGCAGCCAAACAGCATTCGGAAAGCCAACAAATCACCAACAACAAAGTCAACAACAACAAAGTGTGTAAAATGTAGCTATTTCAGTCATTTACATCACCAACCAATATCCATAACATGCACATGTGGATTAGCCTAACAAACCATCATGCTGCATCAATCTTTCCAGTTACCATTATACACAAGTCACATGTAGCCTCAGAGCCTGAATAATCAAATGGTTAACTGCACAATCAGCACTGAGCATAACTCACCGTCCAAAGTGATGCAATCCAGGTTGGATGTGCGTGCAATTTGAGTGGCCACTTCCAGGTTACGGCATATTAGAGTCTTGCCATATATGTATTTCATAGCGCTCTCAAACTTTGGCTCAAAGTTGAGTTTGCTGATCATGGGAATGGCATCCTGAAAAAAAAAAGAAAAAAAAAAGGAAAAAAAGAAGAAAGCACAGTTAAACCTTGATATAATGAACTTCAGCATAACAATATTCTCGATATAACGAAGTATTTAACTTTTTGTAACATCTTGTCTACAGAACACCATGTATGTTGAACCTCAATATAAGGTAGTGTTTTTAACGTGATTTCAATATAACAAAATTTCAGTGTTGCCTTGAAAGAATACCTAGGCAATAAATTAAATAGAAGCTGCCACAGGCACAGATGATCAAATGTTTGTATCACATGCAGTTGCTTGCAAACGCACATCTCAAATCGCACGCCATGCAACAGAGACAGGGATCAAAGCGGCCAAGGGAGTTTTTGAGCAACTCGGGGTGCAAGATATTTGGAACTTTGGAGCAAGTTCGGAGCATGAATTGTTCGTTTTCGAGCAGCTTGGTAAAGCTCAACACGAGTTAAATACAGGCAGTTGAAGATAAAAAAAGTTTTTTTTTTTTTTCCGTTTACTTCGACGAACACTATTAAGCAACGGCAAATGAGTCATCCACCCATTACTTGTAGAGGTGTGTGAATACCAAATTTCCAATTTCAAAGCGAATTTGAATAATGAAAATGAAGTGTGAATCGATTCAAATATTTTTTGAAAATATTTTTGAAAAAGTTCAATTCAATTCACCACCCAGAGGTACAAAAAAAAAAAGAAGCAAGTTCATTGCACAGCCAATAACATACAGGAAAATTATGCTTTCTGGTCAACAAAATTCTCTAGTATAACATTTTTTCTGGGCAGTATCATAACTGCAGTTATTTAATGTTGTCATGAAGGAAGAATAGCTGGTCAACATGTTTGGGGAGCAGCGATCACCCTCTTGCATGTCATAATTCCTTCAGACAGCGAAAATAGCTGCTGACTGGACACACTAGCGCCTGATTTTGGAAATTATTTCTGTGCTAGCTGATGCCAACAGTCAGCCCCATACTCACACCACCATTCACATAGAGCTTCTTCTTGGTCCAAAATTTCATCATGCACCTACCTTTCAATTTGCGCTTGTGGCAGTGAAAAATTGCTGCTGGTTGATGAGCTTATCAAAGCCTTTCAACAGTGCTGACATGGAAGCAGCCTCTTCAGGAGGTTTCATTGTTCAGGACATATTGGGTGCTCGAGGTATTTGAGAACACTATTCCTAATCGCCACAGACACCAGCAGGGTCATCATTTCTATCTAGGCGTGCAGCTTCTTGTTGGTTGACCCCTTGCCATTCACAATGCGCAGTTTGTTCAAAGATGGAAGCGTACAGGTTGACGCACGAAATGAAACGCCATGCAGTCCTCGTTACTCTGGCAGCACACCACAGCGACTTGAAGGTTTAAAAAAAAATTAAATTATGGGGTTTTACGTGCCAAAACCACGATATGATTATGAGGCATGCCGTAGAGGGGGGACTCGGGAAATTTGGACCACCTGGGGTTCTTTAACGTGAACCTAAATCTTAGTACACGGGTGTTTTCGCATTTCGCCCCCATCGAAATGCGGCCGCCTTGGCCGGGATTCGATCCCGCGACCTCGTGCTCAGCAGCCCAACACCATAGCCACTGAGCAACCACGGCTGGTGTGACTTGGAAATTGCCACCTTTGTGAATGTAGCGAAGTCTTTCATTTACAAGGTGCGGACAGAATCGATGTTATCTAGTGGTGACGTGTCATCTGTGGCGAGAAGGAAAAAGCACAGTCAGCAGTCAGACGTCGTCAAAACCCCCGATTTTCTCCGGCGGCTGCAAGTCATCATCAGTGACGACCCAGGGAAGTCAATGCGGGCCATTGCAAAGGAGCGCCGAGTCGCAGAGTTGACTGTCAGGCTCACTGTGCACAAGGACTTGAGGTACCATTCCTATGTCATGAGGAGGGGGCAATTCATGTCCAATAAAACTCGGGAGAATGGTCTGCTCCGGCCCAAGCAAAGAGACCTGAGGAGCCCGGAATGCTCTGGTTTTTCTTCACATGAAAAGAACTTTGACCAAGACCCAAAAGTTAACCGGCGTAACGACAGGTGGCTTTGCGCAAGCGCTGATGAGGTGCCTACAGTGATGCACCCAAAATTTCCGTCATCTGTGATGGTGTTAGCCGTTGTCAGCAATTAGGGTGACGTCATGCCACCACACTTTTTTGCAGAAGGACAACGCATAAATGCTGCTGCGTATGTGGAAGTGCTTGCCACCGTTGTAAAGCCCTGGAGAGTGTTTCGAAAGGAAGACCTAATGTCTTTCAGCAAGATTTGGCTCCCGCCCACACCGCCTGCGTCACCCAGGAGTGGCTGGCTGACAACTTCGACGACCACGTCACTCCCAACTTGTGGCCTCCTAGTTCTCCAGATGTAAATCCGCTGGACTACTTTGTCTGGGGCATCAGAGAGGCTAACAAACAGCCACATAATAGAAAAGACTTGCCGAAGGCCGCCATTGCTGTCTCAATGGCCAACATCTCTAAGGACCACCTGATCCGTGCATGCAGCCGTTTCCGAAGCTGAATTGAATTGGTTATTGCTGCGGATGGCAAATTCAATGAGTAATTGTGGAAATAAACTGCAAGGGAAGTATTTCCCAAAGTTTGGCAAAAATATGTCTATTTTTGCTGGAGATATTCTTCTCTGCCTGAATCCAACATTGTGTTTTCAACTACCTCGCGCACCCGGTATGTGGTTTCCTTGCTGTTGAATATTTTCTTGAGTCTTCTAAAGCCAGGTTTCTAATCCAGTTTGCCAATGAAGCATCCTGGTGGTACTTGAACTACTTTATAACGACGGTCTAAAAGCATTAAAATACACGCTTTCTGTGGAGCGCTTAAATGTGTCACTCAATGATCCTTCTAGGAGGACCTGCCCTAACGAGTCAGTATGTTTGTATTGTGGGGTCTCACACCCACTCTTGTGAGAAAGAAACGACAACACAGTAGTGCAAACAAACAAAAGGGCATTTATTGCACCTTTCATACACTAACACACGCTAGCCGAAATACTACACGAAGAACATTCACATGGGCGCGCCACAAACCAAGGAAGTCCGACTCACTGCGACCCGATAGCGAGCAAATATGTTCACCCCATGCTGTGACACCATCGCCTAGTCGTTCACGTGTACGGTCACGCGAACGGTGGTACGTTCGAACGATCCATGTTCGTCTATACCGGTGTCCTCGCGAAGCGTTCGTGCGTGTCAGTCGCCAACCCCAAGCCAAAGAGGAAGCGCCTTCGACTTTTTTCTCCCAAGTCACCCCGCCGTTCGGTGGCGTTAGCATCGCGACACTCGCGCCATCTCTCGCAATGCGCCGCAACCGGATTACGGGAGACGAGAGCTATGTGGGGAAACAATATCAGGGGACGCGTGAGAGTTGCGCATCCCCACAGTATAAAATTATCAAAATCATTTTAGGGTCCCTTTGATGATGATGACGTGCTGAGAAAATATCTCAGCCACTCGTTCCCAGTGCCCGTATTGGACTAGGTTTGCGTAAAGATTCATTCTATCTTCAGTGCCGTGCAGAAGCGTTGTCATGGTCCCAGCGTATCTTTCTTTTTCTATTACAGAGGCTCTTTTTATTATTATTACACAAGAGGTCCACACGAATCCTAAGTTGCTTTAAATGCTGTCATCAGTCATTTTTCAATGTCCTGCTACCTTTTCAATGACACCTCATAGGTAAGGTAAGTTTAAAAATTAGCTAATTAAACGTATTCATCAACAATGAACAAGAAATACTCATAGTAACCACCATGAACAATAGCCATCAACATACAGGGAACACCGTTCACATAGTGCCCTTCGTTATTTTTAATTCTTGGCAACAGTTAGCCAGGATAGAAGTATCATCATCATTAGCCTATACACTTAAATCTCGTTATAGCGAAATGGTTTATAACAAAATAATGGATATAACGAAAGAATCTTAATTCCCCTTGAAAGTCCCTAAAGAAACCCATGTGCTTAAAATTTCGTTTTAACGAAAACGTTTTGTACTCATCAAGGGCTATAGCGAAAAATTTTCATTCCAAAATGACAATTAACCACCCACTTTGCACACAAAATACTGATTTGTTAAAATGTGCAACACTTTGCGGGCCTCTTAATGTACCAGTTTAAATCTCCCGTGGCTGCGCTGCACTGGCAACGCCCCAAGCCAAGCCAAGCTGACCAAGCTAGCCAAGTTAAGCTGGCCAAGCCTAACTTCTGTTAACATGCTGTGCGCACTCGTTTGCTTTGTTTCGGAAGCGGGCGTAGGTCAGTCAGCCCGTGTGCTTTTTGTGTTGTGTTGCCGGTTGCACGACAGGAAAATGACTGACAGCACCAGCTGCTCGAAACGAAAACGGAATGTTATCGCTCTGGATCATAATTAGAGCTGTTGCATCAGGGATGAAGAAAACGCAGGTGGCCAAGGACTTCGGCATCGCGCCCGAGCCGACTTTCTACAATTCTCAGCAGCAAGGAAGTCATCGCTGGCGCTGTTGCATGCGGCGTAAAAGGTACGCGGAAGAAGCTTCGGTCTCCTGCCTTTGAAGCAGTGGAAGAGGCGCTGTTCAATTAGCAGCACGGGCTGCTAATTTGCCTGTGAGTGGGGCACTACTCCAGAGAAAAGCCAGACTTTGGCGGGTACAAAGACGGCGAAGATGGTCTCAAGATAGCAGCTGCTGCTGAGAAGGCCATCCTTCACTTGAGGAAGATGCAGCTGCGAAGCATCACAGACTTTTTCGCGCCATCTACTTGAAAGGCTACGCGGTTAGCGTCGAGCGCAATAAAATCAGCTGTTGTGTTTTTGTGTTTGATCCCAGTTTTTCGTTGTTTTTCGATTAGCACTTTACTGTAGATACAGCAACTCGGCTGCGACGGGAGGTAATACCTCCGTGATGACTTACCTGTAATTAGCCGTATAATAATTAGTCAGTTGCTATAACGAACAAATGGTTATAACAAAAAAAATTTGGCACTCATTCGACTTCGTTATAACGAGATTTAAGTGTATTTAGGTCCACTGCAGGATGAAGGCCTCTCCCTGCGATCTCCAATTACCCGTCTTGCACTAGTCGATTCCAATTTGCACCTGCAAATTTCTTAACTTCATCACCTCCCCCCCCCCTACTTTTCTGCCATCCTCGAATGCGCTTCCCCTCTCTTGGTATCCATTCTATAACTCTAATGGTCCCCCGGTTATCCATCCTACGCATTACATGGCCTGCCCAGTTCCATTTTTTTCTTCGTGATGTCAATTAGAATATCGGCTATCCCCATTTGCTCTCTGATCAGAATACCGCGAAATAAATCAGAAGTTACTTCCCTGGTCATTGCATGTTCGCCACTATTTCACATCGCTTGTCAAGAAAAAAAAAAATGTTTGAAAACCATATAGAGAAAAAAATGTTCGCTGGCTTTCCCAGCAGCGTCGTCGAGCAATATTTTGCACATGCTCAATTATTCAGGCTTATTCGCGGCTCCGTCACAGGCCCCATCAAGACGATGTAAAACGGCGAGATATTTTAGATGACGTATGATGGTTTATTAAAATTTTCAGACCATCTGTGCAAGTCACGTCGTGAACATCGTTGCCGCGAACGAAATTTCAGTCAGTGTTTTCGCCAAACTTTTACGACCGCCATTTGGCCACTTAAGTTCACGAAAACGGAAACTTTACACCTTGGCTTGTGTTCTGCGGCAGCAAAAGCTTGATTTTAGGTGAATTGGTTGTCCAGAAAGTAGTGTCGCCAAAGTCCTTATATGAGTGATAATTATAGCTGCCATTTGATATATGTGTCCAAGAAGTTTCATGAAAGCAAGCAGGTCATTTGTTGGCATGCTGCACTATCACGCCGGTAACCGGACATTCTTTTTCTTTCGCAATAATAGTAAAAATTAAGCATTTTAGCACATGAATGTTCTTGCATGATTATTTTTTAAATTATTCTTGCGATAGCAATTATATGGACACTATAGGCGAAATTCCGCCGCCGCCGTAAGTTTCCGTATAAAGTATACGGGAGATGAAATCATCATCATCATGTTTATTTCACCACGGGATACACAAGGTGAAAAGGGAGAGCCGGAAAAAAAGCCGAAATTTCTTCGGCTTGACAAAGCTCCGGTCTCCCAGACAGCCACGGTAGCGGCTGGTGTATCAATACAATCACGCATAAAGTGTTGATATGCGAGTATTCTAAGCACAAGTACATGCAGATACTTTCATGTTACTGTATAGAAACTAGTTATTTTACACAACTGTATTATAAATCTCAGTATACAATTACAATCTGTTACCTTGCATATTATGATTTGACACAAACTAATTCGCATATAGCATAAGAATGCAAAAGCAATATATATACATATATATATATATACACTATATATATACATACACACACACATATATACTATGTATAACAAATTTCACAGCAGTATACAATAAACACAAGTTACCATCAAGAAACGTTCTTTACATTATTTTACATACTTGCAAATACATCTGCGCATCTATGTTAAAAAAAAGAAAAAGAAAATCTGCATAGGCTGCTGCTTTCGCGACAGACACCCGGGCAACGTAGCCTAGGGCGTCATCACATCCTCGAAGTTTAGAAGCGCGAAGACGCCCTTTGCAGCATCCGGTTCACAACGCAAGCCCTGCCGCGCGGCCCGGGCACAGTCGCTGAAGCAGAAACCTGGATGCTGGGGTTCATAGTTAAAAGTCTGAACGTATAAACACAACGAGAGTACATCATAAGTTCTGCGGAACTGTTAGAACATTTAACAATACACATCTATAAGAACAAATCCAATATTTTAGTTTTGTTTAGAGATAACACATCAACATTTTGTTGGTTGAAATAGTTGAGCAGGGAAGGTAGTGTATGTTTAAGACGTTGACAGCCATAATAAGTACGCGAGAAAGGGATCTGCCATGGTGCCTGGTGAGGATATGAATCTGTACTTCTACTTTCTTGTAAAGCTGCCAGGGTTAGGAATGAATCAAGTTTTCCCAACATAGCATTTCTATAGCTTAGTAATGTTTTGAACTTATATATGTCACGAGCTCTGATTATTCTGTTTTGTTGGAAAAGCTCTTGCGTGTGTTCAAGAAAAGAGACGTTTGCTATCGCCCGAACCGCTTTCTTTTGAAGTATTTCCAGCATTTGAATATTGTGCGCGGTAGTGTTACCCCATATAAGTGAACAGTAACTGAGGTGTGAATGGAAAAGAGCATGATAAATGAGACGCTTAACTTTAAAAGGTAATGCACTTCGATTCCGATTTAACACACCAACAACTTTTCGTACCTTTGAGCAAACATGACTAACATGTTCATTCCAGGACATCTGCGCTGTGAATATTACGCCTAGGGTTTTTATGGATGACGTAATGTTAATTTTATACGGACCCAAGACAATAATGTAGTACCCAATCTGGTAATGTAGTAAAACTTCCCGGAGCATGAAAAATAACGCATTTTGTTTTGGTTTCATTGAGGATGAGGCCGTTTGCCTTATACCATGCTCCGAGTCCATAACAAACGGAGCTTGCTATAGGCGTTATTTCTTTTAAATATTTACCTGTGAAGAAAACAGAGCAGTCATCTGCATACGCGACAAATTTACACATATCACTTACTTGAACAATATCATTAATGTAATACAGGAAAAGTATCGGGCCAAGGATTCTACCTTGGGGCACACCCGCTGTCAAAGGTTTTATCTGCGATCTGTTCTCATTAATTTCAACAAATTGATGTCGGCTTTCTAAATAAGATCGGATAAGTTCAAGTGTTATTCCTCGGAAGCCGTATTTTTCCAGCTTTATCAGCAGCAATTTATGGTTCACTCTATCAAATGCTTTGCTGAAGTCTAAGTACAACCCTAAAGTCAGAAGTTTTTTTTCAATGATCTCTAGAATAAGGTCCTTCTGTATATTTAAGGCGGTTTTCGTAGACCGCTTTTTCTTAAACCCGTGTTGACAGTCGGTTAGCAAGCTATGTTTTTGCGAAAAGTTATCAATACGAAAGTTAACAATTTTTTCGAATCCCTTTGATGGCACAGGAAGTATAGAAACCGGTCGATAATTGCCAATATTATTTTTGTCACCTCCTTTATGAATAACTATAACTCTTGCTACCTGCATATTGCGCGGGAAAACTCCAGCTGACACGGAAATGTTAAAGATATGCATTACTGCAGGTGCAAGTAAGTCTATGATGTACTTAATTGGCCTAATTTCTAAATCATCTACGTCTCGGCTGTGGCTGTTTTTCAAGGATGAAAATGTTGTAATCACCTCAGGGATGCTAGTAGGCTTTAGGAATAAAGATTCTCTTAATGAAGTTGTATGCATTGTATCTTGAATGTCATGATCTACGCATCGTACTTTGACAAAGAAATTGTTAAAATGGTTCGCAAGTTCTGTACCACCTACAAAAGTGCCATCTATGTTCAGCGTATCTGTTCATGTATCGACTGGCTTCCGATTTAGTGTTTCGTTTATTTTTTTCCATACTTTGTCACTTCTGCGCATACATTCATTGTTAAATAAACGGCTGTAGTAGTCATTTTTCACCTTTTCTTTTTCTTTGTTCAATTTATTCCTAAACTGCTTATATTCTTTCCACTTTGACAAGTCCTTCGACTTGATAAAAGACCGATAAAGCTTATTTTTTTGGTTAATTTGCCTAACGAGTCCCTTCGAAATCCACAGCTTGCGCGACTTCCTTCGACTCCGATAGTTTTCAAGCGGAAATGATTTGTAATACATCGTTTTGAGTTTGCTCATAAATTTGACATATGACTCATTGGCATCTTCAATGGCAATATATCGCTCCAGTCTATTTCGCACACGGCTTCTCTGAATTTATCTAGTGTTTGAGCCGATATCTTGCGGTACGTTGTCTTTTCAGTGCACGCACTTTTAACGGCGCCTTTATGTTCTAGAAAAAGATATATAGGCATATGATCTCTGATATCACAGCTTATGACTCCCGATATCGTGCTATCGATAGTCGAGTTTATTATGAAAGTGTCTAGTAATGATGACGTAGTGACGGTTACACGCGTCGGTGATCTGATGATGCTGCAGAAGTCATTGCACTCTAGGATAGATACAAACTGCACAGTAGGTGCTGAATTAGTCATCATGTCAATGAAGTCCCCGCCCAGCGTAAGCAGAAAGCCATTTCCATTTACGTATGACAGAAGGTTATCTAAAAACTCAAAAAAAGCAGAGTGACTGGCATTAGGGGGTCGACACAAAACGCAAATGCTGTCTTTTCTTTCTTTATGCATAAAACTTCATAATTCTCTGTAGCTGTGCTATATTCCCTAAGAATATCATACCCTGTTAGAGAAGTTAGAATTGCAATGCCGCCACCTCTGCTTCCCTTGCGGTTCACGAAGAAATGCTCGTATCCTTGAAGTACATAATGTTCCGAGTCGTCATTGTACCAAGTTTCGGTAAACACCAATACGTCAAATTTTAGGTTACATGTTTCGATTAGCACAGTGACTTCATCCTTTTTGTTCAACAGTGACCTTGCATTTAGGTGCATGAATGTTAGCGCAGTTTTGCTTCGCTGCTAATTTTGTGTCTCCTAATGATTTCCTCAGAAATCACACAGCCTGAAGGCGCCATCTCTACTTCAGAGGTACGAATGTGTCAAAGTTTCTGTTTGCTAAACGCTTGCAAAATCGTCGCCGCGTGCCGTACGCTGTATGTGTGAATGAAAGCATGTGACGGGGAGCCGGCAATCGCGGCTCGCACACACAAAGAGGGAAGCGGGAAGGAAGCACAGTCTTCCAGTCGTGCACAACGCTTCGGAGGGAGGGTAGGGAGGTGGAAGGGCTGCGCCGGAAGTCTCCGGGGGAGGGGGGCGTGTTTTGCGCCGCGAGCGCCCGCCCGCACCACTGTATCATTAAAGCCATCTTCGGCAGGGGCAGAGTCCGCCCTCCCTGTGTTTTCACGGCTAAGATCGCATTGATGCAAGCGCTGGCACGAAGCTCAATTCGCTCGCTGCTGCTGCGCTGACTCACTCCAACGTTTTGACGACCAGTTTCTGCGGTCATCGAGTGAGATGCGTTCTTGTTTGTTTGAGCGCGCGTGATGCCATGCTTGTTAATCTAGTTAGTAAGCAAACGTTTACAAGTTTAAACGGCCTTACTTACTTTGTATAGCTGTCGCCTTTCTCCCGCGAGGCAGTGACTTTAAAACCCGCTTCTAAGTTTCGCGATAGTCAAAGCAGAACGCAAAAATGTCCGGCTCCGAAAACGGCACCGTGCGCTTCATATCGCGATTCCACTGAATCTGCGGCTGATCTTATAAATACATCGAATAGCAGCGAGTCGGAGGACACTGGCTTTTTGTCGGACTTTGAGTCTAAAATCAACGACTCAAACCAGCCCAGAATATCAGCGGCCGCAACCCGGCACGTCCAACTATAGTGCTTGCAGTTAAATTTTTGTAACGGAATACTTGTTTAATTAAAAAATTCGATTTTTTCGGAGATAGTGCCTAATAGACGGCAATACATTTTGTATATCATAATTTTCGTATCATTTTCTTTAGTAGGTACAAGCGTGTCTTTACAAACTTTGTTCAAGTTTATCGCACAATCTTGACTTTTTAACAAATATATATCTTTTTTATGACATTTTTTATCTCGTTAAAATTTTTATGGGTGAAAAGTGCATTCATTTTGATTTCTGTATATGTATTACATTAAATATTGAGTGCAGGAGTCCCTTCAGAAAAAAGACATCTGCCGTAACATACAAAAAACACCTATTTTCCCCATGGTAGGGAAAGAGTTAATAAGAGTCAGTGCGTTTAAGACACATCAAAAACTCCCGTCAAAAACTGCTATTTTCGTCCTGCCCTAGGAGTATTTTCAAGCAATAACCATAGCTCACAATGCCTGATTACAGTTTTTATCCAATTCAATGCATGCCTCTATCTCTCTCTCTTTTTTTTAATGAAAAATAGGCTGTTAATTGCCTGCACAGTGAAATCGGATACGAACTCACCTTCATGGTGTTTGTATGCTTTACCGCATAACACGGATGTATTGCCGCGAAGCTGACTGAAAAACCGTGTGGTGAAGCTCACTTTAGGAAACCAGGCGCCATTGTGCAACACAATTTTCTTGCTAAAAAATTGGGTGCACGTTAGATTTTTACTTTGTTTCGAAGCTTTAATGTTATTTATACGTTAGTTTTCTACTTTGGACAAATCGAAAGTGGTTGCTCATTTGGTTTGGGGGTATGTTAGAATCGGGCAAATACTGGCGAACGAATCAGTGGTGTGTTTTGTTGTTTTTTCTGCATCTTTTTAATTCGACCCGGCGGATAACTCGATCAATTTCATCGGTCCCGTCACAGTTGAATTAACGGAAGTCGACTGTAATACACTTTAGGTGTGGTGAAAATCAAAAGAAAGATAAGCAGTTGTTTCAGCTGTGGTGGTAGTCGTGGAAGATGAACGGAACGAGCAAGGCTGATTCGCAGACAGGTCGAGCCAGATAGTGCTGAGACTTGCGCACAACCACTGAGGCGTCGCAATTTATGCGCCAACATAGTAATGAAGAAGAACGCCTGTGCAGAGGCAGCAGCATTGCCAACAGCATCGCGCCGCACAGAGGCCTAGGTACTGTCCTCGGTGAACCGCTCTACCCCTCATTGGCCCTTCGTCTAATAAATCGCGTAAGATTGGTAGTCTACCTTATACAGTAAAACCTTGGTAATTTGACCCCCTCATTAATTCGGAAAATCAAATAATTGGGAGTCGTCCTCTGGTTCTGGCAGGCTTATGCATTATTTAATGCAATCAAGCTCTAGTTAATTCTACTTACCGTAAAATTCTGAGCAAGAGCCCCCTCCCCCCCCCCCCCTAACTTCACTGCTAATTACATGGAGGAAGGAAACCCCAGGAGAGGCCCTGGCCAGCACGAGCGTATTGGAGAAGGTGTGGCGGAAGTCACGTGCTGTTTTTCGCAAAGGAGCACTGGGATGGGTACCCCAAGTGTCAACGTTGCCATGGCAACCGCGCTCCTTAAGCTTCGCTGCTGCTCTCGGTCTCTGAAAAGTGAGATAAGATTTTTCTGCCGGTGTCTTTCCCGCAGCACCTTTTGTTCGCGAGAAAAGCTGACTTTGGGGTTTGGTGTGTAAGCTTGAAAGTTGTGTTTTGGGCCTGTGAGTGTGAGTGTCGGCCAGCAATAGATACACTCAAGCAATCACGGCGCGGATCTTTTGTCTTCTTCAACGTGCCGCGGAAAAACAAAGGAGCGCGTCTGCTTCACTAAAACTGCTGCAGAAGATTTATAGGCTTTGTTTTGACGCGCGTCAGCAGCACACACTTCCGGCGGCTCGTAACAATACAAGTTCAAAGTTCACGCCCATCTGCTCCGGCGAGCTGCAGAACCCCTGATTGGAGGCGCAAAGAGAGGTGGCACACCAACATGGCTGCACTTCCGGCTTCAAAAAAGTGACGTCAGGCCCTCTCCTGTTTTGTTTCCTTCCTCCCATGGCTAATAACAAATTTCCGCGCCGTTCCGGGAAAGCACCCCCCCGCTCCGCACCTTTATCACACTCCGCGCCCAGGCAACTCTGGCCTGCCACATTCAGTCCACAAATATAATGGCAAATTCGGCAAATTGCACCGCTGCGCACCAGGGTGCCCCAATGCATCGTTTCATCCAATCATGGTTGCACTTGGGGGCCCCGGTGCGCACACGTGTATGCGCGTCGGGGCGAACTGCAGCCGGCAGTGCTCACTTCCCAGACCGCCGGCCGACGGCGAGATTTGCCTGTCACACACTATAGAGAATTTCCCTGTGGCACAGCGATGTGACCACTCAGTGACAGAGGAGTGGTCGCGGCTACGCTCTGGCGTCACCGGCAACTCCACCACCGCTGATCACTCACCACCGATATCGTCACTAGGCATTTTCCGGTTTACTTCGAATCCGTAGCAGACTGCGCTTCACAACGAACCGCCGACGCTCCCAAGCAGCAATGTTTTATTACCGTTGTTGCCACTTTACCCTCTCCTCGCAATAATTTCACACGATAAAGAAAACATCATGACATTTGTGGTGCTGCCAAGCCGCGGTTCGCTGTCCGCCGTCGATAGCCATGCACTGCAACTGAGCTTGACTTGTATCGGAACTCTCGTTAGTGCTAAACACTTGACCGTGGTCATATGGATATGGTTTTTAGTAAAGTCAACATTACGCGTCACTTTAGTCTAGCAGACATCATTTTGCCCGGAGTAGAAGCTGCATAACCAACGTTCCTGTCACCTGTCGCGGCGACGCACCGGTGCAGCGTCGATGCGCTATTTCTGCAGTTGTTTCGATGGTTTTGAGAGTGATAAACAGCACTAACAAATATTTGGCTTAATAACGTTCATGTTAAATAAATTTTCAATTCCATTCCCACTGCACATTTTTTTCTTCTGGTGGGAAAATTTTGTCTTCGCCACCTTGAATTTTGGTGCCATGCTGGGATAGCCCCCCCCCCCCCCCCCCAACTTTGCCGGTAATTTCCACTTGCTTGAAAGGGGGCGTTTGCTTGGAATTTTACGGTACTTCGCCACACATCGGTTAATCAGACAAATCTAAGAATTCGGCCAGCACCGCAAAAGAGCAAAAACGCCGCTAGCGTGCCACGAAACGGAGCAGCAAAGTGCACATTGCTGTAGACATCAGCAAAAACGTATGCGATTGAAACGTATCCGCAAAAACTCTTCGTGTCTATTTGTGCCTTTAAAACTTTTATTCATGCGTTCACTGCTACGCATAACACCACGTCAGTTGCATGTCTTCATACCTGCATAGTTGCCATTCATGATCGTGTTGATAGTGACCGCGGTTTCATCTGCAGCGGTTGCAGCAACAGGGCCGGTATTTTGTAGCGATGCCTTTTCGTGCTTGGTCAGTGGTGTGGGGATGCGCGACTCTCACGCGTCCCCTGATGTTGTTTTCCCCGCATGTCTCCTGTAGTCCGGCTTTTCTGCGTGGCTAAGCCCGGCGGTGGTTGTGGCGCGTTGCGAGAGATGGCACTAGTGTCGCGATGCTAACGCCACCGAACGGCGGGGTCACTTGGGAGAAAAAGGTCGGAGGCGCTCTCTCTTTGGCTGGGGGTCGGCGGCCAACACGCACGAACGCTTCGCGCGTGCGCCGGCCCGCTTCGCGCGACCGTCGCACGAGGCTTAGAGCAGGACACCGGTATGGACGAACACGGATCGTTCGAGCGCGCCACCGTTCGCGTGACTGTACACGTGAACGACTAGGCGATGGTGTCATAGCATGGGGCGAACGTATTCGCTCGCTATCGGGTCGCGGTGAGTCGGACTTACTTGATTTGTCGCGCGCCCGTGTGAATGTTCTATTGGTTGTAATTCGGCTAGTGTGCATTAGTGTATGAAAGGTGCAATAAATGCCCTTTTGATTGTTCGCACTACTGTGTTGTTGCTCCTTTGTCCCAAGAGCACATGTGAGACCCCACAGTGGTCAGAGCGATGGTCCGCTCACGTTATCAACTAGATCAGCCGATCGTGAGCGGTGGATGATAAGACAAGTATAGAATAAAGCATAACGCATCGCTACAAAATACCGGGCCAGAACTTTCGTTTTGACTCGGTGGGCGTGTCAGCCACATGTTTTCAAACTGCACAGTTGCCATCTATGATCGACACAATCTGCAGTTGTTGCAGCAAACGATAGTTTCGTTTGAACTCAGTGTCTGCGTTGGCCATGTGCCTTCAGAACTGTAAGGTCGCCGTCCGTGATAGCGTCCATAGTGGCCGCAGTTTTGTTCCCTGTGATTACAGTAAACAATAGTTTCGTTTGGCTCCATTGCAAAGCTGCCAAAGATAAAGAGCACCAGCTACATCGCGATGGGCAGACGATCTGTTGGCAACCAGCTCACTGGCGAAAAACTAATTGAGATGTGTGAGCGGTAGTGACAAGCGTGTCTCAGATGAAGACGCGTGCCGTAGTCATGCTGCAAAGAAAGTCGCGAGGCCTTCGCCGCTGCGCACTCTAATCAGTCACAAGATGAAAACTGCAGCTTTTCAAACAAATTTCAAAAAGCACGCGCAAGCTCGACTCGCGCGTGCTGTTTGAAATGTTATTACGAATAAATTACCGATTCCTGGAGTGTGAAAATTGGCATACAGATAGAAAAATGCTCGCAAAACCCTAAAATGCCATACAAAAAAAATCGTCTTTTTCGCCATTTTCCGGTCCCAAAGACCAGCCTCCCCCCTTAAAAAAGTGGTGTTTCGCCACCACTTATTTTGAAACGTTTTCCAGTTCTACAACTTGAAGTTAACAGGGTTTAGTGTATTTTGCCACCAATAAATGCTGAAACACTCACATTGCTATTGGGGTAGTCAACATCCTTGTACATCAGCCGGTTTAGAGGCATGAAGGTGACTTCGCCTGGCAGCTGCTGACGATTCATCTCCTGCAGTATCTTCGTGCCGATGCGATCACTCTCCACTATGTGGTAAAACAACCTGCACATAATTGTTATAGTCAAGTGTCAAGTCAAGTCAACGGAAACCCATCTGGCAAAGAAGGAACATAATTCAAATAGGCCTACACTCATAAAATTGAAGATCTGACAGAATCCTATCTGGTCGGTGAAGTATAATCAAATAAAAAATGTTTCGACTTCACCATAACAGCCTTGTTCACAATGACATCAAATGGCAAAGTACACTCATTTAAGTACTTGTTATCACTTGCTGCAGGCATCGTGCATATGGGGGAGACTTCCAGTTTTCCTGTGAAGCATGTGCACAGTAGTGTGAATAATTAAGAATTCTAAGTGCAAGTATGGGATCAGCTTTGTTTCGGTGGCGATGATGCTCGTGTCATTTAAACATTCATGATGTTCGAACATGATCCTGCTGCTTGTCTAATCGTTCAAGTGTGGAACACAGCTTGAAATGCAGGGACAGGAAACAGGAAGTGATATCTGCAAAAGAAGGCTCAGTCGAGCAGTCCTGTGGCGTCCACCGCCAATATTGTGTACAAATGTGCATTCCCTACAGTTACAATGAAAAAGACAAAAAAAACATTAGAAAACCTTGGACAGCCCTTGATATAATAAAAAGAATTAAAGTGTGTAATAAATACTTTGATAAGTTCATACGAACTAAAGATTTATCTTTGCTACAACAGTACAAAACAGTTAGAAAGAGGTTAGGCGCTGATATCAAGAAATCTCATATTTAGTACTATACTGATATGATCCACTATAACCCGCAGAAAACTAGGTGCAATCTGACATATTTAATACAAAAGATACAGAGCAGCCCAATAACTAACCTTAGCCCTTTCAGACCCTATGTACACAATTGTGCACACCAAGATATTGCACCAACAAAAGCATTGATTAAAGTAAGGATATTTAAAATGTCTCCCATAAAACTTGAAACGCTTCTGATTGAAACAGTTCTGCGAGTTTGAATTACACAGACAAATTGTTTTAGTAAAACGAGTATAAAGGTAGATTGTAGAATATTTTGGTTGGTGTATGTAATGTATGTAGCGGGATCACTTCTTTCATTGTTTTTCATGTTTTACGCCAGTCATAATTTTTGAGTGGCTGGATAGGTGCTTTTCAAGCCTGGTAGACATGAAATAGTTGATGTGTGCATATCTGATGTTCCTGCAGTGAGTTTTCACATGGAGTCCACATTCTGTAAACTTGACAAAACCCACTAAAGAACTGAAAACTCCTAATCTATTCTGCAGCTGTAAGCTTTTTATGATTCTGAAGATGCAAGAAATGCGGTGAAAGTAAGTTTTCAATCAACACACCTTATTGGTGTCTGAAAGGGTTTGAATAGGTGACGAAATATTAAGTGGTAAGGCTCTCTCAAATATGCATTTTATAACCTCTGGAGCATTTGAACGAACACATTCGAATGTTTATGACAATTATGCCAGCAATAATTTCAATCATTCCATATGTCTTTATCATACAGATGCACTAGACATTTTTAACGTGATAAATGCTCTAAAGACAAATTCTTCTGCAGGACACGATGCATTAAAGCAGCTCCAATACAAGCGCTTTCCGACTTAATAAGTGAAGTTATTAGCGATATCACTAACTTGATATTGCCAACAGGAATATTTCCAGATAAAATGAAAACTGCAAGGGTTACCGTTCTGCATAAATGAGGCACAGCTACTGACATAAACAATTACAGGCCCCCCCCCATATCAGTTCTCCCTTTTTTTTCAAAGGTAGTCGAGAAAGTTCTTTTTTCAAGGATAATAGGCCACCTTCGTAAGTACAGTTTAATATCTCTTAATTAATACGGGTTTCAAAAAGGTAAATCTACAGAAACCACTGTATTAAACATTCTTGATAAACTTGTAAAGGAACCTAGAAAATAAAATATTAGCTTTACGTATCTTCTTAGACTTCTGGAAAGCGTACGACTACATTAAACACAATGTACTCATTGCAAAACTATCCCATTATGGAATTAGAGGAATCTATCTTGACCTAATACACAGTTACTTATTCATGTGGTCTTAGTAAGTTGCAACGAACGGTGTTAACTCGGATTTACAATTTATAAAGTACAGTGTTCAACATGGTTCAACATCAGGGCCAATATTATTTCTCCTTTACACAGACGATATTGTTCAAATACCTGAGAATCCCCCGACATATTTCTTAACGCAGACGACACATCTGTGTTCTCTTTTTACCTGCTCTTAATCTTCTAGCAAACGATTGGCTGGACAATTTAGCTAAATGGTTAAATGCTAATGCACTATCATTAAATGTAAAAAAAAACATAGTATCTTATTTTTACGCCAACTAATAAGCCAGTTTGCCTGTCCAGAGTCATCCGCTTTCAATCGCATACACCGGAGTGTGTTTCAGAATACCAGTTTCTAGGCATACATAACTGAACAAGTAACTCAGCGCAATAAAAAAGACAGACACAAGAAAGGGAGAAACAAGGACAAGCGCTACTCACAACTGTTTAATGCAAAGGAAGGTTTGTACACACATATATATCCTCTTGTCACGCATGCGCAGGCCAGACGATAAGAAAGGCACGTGTAGATTAAAGATGGTTGCGCAAGAAGTCAAATTCGGCGTCAAGAAAAGCGATAGACGGCTCACTTACACACCGATCTCTGTTCTGCTTGATAAAAAAGGCCTCCAGTGCAAGACGAGAAGAGGCATTGCCACTCCTGCCCAAAATGGTAGTCTCATGAAATCGAGTGTCACAACCGCATGCGGTAACATGGGCCACCAAATGCGCGCCCCTTATCCTCCTTTTTGTTTATCTTTTGCGCATGTTCCCTTAAGCGGTCGTTCAGGCAACGTTCAGTTTGGCCGATATACAACTGCCCACAAGGGTGCAAGGGGATGGCCGTCTATCTCTTTACTTGACGCCGAATTTGACTTCTTACGCAACCGTCTTTAATCTACACGTGCCTTTCTTATCGTCTGGCCCGCGCATGCGTGACAAGAGGATATATATGTGTGTACAAACCTTCCTTTGCATTAAACAGTTGTGAGTAGCACTTGTCCTTGTTTCTCCCTTTCTTGTGTCTGTCTTTTTTATTGCGCTGAGTTACTTGTTCAGTTATGCAGAACCAACTAGCCCAACAATCAACTATTCTAGGCATACAATTTCATGAAAACCTTCGTTGGACATAAGTTAATTACTGAAAACAGAACATTGCTCAAACTATTGGAATGTTAAATAGAGACCATATGTTGCTGCCAGAAAACCTAAAATGACAGTTATATGCTTGCATTGTTCATTTTCATTTAAGGGGGGACATGGGTCCCGAGGAAGAAATGTTTTTATTATTGACTTTAGACATGTGAATTTTTCAGGGAATATTCAACTTTGTGTACTAATTACAAATATGCAATTACATTTTCTCTACATCATTCCAAAAAAAAAGTTGCAACTATTCTTGTCTTATAAATTTGAGATGTGACTTGCATAAAAAATAATGCATCAAGAGAGTTCAAATTCTGAAGATATGTTCCTGAATGTTCAAAGAGTGAAAGTATGCAATTTAATGCTTGTATCTATATTTTAGCCAAAGTTATGACGTTCCTAAGTCGCAGTCTCACAACTATGAATTTTTGCGGGACATTTCTACAAGATTTCAAAATGTTGCAGTGTCCTGAAATACTATATAGTTTTCTTGCTCACTCTAACTCTCTAGAACTCAAGCAAAAAACAAATCAAAAGAACTGAATGAGTATTAGCGACACAGTGATCCCAAAATTCAAAACATGCCAAAATCTTTAAAAAACACAAGAAACTAACGAGACTGTGTAAATACACATTTTATGCTTGAAAGCCACAGCATTAGTAATAACAATCGCTCACAAAGCCCTTGGAGAGTAATCTGAACCTGGCTTTTGTTTGTGCTTCTTTGTGGCTGCCTGGCATGCTGCTCAAGATGCACACTTTCCGTCTGAGCCAAATGCACAGCGATTGTCTTTCTCGGCTCCACTCTGGCTACCTTTGCATGTTTGCTCCAGTTGCATGCAGTTCACACAGAATAAGTGAACTAGACTCTTGGTTTCAGAGGTTGAAGCGCATAACAGCCTCTACTACAGCGGCCTCAACAGCAAACAATGACACATTCTTGTCTTTTTGTGCCAGGCTCCAGATGACCAAATGCAATGCCTCATTGGCATTCTGTGTCTTTGCTCTCCATCAACTCTACAGGAGCTTTCTATCGGACAAACGCTCATAAACAGGACGCAGTGCATTGCTGACAGCCTCTGGCAAGTTGCACTTGCTTTTTGGGGTGGGCTCATTCCTTGTCATGACTGCATTATGTTTGCACCATGAATCAGGGCCACGGGAACCAAGGCTATGGTTTAATTTGCCGTCAGTGGAGCTTACATGATAATGTGTAGCCTATACAGCCATGTGCATTACATCCACATTTCCAGAATGGGATTTCAGAGCCCAACCATAGTAGTTTGTCAGCTTTGTGATAAGGTCGCCAGTCAGGCAGCCTTTACCACTGATGCGCTCTCCCCTTTGTGCTTCTGCACATGGTTTGCACAGTCCTCCTTTTCAACATTTATGAAACCGTACACTTAGGCTTCGTTGACAGCATGGTACGACCAGCTGTCGCCATTGCAAGGCATGGTCATATACCTGAGGCCATGATGCCAAAGGGAGCGCTGAAATAAAATCATTGCAGCCTATACTTCCATCTGGCCAGCCTTGCAAGAGGTGTTCTGGCAATTCAGGGTTTGTACAGGTTTCCAAGGTAAAAATTCAAGGATATTCCAGGACCTGTCACAGGTTTTTCAAGGACTGAAAAGCGGCATCCAAAGTAGGAGTCCACCATAGTGGGGGATTCCGGATTAATTTTGACCACCTGGGGTTCTTTAACGTGCACCTAAATCTAAGTACATGGGTGTTTTCGCATTCCGCCACCATCGAAATGCAGCCGCCATGGCCGGGATTTGATCCCGTGACCTCGTGCTTAGCAGCCCAACACCATAGCCACTAAGCAACCACGGCGAGTATCACAATTATAATAAAAATGTCTAGCCTTGATAACTTTTTGATGATCACAACCCAAAATGAACGCTTACAACAGCAGCTGAGATTATAGGCTGGGTAAAGTTCACCAAAAATATTCAAAACATTCAGCATGGGGTTATAGCACTAAAATAAAAAGAAATAAATGTGTATCTTAATGATGTTAATAATGTCTAGTCTTGATCACTTTGCAGGTTCACAGCAATACCGAAAAAAAGTTCACAAAACACAATGAATGCTCCCAACAGCCACTCTGACTTCCAGTATTAACTGGGTAAGTTTACCGAACATTTCCAAGCCATTCAGTGTAGTCTTGCTACACATCCCATATACAGTAGAGCCCTGCTGCTACGTTCCCGGGTGCTACGTTTTCCCAGCTGTTACGTCGTTTTCGGCCGATCCCGGCATAGCGCCCATAGGACCCAATGCATTCGTAACCCCGCTGTTGCGTCCCAACTGCGGGACTGTTCCCGCATAGTGCGTTGCGAACTGCCGGCCCGAGCGGCCATGTTGATTTTTCATGTCGCGTGGCATGGTGGCTTGACTGACGATGGGATTGGCCGCCCAAAGTGCCCGGGGCGACACCTATGACCTATTTTCGGTTTCCACCAGTAAAAGCATGGCCTTTGAGATCCGTATTTGCTATCTAAGAATGGTATCTATGACGCGTTCAGGCGCTAAAATTGGTTTTGGCGCATAGATGTTCCATATAAACATCAAAACTGAGAGCTAAGCCAGTTGGTGTGGTTCCATCTTAAGAAAACACTAGCGCGAAAAAGACGTGGACGAGCAAGAAACGACAAACAGCACCCGTGTTCGTCGTTTCTTACTCGTCCACGTCTTTTTCGTGCAAGTCCAAGGGCGCCGTATGGTGTATGTGCGAGTGAAAGCGTGCGAGGGGAGCCGACAACTGCGGCTAAATCTAGTGCGCACAAGAAAAGTGGGGAGGCAGCGCGCTTTCTTCCATCGCACTCTAGGCACCGGTGAGAGGGGGTGGGGGGAGGGATAGCGGGCGGCGTTGTACTTTGGCATCAACTGCGTACTGCGCGGCAGCACATGGTCGCGCGAGCCGTATCTTGAAAGCGATCTGCGTTGGGGGCAGAGTCTAGGCAGTGTAGGTGTGTGGGCTTTTGTGCGTGCTGTGTGTTTTCGGCGCTCCGTTTGCATTTCGGTGATAGAAAGCACGCAGGTCACATCGCTCACGCCAGCGTTTCCACAGCGAGTGCCCACGCTCATCGAGTGTGATGTGTTCATGTTTGCCTGCACACGCTGACACCGTGCTTGTTTACAAGTTTATACGGACGCTAAAACTACTATCCTTACTTTGCATAGCTGTCTACTAATTTGCTATCGCAACCGATGCTTCAGCTTTCGGGCGAAACTGCGACTTTTTTTTCAAATGGAAGAATTAAAATAAAATTTTGTGCAGTTCACCACTACTCTCATTTCGTAATTTTGCCGATTTTTCGGCTCTTGCGTTTCCAGGCTCTTACGTCTTTTTTTTTTATTTTACGGTCCCGCGAAAAACGTATCAGCCGGGTTATACTGAAACAAATATATGTATATTGCAATTTTGTAAAACATGTCTTGATCCTTTCTCAAGTCCGCAATATTAAAAGTTAACACAACGAGTTAACACTTACAACAGCTGCTCAGACTTCTGCAGTATTAGCTGCGTTGGTCCAACAAACATTTCCAAAACATTCAGCATAATGTTATTGCACTTATACCATATTATCATAAATACAGTCGAATCTCGTTAATTCGAACACGCTTAATTCGAACTGCCGGTTTATTCGAACTGACGCTCTGGTCCCGTCAAAGTTATGTGTATTTCAATGGGCGAAAACGCTCGGTAATTCGAACGCGAAAGCATTTGCGACGGTTAATTCGAACATACCGCGGACCGACAATGCTCTCAGCAGCGCGCCGAATAACCGCGGCGACGCCTCCGACCGGCATTGCTCCGACACCGCCATAGAGCAAAAGCTTAGGAGAGACCCCTTCATGCAGCAGCGGAGGCCCAGTCCGACCAACGAACTGCCCACGCCGGCAAACGCTCGCTTCCCGATAACAGCAGAAAACGAAACTTCAGGGAGCGGCTTAAGGGTACGGCCATGCTAGCGGCAAAAACGCGCGGCAACGCGTCATGCCACGGGCGGCAAAAGCGGCAGGAATCGGGGGTTTTGCAGCGTGCCGCGCGAAATGGGTTTGAGCCCATTTCTGCGGCAAATGCCGCGAGCCGCGAGATGAAGAACCAATCAAGAGCGACGAGGCTGACGTCACGGAGCCATCACAACCGGACCGCCGCCGGTTCCGCGCCGGGTTTTCAATCGACGATCATCGTCTCTCGCATGAAACGAGCGCTCGCGGTGTTGCTCGCGCGTTCGGAGAGCGCGGGAGATTTTGGGCGCGATCTTGTACGCGTTCCAAAATGGAACGGAGGCGTTCCGTTCCATCGAGCCGCACACGATTGGTCAATTTCAACCGCGATGTTCAAATTGACCAATCGTGTGCGGCTCGATGGAACGGAACGCCTCCGTTCCATTTTGGAACGCGTACAAGATCGCGCCCCTTATCGCGCTGCCGCGCGACGAGACGCGCGTGCCACGGTGGCCTCGCGGCAAGGCGTTGACGCGCGGAAACTTGTCGCTCGCGGCAGAACGCGCGCGTTTTTTGCCGCTAGCGTGGCCGTACCGTAATCTAAGCTGGTGCCGGGCCGGCTGCACTGGCGGCATCGGAACCCACGCCGGCAAACGCTAGCTTCCCCATAACGGCAGAAAACGAAACTTCAAGGAGGCTAATCTGCGCCGAACCGGCTGTACCGGCGGTGCCAGCGGGCGCGCACGGAGACATTCGAAGGTGAGGGAGCTTGAGAAAGTTGAGCTGAGGGAAGTTGAGAAAGAGGGCGAGGGGAGCCACCGAAGCCACTGCCACCGAAGCGGCGGAGTTGCCGAGGCCAAATCCGCTTTCCTGCCGCCCTCCTCCCTCACCTTCGACGGTCTCCGCGCGCGCGCGTGCCCGTCGCCATGTCGGCGCCGTCCTCTCCCTGAAGTTTCGTTTTCTACCGTTATCGGGAACCGAGCGTTGGCTGGCGTGGGCGCAACTCGCTATGCGCTTGCGCGGCGCGAAATTTCGCGACTCGCACCGTTCGTTCATTTTGCTATGGTGCTCGAATATTTCAAAAATACATCCTTCCGTTAATTCGAACAAATTTTAGGGCCCCTTCGAGTTCGAATTATCGAGATTCAACTGTAATAATATAACAAACCTCTACCCAAAGGTACTGAGCATCAGTGGTAAAGTTGCTCCACTATAGCTCTCTTTAGCTTCACTAGCTTCACTAGCTTCACCTCGCGCGCCAGAGGGAAAGTGGGACAAGGCAGACCAACGGGCGAGGAGTGAAACGAACGATAGGGTGAGGAAAGCAGCGTAAACACTGCCAGCCGAGCCAGCACCGAAGCGCGGCACGCGTGTCTCTCGCTCCGCGCGCGATTTGATGCGGTGAAGCCTTTCATTTTTTCCGCGCAGTTCTGCAAAACGGAACCATGTATGCTTGCGCCGGCGTATTGTTTCTGAAATGGGGAGTTTGTCAGACCGACGCCGATCTACCACAGAAAGGAGGTCGCAATGTCGATATCGGAGTGCATTGCTCACGAAATTCAAGGATTTTCAAGGGCCTTGAAAACGCACTTTTCAATTTCAAGGGTTTTCAAGGATTTCAAGGACCTGTTCGTACCCTGTGGCAAGAATGCTTGGACTTCCACTCGGCATATTCTGGACTCTCAGGTTTTGGGCCACATTCGTAGCCAAGGCAAAAATTAGAAAGCACTCGTCGAGCACATACCCTGAAAAAACCTCCATCACAGGGGCCACTCCTACGTGAGAAGTATGTCCCCTAGTGTGCCAGCTTCCATCAACAGAAACAGCGATGTTCCTGGGTTGCCAAAATTGAGATCTTTGTAGTGAACGTCATGACATGCGTGTCATGTAGGTCATGAAAAAGCCGCCTATGTCTTGGTGCTCACATGGTGGTTTTGTTAACTTGGTAGGCACACTGCTTCGCATAACATCGATTCCCACAGGACGTGGGATCTGCCGGCTTTTTCTCTATGACACTACTTCCGGTTCAGGCGTGTGCAGCCAAAGGCACTGGTGCGGTGCTCTCTTGACTATGTCGACGAGAGGACTCGCTATGGCACCCCGTGACAGCCGCGGTATCTACGCAGCATGCCAGTGCAATCTTGGAGGTGATATAATCTCGACCGGGTGAGGTGGGTCGTCACCAGCAGGCATCAGGAGCCGGCGATGAAGGCGGGCATCGTGATGATGAAAAAAATTAGAAAAGATTGTATTCACTTCATTGGTACATGGTTTTGACTATCAGAGTCTTGAGCGGTTCTCTTAACACGGGGGCCAGGACGGCCTTAAATAACCCCTCGTGGTCTTGTGGTAGCCGACGTCTCCTTCGGGGAACTTGTGGAAGTGTCAGTCCTCTGTCAGGTGGTCAAGTTGACGACCTCCTCCCCCTCGGGTCCTCTCCTTTGATAGCTCGCCCTTTGTGTCTGCTCAGGTCGTAGAGGTGTGACGCTTTCTCGGGGATGAATGGGATTATCTCGTCACGGGAAAGGCGCTCGGGCTTGTTTCCCACATTTGAGAGGTACAGTTTCCAGGAAGATCATAATCGCCTCTTGGGGATGAAGATAATTGCCCCGACACGGGAACGTGCATGGGTTTGGTTTCCCACAACTGAGATGCAGAGTTCCAAGCCGATCATAACAGAGGCCACGCTCAGCCAAGGAAGCTCCGTGCAACTAACATGCGTAGAGGGGAAGTACTTATTTAGTATGAAATACTTATTTTAGTCTTTTCTTTTTTAGGTCGCAGACGCATATTTTTCCTTCAATTAACTCAAAATTAACAATTAACAGTAGAACCTCATTAATACGTTGTGGAAAAAGAATGCGAGAAAAAAATGAACTAACCGGGAAAACATACAATCCGAAATAACTAAAAGATCTGACTGACTTGACCGTAGTTGACATCTACGTAATGTAAACCATTATGCAAATTGTTGTGGCACGAGGCACGTGTCGAGATGATGGGTCTCGGCAGCGCAAGACGAGTTTTCTTGTTTTCCTATTGCATAGTGTATTAAGACAGCGACGGGAAACCGAAATAAAATTGAGCTGGTGGACGACGCCGGGTTCTGCCGGAGCGAAAAGTATCGCTCACATTGCGCCGTCTGCAGCAGTGAACAGCGGTGCATTTGCGTTTTTGCCTATTAAAAGTGTGCAGTACGCTTCCAATGGCACTACACCCCACGCGCTGTAATACAGATTGGTGAAGACGCTTATCGCAATAGGGTTTGCAGCGATACCTGTGAATGCAGTGTGCGACAATCCAGGAGGAGATTTGCTGGTACCGGAATAAGATACCGAGTGTGCACCGACGTTTTCACTTGAGACAGGCGGGCGAGTTTTGTAGGGAAGCTGAAGCGGTGGGTGGTTACTGCTCTTGATCAGAATCGCCTTGCGCCTTTTCCTGTTTACATGGGATTTGGTGGCTGGAAAACATAACATACGATCGCAGTCTGCAGCAGGGAACGGCGGCACACTTGGGTTATCACTTAATATCGTAAAAACCAGCGTATAATACGAGGTTTTTTTTCTAAATATTACCATGCAAAATTTCTGCCTCGTATTATATGTGGATCCCGAAGTTTTCAGCCTAAAATTTGCAGTTTCGGTTTTGTTTTTGCTCCGTGCTATCACTATCACCATCAAGACTCGTAGCAGAGGATGCGTCATCTTGCGGTGGCATTGGTAGGCTGCTGTTGCTTTCAACGGGCGCCATTTTGACCACGCTAAGAATCGGCCCGTTCGCTAGTCTATCTCGCACGATGTTGGGCTTTAAAAGGAAAGCTATTTTAGCTGCTGAGACCATCGGAAATTGCGCCGCAGGGCGGCACTTCGGCGTCACCGAGGGCAGCGTTCGCGACTGGGATGACATCCCAGTTGCAACCACTGGACATTTGCATTGACAAGCCTTTTAAAGACAGGATCAAGTGCTGCTACCAACAGTGGATGAGGTCGGGAAACCCAGAAGTAACGGCTACCGGACGGCTGAAACGGGCCTCTCCAGCGGTGCTTTGTAGCTGGATTGTGGATGCGTGGGCCAGCATCACCAAGGAGCTCATCAGTCGCTCTTTTAAAAAATGCGGCATCGCCAACGCACTTGACGGCACTGAAGATGACTTTCTGTGGGAAGAAGGGGCTATCGGGAGACAGTGCCAGTGAAACGGACGAGGACTGAACGTTAACTGCAATGCAAATAAATGCTTTCTGTGAGTTTTCCTCACTCGCATTATATGCGGATGAAAACATTTTTTTTTTCCTTATTGCTATTCCCAAATAACACCTCGTATTACATACGGGCCCGTATTATACGCGGGTTTTTACGGTAAAAGCATGTAGTACGCTTCCAACGGCACTATGGACTGCTAAACAAATAGATGATGCTTATTGCAATAGGGTTGGGGGCGATAACTACAGTCGAATCTGGTTAATTCGAACATGCCTAATTCGAACTGCCGGTTTATTCGAACTGACGCTGTGGTCCCGTCAAAGTTATGTGTATTTCAACGGGCGAAAACGCTCGGTAATTCGAACGCGAAACTATTTACGACGGTTCATTCGAACATACCGCGGACCGACAATACTCTCAGCAGCGCGCCAAATTACGCGGCGGCGCCTCCGACCGGCATTGCTCCAAGTGCAAAAGCTTTGGAGAGACCCTTAATGCAGCGGCGGAGACCCCCCCCCCAGTCCGGCAAACGCTTGCTTCCCGATAACGGCAGAAAACGAAACTTCAGGGAGCGGGTATGCTGGCGCCGGGGCGCGCGCGCGCGGAGACCGTCGAAGGTAAGGGAGCTGCGTGGGAGTTGGGAGAGAGGGCAACCCAGTCCAGCAAACGCTCGCTTCCCGATAACGGCAGAAAACGAAACTTCAGGGAGCGGGCTATGCTGGCGCCGGGGCGGCACCGGCACGGTGGCGGGGGCGGGCGCGCACGGCGACCGTCGAAGATGAGGGAGCTGCGAGGGAGTTGGGAGAGAGGGCGACCCCCAGTCCGGCAAACGCTCGCTTCCCGATAACGGCAGAAAATGAAACTTCGGGGAGCGGGCTATGATGGCGCCGGGGTGGCACCGGCACGGCGGCGGGCACCACCATCTCCAGTTCGGCATCTCATGGATGGAGCCACTCAGTGAAAAGATCACAGTGTCATCCACACTTTCCTGTCAAACGTGTAACGGACAGAAAGGCCCCTCACATTCTTGAAACAGCACGGCAATGTGTCTTGCCGATAATTAATGGCCACAGTTTTGACGAGCCATCCCTAATGAAGCGAGCAAAACAGACACGCACCTTGCTCATTTTCCTCTGTTGCTGGATCTGTAGAGAAGTTTGTACTGGTGCAGTAGGAGTGTAACGAAACATCTTTGCCCCAAGTGCAGCAAACCACGCATACTGCTGCGTGTATGACACTTGACCAATTGCTTTGTGCAGGAGCTTGTGGAGACGTTGGTAGTGTGTGGCGTGGCTGCCAGCTCGATAGCAGAGCTGATTTGCTGTGTTACCTGATAGTGGACAGCTCATAGGAGTTTCGAACTGCTGCACCAAACAAGTTACTAACACTGTTGCATGCCGACAGATTCTGGCATAAAATAATCACTAAATTGTCATCATAGCTTAAAAAAAGGGTTCACTATAACTATTCACATATTTTTACTTGGTGGGAATGATATCCTAAATGCATGGGTTTCTATGGAAATTGCAAAAATTACAATTGCTCCGTTACATCCATTAGTTTATTACAACCTGGTTCGTTATAACAATGGGCCTCTTCGATTATCCGTTCCTGACAGTCCCGGACTGCCCGAGACAGTGCTTTCAGCCAATGAGCGTTGCGTATGCAGTTTTTCGGACAGTCCGGGACTGTCAGAGACGGATAATCGAAGAGGCCCAATGTTTAACTCCACATAAGATATCAACATACTTGTTTCCAGAGGTCACTTCAACTGCAGTATAGATGGTCTTCTCACAATCAAAGTTTTCGATAAGCATTCCATAGTAGCTGTTGGCTATGTGCTCATAACTGCCACCTTTCTCCCGAAAAGTTTGCAGTACTTTTCGTACACTGTCTCGGCCATTCAAGGTTGCCTGCAGAGAGAGAGAGAGAGAAAAAAAAACAAATTTTTTCTTGCACATACGCTCACAAAAAAAAAAAAAAACTGGAAAATTTCGTACCGATTAATGTTTCAAGGGTGGCACAAAAACCTACACAGTCTGGTCATACTCCATCTTTGTTTATGCAGCTTTTCACACTACCTTTCAAACAAGCTCTTAACAGAACATTCATGCAAAATAAATGCAATAAAGAAAATTACAGCAGAAGCCATCTCACGACGACTGTAGACAGCAATGCGATTAGCAATCAAGCAATGTAGCACAGCACACCATACTGCTGAAGTCACAATTAATATCTGTAATGGTCATTCTGAGATTCTCCTTGCTTTGGCTACATACAATATACACTGTCTCTGGTATCAGAACACATTGTTGTGGCACTTGCTTGACAAAGTCACTAATAAGCATGATGGCGTGCCGATGATTGTATGACGACAATGTAGTGGCGATGATGGAATGACAAAGACAGAATGAGATCGATGGAATTCAAAGGCAGTACGACGACGATGGTGTGATTACAACAAGGCAACGATTCCTAAATTATGACTGTGGTTTTATTAGGATTACGCGACGACACCGGCACGAAGACAAAGGGATGACGACGAGTCTCTGATGACAATGGCGTGATGACTACGTTATAGCGAAAACTGGGTGAAAAAGGTAGAACGATGACGATGGCACAACCACTACGGAATGATGACAATGGTACAATAACAGGTGCATGAGAGCAACTGTTTGATCACAACTAAATGACGACAATGGCAGCATAATCACGAATAAGTGAGGACAGCACGATTACGATAGAATTATGAAGACACAATGATGTGAATAGAATGACGTATGCAGTATAATGACAACAGCATGATGAAGGGTTGAAGTTTCTGAATTTATGATAGTCAAATGACAGCGTGGCGATGAAGGCATGAAGACACTGGTATGACGACTGTATGACGACTGTATGGCGACGATGGCCTGATGAGCGTCAGATGACGAAGTGAGAATGACGAGAAAAAAACCACAACGGTATCACGCCGATGGTATCACAACAAATGCATGACCACTATATGATGACCAAGCATTGACAACGTTGGCGGCACAATGACTTGAAGAGAGTCACATGACGAAGCTGGAGTGACTACGACGGAACTACAACGACCGTATAATGACGTTATGACAACGACAGCAGGATGAGAGTCGCATAACAAAGCTGGAATAATGACGATGCAACGACTACGACGACATCACGACCATGAGCACACACCTTGTGGCCCCAGCTACAGTCAACTCCAGTTAATACGAAGTTCACGGGAGCCGCAAAAAACTTCGAATTAAATAAAAGGGACAAAAAATGGCGCCTATATTTATTTCAAAGCTGAAAGTCTTTTAGGAAAAATAGTCTGTCATCTTCGTCTGCTTCTGCTTGCCGAATCAAGCTGCGACAAGCATGTTTTGCAAGCAGTAGATGCGTCGAAGTGCTTCTTCGGCGTTGTTTTCTCTAACAAAAGATCGCTGTGCGAGAGCAAGACTCGCAGCTACATTGGCAGCTCTCGGTTGTAGCTCGTTTTCAATGTCGTCAGCATCGACGTCGCTTTCATGAATGCATTAATGGGGCCGAACTATGTGCACAATTTCACTGTCCGTCAGTGGACCACAAGTTTCCACACTGCTGTCCATGGTGACATACTCTTCAAAACGAACATCACCGAGAGCGGCGCCAAGGCTACCGTCGTCGAGCTCACTTATTTGCACTTGCCTCGGCGGACAAGAAGATCCCCTGAAGTTTCCACGAAACCACAAGCTCGGAAGCAGTTGGCGATGGTCTCATCATTCACGCGGCCCCAAGCTCGTGCTAGCATGTGAATGGCACTAAGTAAGCTTACTTGGTATTTCGAGGAGTTGTCCATGCACAAAATCATGCGCTCGACGAGATGCTGCCTGTACAGGACCTTTACATTTCATTATGCCTTGGTGCATTGGCTGCAACACCGACGTCGTGTTTGCAGGCAAGTATGCAAGACGGATAGCATTCAAGGTTGGTACGTTCATGTGGGCACTGCATTGGTCCACAAGGAACAACACCTGGCGGTTCGATGACGCGAATTTACGATCAAGTATGGTGATCCACACTCCGAAAATGTCGCACGTCATCCACGCCTTCCTGTTTGAGGCGTAGTCCATGGGAAGCATCTTCACGCCTTTGAAACAACTTGGCTTTGCGGCCTTCGCAATCCTAAGCAGGCGACATCGTTCGGTGCTAGTCATGTTTGCTGCAATCAGAACCGACACCCTTTCTTTACTCCGTTTGCCCTAGCACAGTCGTCTTTGAATGTCAGGGTCGCGTCTGGTAGCAGCCAGTAAAAAAGTGCAGTATCATCAGCGTTACAGATGTCTACCGGGTGATATTCACTGAGGTACTCGCGAAGCGTTTCAGCTTCTTATTTCGCGCATGTTTCCTGGTTGACTGACGCCTTTTCTCCACACATGCTCTTGAAAATCAGGTCATGCCGATGTGTGAAGCGCGTCAGCCATCCATCCGAAGAAGCGAAGTCATCGATACCCAACATCGCTGCAAGCGATAAGGCTTTCGCTACAACAACATCACCACTGAGAGGAAGTTTGTTATTTCGAGCTTCTTTGATACAAATCAGCAATGCCTTCTCCAACTCCGGGTAGGTACCGGTGCGCATTCGTTTCCATGACATCTTGAATTTGTCATTTTCAAAAGCATCCAATATTGAATGCTTATTCTTGATGAAGTTTGAGAGCGTGTTCGGTTTAATGCCGTACTTTCATGCGATGTCTTGCTTGGCGGTGCCTCCTTTGTCAACTTCGTTCAAGACTTCGATTTTCGTCACCAGGTCATGTGTTCGGTAGGAGCCGTGAGTTGCCATTATCAAACGTTGCCACTACGACACTCAAAAATCAGAAGTGTGAAAACACTGGTGGAATGAACCCAACGCACGGCTGACACACACGATGAAAGACAAGAGACTAGACGAAGCCAACGAAGCGCCGGTGTTGACTAAACAATCTTGCCATTTCAAGAGCTGTGGCGCTGTGGACAGCAGTGATGGCGATAAAAGTGCACTGCAGACAGCTGCGATGGCAACGACACCAGCGCGGTCAGGTAGCTCTTTTGGCACGTGAAAAATTGTGCATTTTATTGAAAAATTCTCGCATCGAGGTTCTTGATTGAAAAATAACTTCTAATTGATCGATGTTATAGGATTTTAACTTCGAGATATCAAGCAATTTTTTCCATAGGGCTGCATACGAAACTGACGGGACCACTCCTTCACTTCTAATTAAATGAAAATTCCAATTGAGCGACTTCGAACTACCGGGAGTCGACTGTATTAGACAACTTAGGCCACAGTGTCAACGTAGAAGGTGTGACAACGATAGCATAGGAAGAGTCAAATGACAAAGCTGGAATGATGACGATGGCATGCCCATGATGACATCCTGACCATGAGCATGATGACAACGGCATGACGAGTCGCATGATGAAGCTACAATGACGATGGTACAACGGTATGGATACGAAAGCATGACGACGACACAATGACAGCGATGGCATTACACCAATCCAAGATGAGAGTCTGATAACGAACAAGGAGTGACAACGATAGAATGGACAGAATGACATCACGACAACGGCATGGCGAGAATCGGATGACGAAGCTGGAATTACGACCATTTAACTACAATACTGGTATCACAACCACAAGCACATACCTTGTGGCTCAAGCAATTAGACAACTTAGGCAACTTGATCGGCGCAGTAGGTGTAACGACATAAAGAGAGTCAGATGATGAAGCTGGAATGAGGACAATGTAAGGACCCCGATGGCATCACAACCACGATCCCATACCCAGTCGCTCTAACAGGAAAACAACTTGGCCTATGGGTTGGAGTCAGGGGCTAGATAGCTAGATAAACAGATAAGCTGAAAACGCATCGAGTAATCGCATTAATATTACTTGCTTGTAATTCGCCTTTTGCATGTCCCGAGTGCGCATGCGCTGTACCCTAGCGGCGAGCGCCAGAAACGTTTTGTACGGCGTCGGTGGTTCGTGCAGGTGTTGACGCACGCGTATGCAGCATAGTTGTCGAGGACGCGAACTCTTTGTTGTCGGCGCTGTGCCGCTCGACGACGCGGTATTTGCGCTGTGTTTCGGTAGAAACTTCAACTGTTCACAGCGATATTCGGTGAACGTCTGGTACATTGCAATATATGCCGACACGACACCAATGTCGGTCAGAAGTCGACTGCACGCCGACGCCAACGCTCGGCCGGCTGTAGTTGTCATATTCTTACGTAGGAAGATATTGTGCCAGTGGGAGACCTATATTGTCATACAAGTATGACGAAGAAGCGACCGACGACATGACCGACGACAGCGAGTGATCGTATTGTGATAAGCTTTCGTGCCGACGACGCCGACGACGCCGACAAAACCAGTGTGCTGATCGCCGTGCGAGCGGCCGCCGAGTGAACATCGCACCGACAACGTGAATATCGCCGAAAATGCGCTCGTGTATGCATTTATTGACGCTCAGATTGAGTCGAAACGTGCTTCCTACGCTGATATGCACGATTTACAGCCCTTTACAACCCTCCACATCAAGTTTGAGGCGGTGTCGATCTCGTTCAGACAGCTTCATTAGGCCTAACACAGCCTACGAGTTCGTCCGCTACCGGCGGACCTGAGATATAGGATAAGCAAGTGCGACGAAGGAAACTGCTTATATAGTTCGGTACTGACCTTACCGACTTGAAGTGAACCACTTTTAGCATAGCACGATGCACACACAGAGTGGGAAGTGGCGACACGGCGCAGTGCTAATACCGCGGTACAGGCACCGTTCTTGAACGAAGGCTGTCGGTCGCAGTCGCTGGCGCTTCCATGAACGAAGTGCAACTACGGAGAGTGTATTTTTATGTTGCCAGATTTAGTAGCTACCGAAAACACAGTTTGCTAAACAGGCAACAAGTGATGGCCTTTTCGACACTGAATCATAAGCAACAACACCACTCATTGCCAGTGGTCGTGAGTACGGCGGGCGTCGGCATTTTCGCGTGCCAGTGCGGCTAGGTGGTCGTCGCCGTTTTCGATGTGCCCGGAACGTTCATGCCTTTGCGTCTCAGTGTGATCGCTTCTGATATGTGCATGATAAATGTTCATATATGCTTTGAACATTTTCTCATTATTTCGTGCGAGCGGTGCACGGTTTATACTGTACTCGAAGCGAACAGCGAGCGATGGCCGTACGCGTGCCGATGTAAACAAATGCGCCGTTCTTGCGTTGCATAAATACTCTGGGCGCAGTGTCGCCCCTTCACAGAGCTATGGCCACTGTGGTCAAGACTCAGCTATAAAAGCAGTTTTTACCATCCTATTAACGTACGTTCAGTGCAGGTCTAACAGTGGCAAATGCATGAACTCGGCTGCTATATACAATACGGCTAACCTCCGCTGAGCGCAATCGAACCCAGCTTAAACTTGATTTGGGCGGCTGGCGAGTGCTCACATTCGTGTATTTCAAATTCCGGAGCAGGATTTGGACTCATATTCGGCAAGAATAAATATGAATAACAGGAATACAAGCGTAAGCGCTGTGTCAATCGCGTTACGGTGAGATGCATTCGTTCAGAGGCACATCGCACGGTGACTGGTTTTGTCAGCACAGCTGCACGAAATCCCATCATATTTCGACGACTTGCGGTTGAAGTCGCACCAGAGTCATTGCCGGCCTAGGCATCCTGTCCAACAAGCGGCCACTCACACAAAACGAAAATTACAACGACTGACAAATGCACAAACCCATTTCAGCTCGCTTCTTGCAGCGTGCATCTGCGTCCCGCAGGGCCCCGACGCCGTATATATTGTTTCTCACGGTGCCCGCTAAGGTGGCGCCACAGCGCAATGCAAAAGGCGGATTGAAGTGCAATAGTAACTATACAGTCGACCCACTTATATCCACACCAGTTTTAACAATATATCAGATACAGTAGAACCCAGCTGTTACGTTCCCCGGTGCTGGGTTTTCCTGGCTGTTACGTCGTTTTAGACCGGTCCCGGCACAGCTCCCATAGAACCCAATGCATTGGTAACCCCGCTGTTGCGTCGCAACTGTGGGACCGTTCCTGCATCATATGTTGCGAACGGCCACCCCGCGCCGGCCCGAGCGGCTATTTTGACTTTTCATGTTGCTTGGCTTGGTGGCTTGACGATGGCATTGGCCGTCCAAATTGCCGGGGGCGACACCTATGACATATTTTCGGTTTCCGCCAGCAAAAGAATGGCCCTTAAGATCCGTATTTTCTATCTAAAGATGGTGTCTATGACGCGTTCTGGCCCTAAAATTAGTTTTGGCTCATAGATGTTCCGTATAAAGTCCAAGGGCGATAACGCCGTCGCTGCGCGACGTATGCTGTATGTGCGAGTGAAAGCGTGGGAGGGGAGCCGACGACCGCGTCTAAATCTCGCGCGCGCAAGAAAAAAAAGCAGGGAGGAGCGCGCCTTCTTACGTTGCGCTCGAGGCACCGGTAAGGGAGCGAGGGGGGAGGGATAGCGGGCGGCGTTGCACTCTGGCATCAACTGCGTACTGCATGGCGGAGTGCGGTCGCGCGGGCCGTATCTTGAAAGCGATCTGCGTTTGGAGCAGAGTCTAGGCAGTGTAGGTGCGTTGGCGGCTCGTTGCTTCATGCGTGCTGTGTGTTCTCGGCACTCAGTTTCTGTTGAAGCGATAAACAACAGCACGAAGGTCACTTTTCTTGCTTCTGCAGCGGCGCTTCCTCATGCCAGCGTTTGACAGCATGTGTCCGCGCTCATCGAGTGTGATGTGTTCATGTTTGCCTGTGGGCACTAACACCATGCTTGTTAATATAGTTAATAAGCAAATGTTTACAAGTTTATACGGACGATAAAACTACTATCCTTACTTTATATAGCTGTCTACTAATTTGCTATCGCAATCGATGCTTCGGCTTTCGGGCGAAATTACGACTTTTTTTCACACGTAAGAATTAAAATAATATTGCGTGCAGTTCAACACTACTCCCATTTCTCCAATTTTTCCTGTTTCTCAGCTCTTGCATTTCCCGGCTCTTACGTTGTTTTTTACGGTCCCGTGAAAAACGTACCAGCAGGGTTCTACTGTATAACAATGAGTTTTGTATGTCAACTTTTGTATGTGGCCTAGGCCGAAATAAACTGCTTACTAGCTCAGTTCCACACTATTGGTCATCAGAATCAAATCTGCCTACTGGGGGTGTGCAGAGAAAAAAAAATACTTGAAAAAATTTTTTTAAACGTGAGCCACCACATTCGCTGGCGTGCCCCACATCTTTGCCACACCCATCCTTGGTGCCACTCACTCCACACAGCACACCTTCATCACGCGCCTCTCTCCCTTGCAATCCTCCGAAGTTCGCAATGGCGACTCGTGTATCGGAGGGGTGGAAGGAAGACTGGAGAGAGACGCACGAGGTCGGTGATGCGTACGGCGATACGACGAAGACATGCCGTGCAGGGTGCATAGCGCAAAGGAAGGTGTGGAAAAGGTGGGGACATGCAGGCGAATGCGGTGGCTCACATTTTAGGGGCGAAGCACCTTAGGGCCGAGCCTTGTCCCTCCCTCGTCGCCCGTCGTCCGTAGGTCTGGTTTACATGGAGTCCGCTAGGGGCACGGCGGTGCACAAGGGTGTTCATTCCCGACGTGCACTCTCTTTCTCTCTTGTCCGTAGCTCTGGTTTGCATGGAGTCCGCTAAGGGCGCTGCGATGCACAAGGACGTTCGTTCCCGACGCGCACTCTCTTTCTCTCTTCAGCCATTGATGATAACAGCCGCTTCTGATAACGGCGCGGCCGCTATGGATGAAAAGGTGAGAGTGGCGGCTCAACTGCAAGCGGAGTCGAGGGCTCGCAAAGCTGCTGCAGCACAGCGACGCAGACAACAAGCGGACCCGGAGTCTAGGGTGCGGGAAGCTGCTGCAAAACGGCAACGCTGGCAAGCGGACCCAGAGCTGAGGGCTTGCGAAGCTGCAGCAGCACGGCAACGCCGGCATGCGGACCCGGAACTGAGGGCTCGCAAAGCTGCAGCAATATGGCAACGCCAGCAAGCGGACCCGGAGCTAAGGGCTCGCGAAGCTCGCGCTTGAACCGAGCATCGGCGCCACCAACCTCAAGTAGACAATGCTTCCGGCGTTTTGCCGCCGCCTCCCGCACTCTCGCCGCCTCTGGGTCCGCTTGCCGGCGTCGCGCTTGAACCGAGCCTCGGCGCCACCAACCTGAGGTAGAGAACGCTTCCGGCGTTTTGCCGCCGCTTCCCGCGCTCTTGCCAGCTCTGGGTTCGCTTGCCGGCGTCACGCTTGAATCGAGCATCAGCGCCACCAACCTCACGTACAGAACGTGGCGTTTTGCCGCCGCTTCCAGCGCTCTCGCATGGACGAGGGATTCACGGTTACCCGAATGATCCCGCGGTGCTTCACCCACTCATCATCATTCACTTCGTGGACATGCGGTGATTTTTTTTCTCTTTTTTTTTCAAGGATTCGCATTTTCTTCCTTCAGCACACACACCCAACAAGCAATTTTAATTGTTACAACCCATAATGTGGCATGGGAGCATTGTAGTAAGTAGTTTATTTTGCCATAGGACATACGGAAAAGTTCACGGTGCAGCAGCTTCTTCGGTTTAACAATATCCGAGTATTGTTAAAACCAGTGATGCTATAAGTGGGTTCGACTGTACTTCCTTTTGTCCTAATTAAGATCTCTGCTCCTTTCATGCAACCCAGTCAAAACAATTATCGTTTATAACAATACGTTGCCTTTTACATATTATAAATTTTTCATTGACAGCTTCCAGTTCAGTCATATTTACAGCAAGGCTCTAGCATCAGTCAGAAACACCTGGCCAGACCCAATGTCATCAATGCTCTTCTGAGCCAGGCCAGCCTTTATGAGCTCCTCATAACGCTCAATCATTGCTTCAGATGACACCGGGCACTTTTCAATGGTCTGCTTTTCCTCGTAAAGCTGAAGCCTCTGTTGAGCAACTGGCCGATTCACAACTGGGGCCGACCGAAATTTGGACACCAGCAATTCAAACAAGCTCCATTATTCAGACTAGTACTTCGAGGCACCATCACTGGTGCATAAATTTAATGTATAAGTACAACCGAAATTTTGGACACCGTTGACAATTCGGACTCCACCTGCACGACCACGTGCTAACTTAACCATCGAGTTGATTAGAAATAGTGATATTTTGGCTTTGATGCGGTGCTGGCATCACCACGGCATGGTCGTCGGCCATGTTGCCGACACTTCTTGGAAACCAAAACCAGCAAAGCCCAGATAATGCAGCACCGACCGCGCCCAAACCATAGGACAAGCCATTCGCAAGTCCCGTGGTGTTGGCTTCGCACGTCCAGCGTTTGTTCACCGATGTGTTAAATAGTGACACGGTCACAGTGACTTCAAGTTGTTTAACCCTTTAACCGCCAATTTATTCCAGAAACGTACCAAGATTGCCAATTTTTTTTAAGTAGTAATAATTTTTTCCATGCAATTCTCATTCTGAATATATATGTTACATCATTGATTTCTCTTTAGAATTAGCACACCGAGCAGCAAAGTACGCTACTGCATAATGGTTCGCATTTGTGACAATTAGGTCAATGATGCCCCAGTCAAAAAATACATGAAACCAGCTGAAAATGGCATTCGCGTCAGTGGGCTGCCGCAATATTCCGGGCACTGAAGAGAAGGGAAACTGCGGAGGCGCAGGTGGCGGGTTATCGGTGTTCTCGCGCTGCCACACACGTGCACTGCTCAGTGCGTCAACGTCGTCATCATCACCGTCCCTCTCATCATCTGAAGCAATATCCAGGGTAAAAATAACGTCCGAGTCGCTGTTGGAAACAAATTCCATGTCGTCACTAACGCTGCTTTCTGTACTGCTTTAAGAAGCACCCCTTTTCTTGGAGCATCGCCGCCACCGGCATTCTTCTTGCAAAGCGCCACTATGAAATGACTGTTGCCAGGCTTAAACCAAGCGCGAAAGGCATGAAATGCGGTTTTTCATAGACAACTACCGCTCTCTAGGGTAGCAATTGAAGACCATAATACGTCTCTGGCGGCAGGAGCGGAAAATCGGGCTGGACGAGTGCGACTCATCGTTAGCGATATTGGTACAAACTCGCGTAACGAGTACAGCTCGGTGTTGGCGGCTAAAGGGTTAAGCAGTGCCGACTCCATCTCGATGTTTGCACTAACGAGGACACTTAGTGTTGCTAAAAAAACCCACCGTCATTCGGCTATGATAGCACGGTTGACTTCTGGGCCGCGATTTTGTAGCGATACATTCCACTCAATTGTATATGCTGCCCTTATCATCCAACGGCCACGTCCAGCTGACACCATTGATAACGCAGGCAGCGCCGCTCTTACCACTGACGAAGCGGAAAAAGGAGTAGTACCGGAAAAGTCATGCCTACAAAATCCCAGTCCTGTTATGTTGCCAAAGGTTGAAGATTCGGTGCATGCAGTGATTGTAGTTTCGTTCACCTGTGGTAGAAGTACGGACTGACCAGATCGTAGGCAAGCGTGCCGCGCAGAAACATGTTGACAAACTTCGGCTTTATTAAGGCGAAAGCCTTATATGTCTCATTAGTCATTTGACCTTGAGCAAAAACACGTCGGCGACACGAAAGGTTAAAGAAAGGCTATGAACCCTCGACCTTTGGTGGGAGTCGAACCCTCGGCCTTTGGTGGTAGTCGAACCCACCACCTCTGGTGTAATTAAGGCGAAGTTAAGGCACAGGTAATTAATAGAGTTATTTGAGGCACTCGAATCTACAACCTTTGGTGGGAGTCAAACCGACACCCTTTGGTGTTAATTAAGGCTACAAACCCTCGACCTTTGGTGGGAGTCAAACTCACCACCTTTGATGGCAATAAAGGCGACATTAATTAAGGCACAGGTAATTAAGATAGAGTTAATTAAGGCACTCAAACCCACGACTATAGGTGGGAGTCGAAGCCACGACCTTTGGTGTTAATGAAGGCAAAGTTAATTAAGGCACAGTTAATTAAGATAAAGTTCATTAAGGCACTCGAACTGACGACCTTGGGTGCGAGTCGAATCCTCGACCTTTGGAATTAGGGAGAACTAAGCAAAGCACATTATGCAAATTAAGGGGGATGACTAAGCGAAGTAAGAGAATGAGTAAGCAAATTAAGTGCATGAGTAAGCAAATTAAGGGGGATGTGTACATCATGTATACATCATGCGTCCATGTTTAATGTATCGGCACTTGGGCTTTCACCTTCCATGTAGTCTTGGGGATAATGTAAGAGACCCTGTGAAATTTCTTTTTTTGTACGATCTCTTTCGGGGATACTTTCACTTCCGCGACATTTCGCACGACTAGCACTGAATACATGGACGGACGATAGCATTCCTGGCACGGTGCCAAGAATGCCATCACTCATAGAAGCCGACGCATCTGACGCTAGTGACGTGAAATCCCGCAAGAGGAAACGTACCTCGAAAGTGGTCATCCGAGAATACGGCACTTTTTAAGCAATTGTGGAATAAGGCCACTTGTTTTCTGGTGAAATTGGATATTTCCGACTTCCGATTATTCGGATTTTTAGGCGGTCCCCATTGAGCCCGAATCGGCGACGTATAGATAACGTGAAGTTTAATTAATGAAGCTCAATAAGGAATGAAAATGCGTTTTGCAGCTTGTCAGGCCTTGGAAAACGCAGTGCAAGACCACTGGAAACACCGTGTGCGCCATCACCCCAGTATCTGCATCATATGCCATTGCTGTTAGTGGTGCCGTTAATGGCACAGTTCGCAGCGCGCTACTGGCACCTTACAATGGCCATCTTGTGGATTATACAAGGAATGTGCTGTGGCGCAACACTTGCCGGTAAAAGTATTATTCTAGGGCCACTTTAAAAGAAACTCGTCATTGGGCAAACTTGTGCCTTCAAAAACAAGGCACAACCTGACAGCAGTAATAGCAACAACCGCGATTGTTGGTCACCGAATTGAATCTCGGCTATCAAAGAATCCCCTAAGGGGTGTCACTGTACAAATACCAGATTATCTTGAGCTAACTGTGCTGTAACCAGGGGAGCCTTAAAGGGCACTGATGTGCCACAACATACAAGAGATTTGGAATGAGCAGAGATGCACCTTGCCAGTCATGGAACGCAGACCCTGGTCCTTTTTCGACAGCTCCTCTTTCAGCGTTGCCAGGTTCTGCTGCAAGGCATTCTCATGCCTCCAGAGTTCACTGCAGTAAAACATAGCAGTAAAGAAATTAATCTTGAAACAAATACTATGTACTGTTTAGGAACTGTAATTACAGCACACCACACAGTGTCATGATTCAATGCTTTAAAAAAGGGAAGGAGAGGCGAAGCAGGGGGCATTCAACTACCAATCGTGTTTTGAAAGAGCAAAGCCTGCATGCCCGGGACACATGCCCCCAGTGCCCGTGTCTCGCGCATTGGCGGCACGTTTAAAGATCCCCGGGTGGTCAAAATTAATTCGGAGTCACCCACTACGGCATTGCCTCATAATCAAATTGTAGTTTTGGCATGTAAAACCCAAGAATTCAAGTGCTTGCATGCACAACAGTTTGCTTTCAACCTGCCTATGTAATAGGTTGCCATGATAGGGTAGAGCTGCGATGAGGTTTCACTGCCGTCATTGACTGCAAGGGCGAAAGCACGGCGCTTCAGGCTCTCCACCATTGTAACTTGCACCTCGGTAGCCATTTCACCAGCGATGGCACTTGCCTTGGTTCTGCCACATCCGCAGCACTTTGCACCTTCACACTTCAGAAACATCTTGCACAGAAGTGGCCCAACAAAATCACGCTCAGCGGCAAATTGTGCTCGATGAGAAATCCAGTGAAAAGGCACTCCGCACGCAAAACACTGTCTTCACTGCTGTTGACAAAGAAGTTGTTCATGGTCCCCTGCTTCTCAGCAGCACAAACCAAGTTCTGGTGTTTAATTGTCGCCAAATGCAGTTTTATATCACCTTTACCGCCGTGTGCCACGCTCACGTCGCATGTGCAAGTGGTGCAAAATCTGAACTGCTCACCTTTCCTGGACGGCACGAAACACGGATATTATGAAGCAAGTGTAAGACTTCAAGAAACACTGTATATATTTCTTCTTAGGCTTCGACAATGCCATGGTGTCAAGGGAGCAGTGGAATGCGAAATGTTATAACATGCACTCCTTAATGCATTGTCGTGATCCGAGGCGAACCAAGTTAGGCTTATACACTTTCGTGGTTTGGATTCAAACTTTGGCTAGCTACCTAGCTGTGAAGGCAATTGCGATGCGGCTGTGTTGTATGATAACTTTTCTCGAGATGGGGTTGGGGCAGTTTATCGGGAGATTTATGGCATTCCCGTAGAATCGGGAGGATAGGTCAGAAATTGGGAGAGCTGGCAGGTATGCAATTCTCAGCGTTTGCAGGCACCGGCTCACCACCCTTCTCGTATCGAAGGCGACGCGCGGACTTCTTGGCAGCACCACAAGATCGCCACAAGATGGCACAGCCAGTGCTTCTTAAAGTAAGACCCCTCCCCCTCTCCAAGGAGGCTTGGCCCTCCTTCAGCACGTCAAATGTAGCACTGCAGCATCCATTTGACAAGCACAGGAGCCGATTTTATTACCAGTAGTGCTTTGTGCGGGGCAATTCTAACCGTCCAGTTTTCAATTAATGATTTAATCGCAATTAATCGGTTGATGTGGCATGAGGAAAACCAAGAAAGCAGGTATTGTCATACTGCTGCATACGTTTCCTCGGACCACTGCACATGATGGTCACCACCCTCGTTCAACTAAGATTCTTGGCACAGCATGCAGTTTCATGAGCCACCTGAGCGTGAATTAGTCAAGGTTCACCTTGTTTTCTTTAGTTAACCGGTTAATTTTCATTCATTTAGTTGTGCATTAGGAGCGCTGTGCTATTCTAAAGACGCATGCATTTCGTCCACTTCTGTAAGCAAGTAGGCATGAAACCATAAAATATATTGTTGCCTGAGGTGGTCAATGAAGCAAGGCAACTAATGTTGTGTTGCAGCTAGACTTATTTCCTTTCAGTTCACATATCTTCAACCCGTTACCTACCGAGTTATTTTTGAAAAAATGTTTCAGAAATGGCAATATTTTCTAAGTGCTTGATTGAATAAGCACATTAAATAAATGCCCAAAATAGACTCAGAATAATATATTTATTTGCAGAGCAACTACTAAATATTTTGTTAAAATTCTAAAGAAAGTTGGCGTCGCTACACTGCTTGAAGTTGGATTTTACGAGAATAAAGTAAACAAAAAGTGAACGTCCCAAACACAACTTCTGTGGCTTGTGAGAATTGTGACAAAACCGAATGTCATGTAGAATCACTTTTAGTCATCTAGGACGCCGTAGTACGGCACACATCAAACCCAATATATCAAAAGGAGTGCTATTACACAGTCTTCGCAGCGCGTATGCATTTCCTTTTTTCTTACACTTTACACTTTTTTGACCGTAATATCCCTATCGCTTTCTACAGGACCACTGTGTGTGTGTGTGTGTGTGAGTGCGTGCGTGCGCGCGTGTGTGTGTGTGTGTGTGGTGTGTGTGTGTGTGTGTGTGGTGTGTGTGTGTGTGTGCGCGCGCGTGCGTGTGCGTGCGTGCGTGCGTGTGTCATAAGAAGTGAACAAACAATGACACGAAGGACAGAATAGGGGAAATTATATGTAGTTAATTGGTAAGAGCATCGTGCGCATAATGCGAAGACGTGGATTCATATCCTGCCTAGTTGTTTTTTCATCCACTTCCATGACCATTTATTTATCATTTCCTTAATTCAATTAAACACTACAAATAATTTTCCCTATGCTGTCCTTTGCGTTACTGTTTGTTGGCCTTCTTATGATATGACTACTAATAAAAATCAGGCCCCTCGGTTTCCTTTCTTCTCGCTCATTATATATATATATATATTAGTCATATCATAAGAAGCCAACAAGCAATGATGCGAAGGACAGCATAGGGGAAATAATTTGTAGTTCTTAATTGAATTAAAGAAATGATAAATAAATGGTAATAGAAGTGGATGAAAAAACAACTGGCAGTGGGTGGGATACAAACCCACGTCTTCACACTACACGTGCGATGCTCTTACCAACTGAACTACCACGGCGCCATTTCCCCATCCACTTTCTGGGGTATTTATGTTTTACTACTAGTAGAACTAACCCTGGAAGTGTTAGCCAGTGCCACCA
This sequence comes from Dermacentor silvarum, assembly GCF_013339745.2. Classification (NCBI taxonomy): domain Eukaryota; kingdom Metazoa; phylum Arthropoda; class Arachnida; order Ixodida; family Ixodidae; genus Dermacentor; species Dermacentor silvarum. The sequence continues at coordinate 7,035,431 of NC_051154.1, read as the reverse complement.
CTCATGACGTTGGCGGCAGATGAGGACCATCCTTTCTGCTACAGGCGTCACGTCTACGTGAATTTGTTGGGTGATGGCAACTGGTCAATAAACCACCACATGCTACCTGAAGGTATCAAAGCTGTCGGATTCGAGACCCTCGCTGTGTAATGAACGAGAAGAAAGTAAATCGAGAAGCCGATACTTATTACTCATACCATAAGAAGCCAACAAACAATGACACCAAGGACAGCTTTGATGCCTTCAGGTAGCATGTGTGTGTTTACTGACCAGTTGCCTTCACCTTCACCCTTCACACCAAGGACAGCTTTGATGCCTTCAGGTAGCACGTGTAGGTTTACTGACCAGTTGCCTTCACCCAAAAAGTTCACGTAGACATGACGCCTGCAGCAGGATGTTCCACATCCACCACCAAGGCCGCGAGTGGTGGCACTGGCTTAACAATCTCAAGGTTAGCTCTAGTAGATAAACATAAATCCCCCAGAAAGTGGATGGGAAAACAGCACCACAGTAGCTCAACTGGTAAAAGCATCACAAGCATGGGCTTTGTTGGCTTCTTATGGTATGACTATTAATTATTGGGCCCCACGGTTTACTGGCATCTCGTTCATATACATGTATATATATATTGTGAAGAAAACACGCCTCTGGTCCAGCAGCATCACCATTGCTCAGCTCGGCTGCCTGCACTCGCTGCTGCTGATCGCTGGTGTCTCCATCAAGGCGGTGCCTCATGCTGCCTCGCCGTTCCGACTCGTGGCGTCCTTGCAGGAACGCACCGACAATAAACCGCTTATCAATTGGTGGAGGTTGCTGGTGTTCCCTCGTAGCTTGCACACTGGAGCTTCGCACCCGAACGCGTCCGCCCATCATGACCGACAACACAGACCCGCCAGCACCTTGCAGCGGCTTCCGTGCCCTCCCTGCCAAACCCATCGATCGCGTCGGCGTTGACCGATGTGGCTCGCTTGCAATGACACCGGATCGCAATCGGTGAATCATACTTGCTGTGGACCATTTGACCCACTATGCCGAAACTGCGGCTTTGCCAAATGCAACAAAGTGGGATGTAGTCACTTTCCTCCTACATCGCTTCATCCTTCAACATGGCGCACACCTCATGAATTCCTTAGTGATAGAGGTCGCGCCTTCCTCTCCGAATTCGCCGAAGCTCTCCTTTCAGAGTGCCACATTACTTATCGAACGAGCACACCCGCAGACTAACGGGCTCACAGAACAATTTAAGTGCACCCTCGGTTATATGCTCGCGAAGTACCCTACTTACTCGAATCTAGGCCAACTCTGATTCTAAGCCGACCCCCCAAAAGTTCGAAGCCAGAAAAAAAAAAGAAAAAAGAAATTACCTCGAATGTAGGCCGAACGAAAAAGCGAGGACAGCCTACGCAAAATGAAACAGCATTTATTAAATATGAACATGCCGAGCACATTCTATGTCACCATCGCTGCTAGCCTCGTCGCTATCTTCCTTACTGCTGACACCTTCAAACAGTGCACTATATTCAGTACCATCAAGCACATTAGAGATGCTGCACTTTTTGAAGGAGTGCACGATCAATGTTCCTGGGTAAATGCCATCCTTGTTGCGGCGCACGCAAAAAGCAATCTCCCGTGGCCCCCTCCAACGACAGACCTTTTTCTTAACGATGCCAAGTTCCGCCCGGCTTGAACGTTTGACGATGCCTCTGACAACTACCCTATTTACTCGATTCTCATGTGCCCTCGATTGTAACGCACTCCATGACGAAAAAAAAAGTCCTTTACAGTACCGCGCACCTCATGCTTTCAAACAGAAATTCAACTTTCTGTCATTTGGAAAAACACATTTGCTCCCGATGCACTGAAGTTGCAATGAATAAAAAAGTCGCAGTTTCGCCTGAAAGGCGATGCATCGAATGCGATAGCAAATTAGTAGACCACTATATGAAGTAAGGATAGCAGTTTTATCAGCAATGTAAAGTTGCAAACATTCGCTCAATAAATAATTAACAAGCACGGTGTCACGCATGCACAAGCAAACATGAACACATCTTGCTCGTTGACTGCGGAAACGAACTGTCAAAATGCTGGAGACGAACCGCGGCAAGCGAATTGACCTACGTGCTAGCATGCCTCTCGCTTCAACGTGACCTATAAGCGGTGAAAACACGGCGCGCGGCGGCCTTTCCCCGTCGCAGATTGCTTTCAAAATAGGGCCAAGGCGATCATATCGCCAAAGTACATCGTCGCAGATTGCGTCCTGCTTCGGTCCACTGAAACCGTTCCGCATTGCTTTACTGGCGAAAATCCTCTCCTTTTGTTTGCGCCAGTCCCGCTCGCAAGTTTTGGATTCTCCGAACGCCCGTGATGTGGCCCGATTTCCGTCCGTCTAGATGGCGCTAACTATGCACTATATTTATCAGTTTCAGTTAAAAACTGGTGCATTTTTTAAAGTCCTCGAATGTAAGCCGACCCTAGAGATTCGGATATGATTATTTGAAAAAAACTATCGGCCTAGATTCAAATAAATATGGTATGTGGCATCTGATATTGGTAACTGGGACCACGTTCTTCCATTTGTAATGTTCGTATATGACACTGCAATACAAGCTACCACGGGATTTTCACCTTTCTTCCTCCTGTATGGACGCGAGCCATCGCATACCATTGACACTCTTTCCATACCATCCTGACGCTTCCGAGTGTCCACCTGTGTACGAAGCTGCCCAACAAGCCAAAGAGTGCCACCAGCTTGCGCACACCTTTACACCAGAAGAACAGCGCCAGGAGGAAAGCCACGCCGACTCCCCCCACTTCCAGATCCCACCTATCACCCGGGGTTCTCTTGTATGGCTGGCTGTTCCTTGCCAAACTCCTGGGATTTCCTCAAAACTCGTCCTAAAGCACGAAGGGCCTTACCTTAGAGCGAACGTCCCCGGTGAATTTTCTAATTAAGCCACTTTCTCCATCTGACAACAAGTGCCAGCACAGACGTGACCTCATTCACATGGCGCATCTCAAGCCCTACCATAGCCTTCTGCCTCCAACCTTTTAGGTCGCCAGGATGACTCTCTTTCTGTGGGGGCGATTGTGAAGAAGAAGACACGCCTCCGTCTAGCAGCATCGCCAACGCTCGGCTCGCCCTGTCCGAGCTGCTGGTCGCTGGTGTCTCTATCGCAACGGTGCCTCACACTGCCTCGCCGTTCCCATTCGTAGCATCCTTGCAGGAGTGCACTGACCTCTTATCAAATATATATATAATATATATATATATATATATATATATATATATATTGTAAAGACGAAGTGAACTTGGCCACGAGCGCTCGCAAGGCGGGCTCTGGAAGAAAAAGACAACGAGGAGAGAATAGAACAGCCGGCCCAGTGAACGGGTGCTGTGTCTCTGTCTCCGTTCATTACAATGGCGCAGCCGACGAACGCCCCGTCTTAAGGCGCTCCAGCCTTCAGCACCGTGCTGCGAAGGCCTTGCTTTCGGCATCTCGCCGTCCAGGGTCCTTCTGGCGAAGGGAACGCCGTCAATGCTTCCCTTGGCACAGATGCCGCGCCTGGGACTACCTCGACCTCCGGTCCGCCAAGGCACGCCGTCCACGCTGCCTTAGACATGGATCCTCGCCGTGGTACATTTCTCCTGCTGCCAGGGAACGCTGTCCACGCTTCCCATGCCCTGGATCCCTGCCCCGTGGTATCATCGCCATCTCAGCCAGCTAGGGATGCTGTTCACGCTCCCCTGACCATGCTTCCGGCTGCAGTGAGTAGCGTGGCAGCCACCAGTTCTGGCTCAACGGATGCCGTTCACGCTCCCTTGGCCACTGGTCCGGCTGGCCCGAGCAGTACAGCCGCTACTGACACCTCAGGGTGCGCGGATTCCACCCCTGGCTCAACGGGTGACTCAGCCGGCAGCTTGACGGACATTATGCGAGCCATCTCGTTGCTGAAACAACAGCTCCAGGGTATGACGACCGTCTTCGCATCCGTCAGTGGTTGCGTCCTGCCTGAGAATGCCGTCCACGCTTCCCTGCAGCCGGCGTTCGTGGACATACCAACGTTTCGCGGCTTTCAAGACGACGTTATCCTTTGGGTTCGCAACATCAATGCCCTGGGTGATCACACAAGATGGCTGGTTGCCGCGAAACGACTTTGCAGTGCCGCCAAGGCTTGGGACAACTACGCAGGCATTAAACATGGGTCATGGCCTGAATGGAGTGCAGCTCTGATAGCTACTTTTGGCCTGCTTCCCTATGCCTGCGGTGAGTCCGATCACCGCCTTTCTTCGCGCGGCCCTTCTGAGAGATACAGCCTCAACGCTTCGGCAGGTGTACCCTGCGTCCCTCCGGCAGAAAGGTCCGCAGGGTGCCCCGACACAGCAGCCGGCTCACCGGGTGTCACCGTCGGCTTCATCCTAGACGGTGGGAAGCGCGTGGCGACCGCCGCTCCTGTGTCGACCCACCACCTGGGCGGCGCATCACCAACCGACAACACCGGCTCACCGGACGACGATATCAGCCCCACACCAGGTGGGGGATGGCACTCGGCGGGAGGCCGCCGGGCTCATACTCAAAGATCAGCTCGGAACTACAGGCGCCGAAAACGAGGTTACAGTTCCAGAGCACCGGCCCTCTTTCCCGCTGGGTATCGCGGGCCCGTCCTCGTCTTCTGGTGCCACAAGTAAGGACCAACCGTCTAATATTTCGTCGAGCTCTGATGATGGAGCACTACAACTACTGGACCCTTGGGACACGGACCCATCCGCCGTGGATCTGCTGCTGCTGAGGGCCGAGGAGCAGCGCAACAAAAGCCCCACTCCGGCACACGCCAAGCCCTCTGGCCAGTGCCTCCTCTGCCCAGTACCGTCGTTGTCCTCGTCTTTGGAAGTTCCACTTGTACCGGGCATCATGAGGCAGCCTTCACTGCGGGATGTCTGTTGCCCGGGGCCACCACCGCATCAGGGGAACAGTGGCAGCACTTCGGTGTCTTCTAGTGTTCAGCTGCAACCAACGCCAACACCTCGTGGTTCCAACGGCAGTGGCGGTGGCCGTCCTTCAGTTCCGATTCCTGCTACAAGATATCAGGGTTTGGCGTTCAAACAAGCGTCAGCGGCCGACAAGATCATTTGCCAGAACGACCCATTACCACGGTCCTCTATTTCCGAGAACACCCCTGCTGCCCTGCTGCTCCTATCGGTACTGTCGCCTTTAAGCGCAACATCCACGCAGTGTGAAGGTGCGCCATTCAGAGTCAGTGCGGCGCCCAAGGCATGGTGGCCACCGCAACAAAGCGGAGCCGATGGCCCTGGCACCCGTGCTGCTCAATATGTTCCGGTCTACATTATCGGACAATGTGTGGTCATCTTTTTCGAACAACAGTCGGCAAGGCCTGCGACCAGCGCGCAACAACCAGTGCCGCCCACCAGAGAAGCTGGTTGCGTGCTGGATGGCTCACTAACGACGACCTCACACCCTGGACAAGTTTCTTTGTTGCAAGCGCGCCGTTAACTCAGTTGCAGCATGGCTGAGTGTAAAGACAAAGTGAACTTGGCCACGAGCGCTCGCAAGGCGGGCTCTGGAAGAAAAAGACGACGAGTAGAGAATAGAACAGCCAGCCCAGTGAACGGGTGCTGTGTCTCTGTCTCCGTTCATTACAATATATATATAGGTCAAACAATTGAAGCACGTACCAGAAGAAAAATATTCAGATGTTACCGATGTTTCAGCCGGACCGGCCTCCATCGGGCTGAACGCCATTCCCCGACCGAAACGTCAGTAAAATCTTGGTATTTTTCCGGCGTGCTTCTCTTGTTTGACTTGTTTCACTGCCGGATCCTCTGATTCAATGGTTCACTAATATATATCTCTCTCTCTGTGTGTTTGTGCGGCTTGTACTGGTCACCGCCCTATGAGGGCCTCCCCTACACTGAAGGGAAGCCCTGGGTGCGTGTGTCCAGAAAGAAGCACAAGATAGGAGCATCGTTTCCACATGACGCGTTTTTCAGCGTTCGGAGGCACTGGCGTGCCATGCATTTCGAACACCACACACAGATTTCACAGCAGCGCCACTAGATGACGCCAAGTGTTCTTAGGGAAGCGCGAAAGAGGAGTACCGCTGCAGTACATGCCTCATACATAACTCGTTTTGACGGTGACAATATGTTGTGTCGCTATACTGATTTAATGCTAAACACACTAACATCAACAGTCACAGTGACATGAGTTCTGTGAAATTTTTCATTCAGCAACGAGAGTGCCTTCACACTTTGCACTGCCAAGGTCATGCCTGAAAGAGCACCCAGCTCCCAATCATATACAGTCAAACTTCGATATAACGAAGATTTATGTGCAGGAAAAAACTTCGTTTAAATGGCAAATTTTATTCGTTCAAGGTTATAAAGGGGCCCTGAACCACATTTTATCGAAGTCAAGAAATGCATCTGAAGTTAAAATAGACTATTTCAGAAATAATTTCCTGTGAAAAGTACTTAATGCATTCAGCAGAAGCGGATTTATTGGCAATTAAAGGTCACCTATAAACCCCTTTGCGGTGCTCCTGCTTCTTAAAATGCCTTGCACTGTGAAGGCTACAGCAGAGCAGGGCGCGCCCACAACGCTCTGCCTACTGAAAATCACTGTAGTGTGCAGTTCAAATTTCATTTTGGATGTTCATGTAGACACCACTATTTCCGATTTTGGCACATATTACGCGCCAAATGCGGTTGTCCTCAGCGAGCCGTAGTGCGCTCAGTGAGAAGACTCGTCACGGCACCCTGCGGCAGCCATGGTATCCACGCTACGCAGCAGACCACAGCTACATGTGAACTGTAGTGCATAAGCGCAGCATTTTGCTTTGTGCGCGACAGAGCTCGAGTGTGCGCTTGCACTCATATGCTCCTGTCTGGCCATGCTATGTGCTGCGGACAAGCTTTGTTCTGCACCAGCTTGACCAATGAATGCCACATTCAACTTACGCATTTTGAGGCGTTGTCAATAGCTCAATACGAAGCGAAGTCTGCCAAGGCATCTAGCCAGTAGCAGCCAGGAGAGGCCAAGAGTGCGAGCGCGCTGGCAAACGTGCATGTGGTCCAACATTAAGTTAGGCGTGGTTCGAGGCTAGTTGAGAGTTTGAAACTAATCGAAATTAGCGACAGCCGACGGCTACGACATCAATAAGCAGTCTGGCCAAAGTTTAGTTCATACGCGGGCGGCTGCGACCAAGCACGAGTAGACGATAGTTGGCTTCTTCCAGAAGTACGTAATTCTTATCGAAATTTGAAAGCAGATTTTCACTTCAGCCTGTTTATTAAACTGCATCAATAAATATACACAGTAATAGTAGGAAGAAGCACAGTGATCTAAACACCCTTCTTGGTTGATGTCAGCTAGTGACCAATAGCAGCCGTGTATGCTATATGACTAAATACAGCGCCTGAAAAGAGTGAGGAGAAGGCTTCTGTTGAAAAGAGTGTTTGAGAAAAAGGAGACTTAGCACTCCACGTGTGAGCTGCATGCGCCATGCATAACTGCAAAATTTGGCTAAGGTGTTTACCGCATCTGTCTTTTCACCAAGCCCGAGGGGTGGTTACAGTTCTTTAAAGTTTATACAGTAAAAATAATTTCCCAATTTTCCAGTACATTCCTGGTGGATAGCACCTTGTCACTATGCAGTTACAATCAAATCGCAAAAAATTGGGGCCCTAAGAGCGTGGTTATGAGAGCCAGCACGCACTGTGCACACAGCACGGAGAGCAATGCATCAGCGTGGCTGTGCCAAGTGGAACCATAAATCTTGGACAGCGTGGCTGATCGTGCTCAGTACCCACAGACGTCATCGAATGGCACCCACAAATTAAAAACAACAGTAAAAATATATAGATATCTGTCACGAGAAAAAAAATTTGCAGTTTTGCCAGAAAGGCAGAGCATTGATGGATAGCAATGAGTCAACTACAAGATGGTTCGTAGTTTTATCGGTCTCATGCGCACTCAGGTAAACAAACATGAACAGATCTCGCACGATGGCCACAAACACTTGCTGTCATCACGCGAGCGAATACTTCACATCGTGTCTTGGATACTTGAGATTACCCGCCCGCCAACATTAGACACGGGAACACAATGCGCATCAAGACACCAACCATCTCAGTTCACCCCTTTGCACTTTCTGCGGATTACCTCCAAGATATGCCGCGTGGCTCGCGTATGGACAGCCACGCACAGCCACGGCAAGGGTAGAGGAGGAGACACGCACACCCCAAGTGGAGAAGTCAGATCTCCTCAGTCAGATGTAAATGGCACGTCACTCATGGGCATCTGCTAGAGGAATGGCAGCTCTGCACTTCTGCAGTTCAGTTTTCCATGTGAAACTGTCCAGAATTTATTAGGCTGCTGAAATTAGCAGCGTTAACTTTTTTTCGGATCTTTGAAACTGGTTATGAACTCCTTGGATGACTGGCTTCAAGTCTTGCATTAGAATCGTCTCGACTAGGTGCCAAGCGTGCTGTCCTGGCACAGCACCAGTAACACTGTTGCCTGTAGACGCTGATGTGTCTAGCACTGAAGCACACAAATGTGATCGAGTATATTACTGGCACCATTTTGGAAAGGCTCCATGTGGTCTATGTGCGGCCAGCAGGCATCTATTTGTGATTAGGCTAACCTGAAAACTCCACTCTTATCTCAACATTTTTTTTTTTTGCAGTTTTTACTGTTTTGAGTTAATGCAGTTTTATTGTATTTTCCAGTTTCCAGCTAGATTTTATTTCTTTAAAGAGACACTAAAGGCAAACATTCAACGTGGACTGCTAAAATATCATACCAGAAACCTCAAAGTGTTTGATTCGTGCCAAGAAAAGATTTATTTTAAGAGAAAATTGCGTCTGAAGCGTCTGCATACCTCTAACGCAATTCAAATCACCCGCCCGAGTGAGGAGTGGTGACGTCATGGCCATATTGTGACGTTGTGCCACCGGTGAGTAAAACAGCGCCGCAGACGGCGCTACAGCTTTTTTTGCGGAAAGCGCAAACGCGCGGTCAGCAACAGAGCCAAGACAGAGCCGATAGAGTGCGAAAGCGGAAGTATGGTGGCTAGCCACCACAGCGGAAGGTAAAGCGTGCGCCAAATTGTGAACACGGTGATCGTCGACACTCGTCGCAATGGGCCAACTTGTTGACGACCCTGATAACGACACATTGGCTCGCGATGCTGGGCTCGATTTCAGCGATTTAAGCTCTGTTGAGCGTGACATGCTGCTGAGGGCTCGCAGTGCCGGCGCCATTGCCTACTACGATGGCGGCCTTGACACCGGGCTCTTCCGAGCGCGAAAGCAGCGAGGACGTCGGGCGAGGTGGTTACCGTCTGGACGTGCCGTCGCAACTCTCAAGCTGCTAGCAAATTCAAGTGCAAGTTTAGCGAGCCAGCAACACCAACGCAGCACTACGCGATAACGAAACTTCTGAAACTCGAAAGCGCGTGTGGCGCAAGAGTCGAGCGAAAATGAAACCTTTTGACCGCCCGCGTCGTTATCAAGTGTAACGCCAAAAAGGTATTTTTTCTAAGAATCTAATAGAAGTAGACAAGTAGCACTTTCTTCCGTCTTATAATCCAACGAAACAATCTTTTTATACGAGGGGTTGAGTACTAGTGAAAAAATTTTTTTAGGAGTGCCTTCGTCATTGTGTAAGTACCGGAATGTCCCTGGGGAGTCTCTTATCATGTCCTGTATTTACCTCAACTTCTAGATTACTAAAGCTCTGTTCATTTTGTTCAGTTTGACTTTAGTGTCCCTTTAAGCACCACCGATGTAACACACTATTTTCACAGATATTCACAAAAGCATACTCACTTTCTCTCGCCTTGAAGTGTGTCTTTCCGCTTTTTCATCTCATAGAAACTTTTGTTTTGACTGTCGATGCTCACACGATGATTCTCCAGCTCCCGGGTAAGCTCCTGCAAAGAGCCGGCGCTTCTCGTCAGTGATACACACTCTTCACCACAGTTTAGTTTGTGATAATAAACAAATGTTCTCCTGTCACATATGTTCAGGGCAAACTTAAAAAGAAAGTTTTGTAAAAATCCTGTTAAACACAATTTCTCCTCAAACTTCCCCCCTTTCATAAAGCATACACTAGATGAAGCTGTTACAAAAGCAATGAATGCTGCCCTACCTAGCCTGTGAGCAAGTAAAGATATATCAGATTAACATTATTATTGATATCAGTATAACCTAGCTAATTCGGATTTCACGGGACCAAAAGAAATGAGCAAGAACGGCGAATTATCGAGGGTACCATGAGAGCGATAAACAAATTCTTAATACATCATCACGATTTTATTTACTGAATGAATCAGCAAATCCTGTTTCTACGTTACACAAAAGCAGTTCGGAAACTGCAATTCTCGTCATCTCACAACCGATTAGCGAATCGGTCGCAGTGGCGAAGGGGCTTCTTTCGCATTGCGGCTGTGGCACAATACCCGCGTCTTCATCCCAGACATAGCTTTTGCTGCCGCATGCATATCCCGATTATTTTTTCGCCAGTCAGCTGATTGGCAACAGACCATTCGTCTATCGCGATGTAGCCGGTGCATTTGGCGCCAGCCTGCGGGCTGCGGTATCGCCTACACATTGCACCGAGTCAAAACGAAACTATTGCTCACCGCAACCTCTGTGAATGAAACCGTGGCATCTATCGATGCCGCAATCATCAAAAATGCTGACTACGCAGTTCTGAAGCGCGCGGGTAACGCGCCTGCAGTCAAAACAAAACTATTGCTTGCTGCCACCACTGGGATAAAACCACGGTAGCGATTGGCGCAATCATGGATGGTGACTATGCAGTTTTGAAGGTGCATGGCCATTGCACTCACAGAACAAAACTACGGTTAGGCACAACCACTGCGGACCGAACTATGATGGCTATCGACTCGATCACGGATAGCGACTACGCTGTTCTAAAGGCACGCGGCCTCGCATTTGCGCAGCAGCAAATGCAAGAAGGGCTATAAAGACAAATAAACACGAAGCGTTCCTGTAGATTTATGCTGAGAAATGGCAATGTAGACTCCATTGCTTCGCTTCCATTTTGCAGTAGCACCACTTCTGCTATCTTATGTTGTGCATTTGCGGCGCTCTGCGCTGTGAGGTTGTCCGCATTAACCAGTGTGCAGCCAAATATGTCCGAATTAACGATAGTTTAATACCATTAAAGACTGCATACACCTGCCGGGACCAGAGTGGCGAGGCTGAATTACCAAGTGTCGAATTAGTAAGGTTTTACTGTATGAATGTCATATGCAAAAAAAAAAAAAAAAAACACAATAAATTCCGACTTTTGTCAAATCTAAGTTTCTATGTTACAGCAGGAAAAATAATTTCACACGTTCCCAGAATAATTCTGGTGGACAATATCTTGTCAGTAAGGACTTATAAACAAATTATTAGGGGTGTGCGAATATCGAATATCACCCAAATCATGAACATTCGGAATAATTCAATTCGCAAATCAAATATCCGATTTTTCAAATATTCTACATACTGGGAGGCCCGCGCAGTGCCCCGTGCGCGATGCCGCCCAAGTGTGAGCGTTATGACTTCGTTTTCGGCGCTAAAACGAGTGCGCCGCGGATAGGCCCCGTCCGACTTGGTCAATGCGAGCACCCGATGCGCACACACAGCGCCCGAACGGTGAAATTGGCGCCACCTCTGTTGGCACAACGTTCGAAATGATAACGCGACGCGAACTGAGCAAAAGCGGTGCGTATTTCGTAAAGTGCGAAAGCATGTGCGGAGATCGGGACGATTAGCCACCGATAGGCACGCAGATCGTGTTGGATACCGCAGCGACGAACTTCACGCCGCTTCAACAGCCGTCAGTCTAACAGGCGCGCATGACCTCACGACCAAGCACATGATGAGCCACCCGTATAAACATACTATACTCGCGAACAACTTTCTGTGGCAATGAAGGGAAAGCTACGGAGGCAAAGCACGCACAAGTGAGAGCGCTTCAGAAAAGAGTCCCGCATTTTAATCCACGTTGGTTTAGGCTGGGCAAGAGAAAACAAACAGCTTATTAGCAACAGTTAAATAAGACAGAACACACCACTGATTGTAAATGTTTACTTATTTTGCGGCTTTTCCCTTCCGCGTCAGGGCAAACGCCAAACCGTCCGCACGTGGAACCTGCGTCGTATTCAGTGTCTGTTCGAGCAACCAAATGCACTGTCAAACGCTGTGGACTACTTGGCGTGGTAACACATGTGCAGCATCCTCGCGCTCGTAGCTTTCCCTTCATTGCCACAGAAAGTTGTCCGCGAGTATAGAGACAAGCATTCCGTGGAGCTTTGCAGCGAATTTTCGTGACAGCCACACTGCCTAGGCCATTAGGCCTAACCGGCGTCATCGGGCGTCGTCGAGTTCACTTACAGTTTAGTGCCAAATCGAAGCGAGTCTATTCACTGCAGCTGTACAACACATGGAAAGCCGACAAACCACCACGCAAACGAAAGCGAGTTCACGGGATGGCAACAAAGTGTTTCACAGCCGCCATCTATGCGACACACGGTTCGCCAGCCTGTCGTTCCCACCACCACTCGTAGACGCACATCGGTCTTTTTCTTCCTATTTATTATTTTTTCTTTTAGCTTCGAGAAACTTGTCACAAGGCTAGTTTTGGGTTTACACAGTGGGCTCAAAAGTGCCATGACTAAGTCATGGCCGGTCGCACGCTGATGGAGGGGGAGGGGAGCGTCGCGCGAACTTACCGTGGCCCTGCAGATTTCACAATCTTTGACAGGTGGCAAATCACACCGAACCTAACAAGGAAACGGCACATACGGCGCCTGCTCTTTAAGGTCGCCAAATTTTTTTACCATGTCAAGGTAGTGGAATATTTAGGTTCCCACGTGATATTAGAATTGTTCCACAAATTCTAAAATAATTTTAAAGGGGCCCTGAAACGATTTTGTACAAACGTACTGAGTCGTTAGAGTAGGTCCTTCTGATCATTAATTGACGCATCTAAGCATTCCACGTAAAACGTGTAATTTATTATAAGGGTTTAAAAAGGTACATCGCTACCGATCGCAGCATGCCAATCAGCTGAGTTTTCAGCCGCTATTGACCATGTGACGCGATTTCACCATATGACGTCACTAGGGTGAGCTATTCGATTGGCTGCGCAGGGCGCATCATCGATAATTTTGCCAACATTATGGTGAACAAATGTTGTTCATAATTGTTTATATGTTAGTTAATTTGCTTCTATAAAAAGAAAGTAACAGAAAGATAATGCACAAGGACATGTATCACTACACTAAAAGCACTTCCAGCCCACAGCAACTGTCGTCTGCTTGTGTTAGAACGTGCTCAGTGTTGACGAGAGCTGCGCGGTCAGTGTTGATCTCGTTCGTTCTTTTCGCGAGCACCATGGTTCTCCCTTGTTGCATTGTGGGCTACAAGCGTAGCGACTGGCAATGTCAAGCTGCGACATCGTGCCCCTCTGCAAGGCAGCCGACGAGCAGAGTGGCTGCAGCGCATTGACTGTCGGTATCCAAACGGCGCCAGCATCTACGCGTTTGCAGCCGTCACTTCACGCCAAAGGATTACTACCACAATAGAGTTTATCGTGTCCGGTATTCGGGCAAACGCAAGCGCAAGTGTACTGGGCGTTTTACGTGATAACAGAGGCGCAAATGTGAACTGCTTGCACAGTTGCATCCACCTGGCGGCACAAAGCTTAACCAAACAAAGAGCTAATATAGCAGTAACCAAGTGTAGTCTACTTTGCTGCTGGAGCAAATTTTCAGTAGGAGCAGCGTAATCTTGAACACGTCTTTTTATATGTTGAAAATGAGTTACACTTGGTTACAGCAATATTAGCTCTGTATTTGGCTGGTTAAGCTCTGCGCCACCAAATGGCTGGCCCGTGCATGCCGATCAGGCCGCTCACGTACGTCTACGAAGCTCCTTCTTCACACCGGTATGGAGGGGCTTTCGATACGCCTCGGCCTATCCGTCAAAAGGCCCACCCGTGGTTACCGAAACACCGGACAAGCTCGGCGCTGTGACAGAACGCTCGCAACACACGCTGCTTGACCGCTCTCGCTGGGGATTGATGGCTAGGTGGCTAGCGGAGACGTTGGAGAGCCTTCGTGCGCTGGCTCCAAGACAACCGGAAATAGACGACATGACGTCACATCATGACGTAGAGCCAGCGAAGGCGGAGCTTAGCCCCGATCACTCGGCAAACCAGTTGAGGAGAAAATGCATGGCTAGGGAGGATGGTAACTTGTAATCGTCCATAGCTCCCTTAATATGAGATGCTTCACTTAAACAGACCGATTCCACCAGCCAGTTTCACGACGCCACCGCTGCCGCAGTGTATGCTGGTACTTGTAGTCACACAGCCGCTCCGGCCACCCGGAATGCCTGTGCGTCCTGTTTCCGAACATTTTGTGGCAATATTTGGTTCGTGTGTAGCCATCGTGCGATGGGAGGATCCACCTGCTGCGTTCCTGGGTGCTACGACAACAGCACAAGGAACAAAGGCTTCAGATTCTCTGTGTTTCCTAAACAGCGAAAGCTTCGAGAGATGTGGATCCAACGGATTAACAGGGCTGGACGGGACGGCAGGAAAGACACCTTTTTTGCCTTGTATAGCGCCGTTTCTCTAGTAAATAGGTGTATTACGGTGGCTTCTTGTCTCAGAATGTGAAACCATGTAGCTGAATATGCCAAAGAACATTATCTTTGCACAACTTGCCTACATACTCCCTTTCCGGAAAAGGTGAGCCGCCGCTGTACAGTGGGTGTACACGCCGGGCAATTTGTTGCTGTATCACCCCCCTCCCCCCCCCCTTTTTCTCTCTTTTTATCGCTGCATAGATTTATTACAAGTTTTAGTGCTGCATGCCTATATGAGGTCTTTTAGGTGTTTATGCTGTGTGGATACAGCATCCCGTACGTGGCTTACGTGGTTTCGTTTACAACGCAAGTAGCAAGCATGCATGCATAAGTTGACGGTGAGCTCACTGGCCAGGATTTTGTAATATGACTACTGCACACGGTCGTCCGCCTTTTCTCTTTGCAATTTTCTATATTTCTATTTATAATTGCTTGGCGCTGGTGTGTACGAGCGACATCCCAGTGCTTTAAAAAATGAATAGAAGCTTGCAAGGTAAACGCGGTAGAAAACAAGCGCTTCGTAAGCACGGCGCACTTCAGCAGGTTCTGCTCCGCAATTCGCCGCGCTGCCAGCAGACCTGCAAGAGAGCGATCCTGCTTGCATGCAAAGTGGGAAAGGAGGGCCTTCCGCGGCAACCTTCCCCCTCCCTGCTGCGTGCCCTCTCCCTCTACATTCTGACTTCATGAGTGACGTCATGAAGGCATTGTTTTGTTTGCGAATTATTTCCAGTTGGATACCCGGCAGCCGCCAGTGGTGAAAGCGGCGCTGCCGCTGCGTATCTGCATGCGACTGAGCGTCCCAAGGGAGGTATACGAAGTTTTCACACCCTGCGAACACTGCGTTGAACAGCTCCCTCTGACGTCCTGAGACCCGAGGGCCTAGTCGGACAATGCGGTGCGACATGCTGTTGTTGCTTCTTGAAAAGCGCGCCGCTGTTCCTGTCTTGTTTTTTATGTTTTCCCCCACTGTGTGGAACACCACCTAGCGACTACGCAAAGAAACTAATAGTAATAGACGGGAGTAGTCATACGTATTACTATTTGAGAATGTTTTAGGCTTGAGAAGCAAAAATACATTTTTTCCATACAAAAGCTTTATTCATTAGAAGGCGAGAAACATTTTGCTTTGTAGAAAATTCTCTGCAAGCAGGCAACAAACGAGGCACGAGAACGGCTGTCTGCGACCGCCGGCAAAGCGGCGTGGGCGCCTTTACTTCTTTGCGCGAAATGGCATTGTGGGTCGGCGCAGTCGGCGCGACCCAACGTCCTTGGACTACTTCAAGTAGTCTAAGAACGTTGGCGCGACCAACGCGTGAATGGGTCACTAGCCAATTCAGCGCGTCGGAAGCCGCCGGTTAGGTTGGTCGTTTTCACCAACGTAACGTAGCGCGCGCGCGTTACGTCGGACTATAAACTAAAGTGACTTTACTATAAAGTGTCAGGTTAGTGAAGTGAAGCGCAGAGACTTGCACAGTAACCAAAGAGTGGCGCTGCCAACGCGATAAAAAAAAAAGAACTTTTTTTTTTCCCCCTTCGGCAACATCAACGGAAAAGGAAAGTGCCGCCTTGGCGGGCTAGGCCAGCTGCAGCAAGCAGCGGGATCAGGTTTGAATGAAGGGAGGGGGAAAGGTCACGTCCGCGGCGGCAAGATCGCCGGGTCGAGGAATGCAGGCCCGCCTCGCGTGCATGTGCGTGCGCTCGCTCTAGCCTCGCAGTCGCCGTTAATTCGAGCACGCCAAGCGCTACGCCACCGCTTCGCATTACGTCGCGGCGGAGAAGGTGCTTCCGGTTGCTGCTCGCGCAAAAATGACAAAATTTGCGGCGAAATCTCTAGGTTGTCGGCAGGGAAAATTGGTTATTTCGAGGGGGTCTCCCGCTGCCACTTCGTTACGTAGAGGTCTCAAATATATATGTCTCTATGGAGTAACGGCGGGGAATTGAAAAACTTCGTTATATCCAGGAATTCGTTATATGGAGGTTCGTTATAAGTAGGTTTAACTGTATTCGCAGCAGCTGCGCAACACTTGGAAAGCGGGTTTTCCGTGGCCCTCTAGATTTCAGAATCTTTGACAGGTGACAAATCACACACCAAACCTGACAATGAAACTTTGCGGTCGGCGCCGCCCGTCAGCGCTGCCAGACACAGAGCGGTGATTTAGTCACACGGTGCGCAGTCATTTTGCCTGTCGCATAGATTGGCCTTGTGATAAACCAGCTGCCGGTAAGTTGGGTTAGCCCTTCTACATTTTAGAGATGAACTGGAAAGCAAAACTCCTTATACAATAAATAAATGATTGCCGCAAAATACAGGTCCAAACGAGAACCTCATTGGTGCTCAGTAGAAATGAACATGACTAATACCCGTGCCACACGGGCACAGAAAATGGCATTCAGTAGTTAAAGGGCAACTCCGGCGATTTTTCGATGTCAACGGATGTCGATGAAATTCGCTAGGAATATTCCTCTGAACACTTCCGTCATGTCCTAAAAAACGCAGGCTTGAGAGTTGCGCAGATTTTTTACAATCGAATTTAATTAATTGCCTCGAACACCCTACCTTACCTCCTCCTCAGTTACAGGCCACATTGTGTACGATGTCAGGAGTGTACCACGCAGAGCATGCCGGGATTATGCAGACGACAGCGACGAGAGCACCACTAGAGTGTAATAGAATATTTCTAATGCTAGAGTGTACTAGAAGTTCTTGTACACTCTAGCACCACCGTGGACGAGAGCGTGCAGGAGTCGACGATCGTGAGCTAATGCTTGGCATGAGATGTTGCTGTCGCGAGAAGTTGCGTTCCTTGTAGACGGGCAAGTAATGGGGGGTGGCAAGCGGTGTTGCGTTGTTGGCTACATGAATTTCAGCCCTCGCCATCCGCAAACACAGTTTGAGCCGATGCCGATCACGTTCAGCCGAGGTTAAGCCTATCACAGTGACCGAGTTCGTGTGTCTGCTGCTGGCAGACCTGAGCGACTGATATGAAGCTAATTAAGCCATTAGGATGAAGACCGCTGCTTCTGTAGTTCAGTTTTTGACCATACGGATTTTAAATAAACCATTCCTTCATTTCGTACAGTGCACACGCAAAAAGCTAGAAGCGACGACACGACGCGCAATCAACACTCGTGTATACGTTGCCGTTCTCGAATGTGGCCAGTCGCACTGGCCGGCGCTTCCCTAAATGAAATGTGACTACGGACAACATCCATGGGTGTATTTTTATCCATTGTTATGCTGACTCGTTATTTAGCTTACGAGGTGCACTGTCTGCCTCATACCCCAAATGGGCAGCAAGCGGAGGCCCCTTCGATACAGCATGCTTAAACAACCGTCTCGTTCCAGCTGCCAACAATGTCATACTTCACGGCATCGGCGTTTCCGCAAGAAAACTGTGCGTTCTCTAAATGAACGATCATACGTGCAATGTCCTATTCTATAAGTCTACTTTACGGAACACTAATTGTGTGCATGGCGAGAATATGAAGAATGATAAACAGGTTGCACAACAACGCTCCCACTCACTGTTTTCGAAGGTGTGTGGTCGCTCATATCAGCACGACCCAGAGTGATGTAACGGTGCTTACATGCACAAAATCTGTGTGTTTTGATATGCTCTGACATTAATTGATGTCACCGATGAGCGGCTATCTCAACCGAACGACGAATGGTCGCTGTACTTGCCGATATTGTAAACAAATGCACCGGTCGGTGCTTAGGACTGGCAGCGGCGCTGTTGCGGGATACAAATGCGGAAAGTCGTGCGCCACATTGAGCATGCGAAGCGGTTCCCTGAGAAGGGGTAAAACACGTAACATAGCAAGCAGCACGTATAACAATCAGTGGTTAGGGCTACCCTTGGTCTTCATGTTGCAGCGCGATATGTTGCACATGACCGCTGGCTCTAGTGGTGGTGGGTCGAATGCGGACGGCGATTCGTGGCTATTGAATTCGTCTGAATCATAATTGTCACTGTTTGACAGATCCGAATGGGTGGTGCTGCTTACAATGTCACCCGAAGGTCTCCGAAATAAGGTCCGGCGCGGTCACGAATAAGCTGAGTGTCTGCTCTTCGCCGGTTTCGTTCACTCCACGGGCGAGACCGGCATGCGTTGCGTGCTTTCCCCACCGGGGGTACACTCGTGACGTCATATGCAGAGGTTCGCTCGGCTGCTTGGTCAGGTTTCGGTTTCGTTTTCATGCTTTTTTGCTTATTTAAAATTATTTTCGAATTTCCGGAACAATTCTCCTATCAGGCGCGTCACAGGAGGGTCTTGGGAACCGAAATATTTTATTAGCTTGACATGGTCAAAAAATCGCCGGAGTTGCCCTTTAAGGCCTTAAGTTCCTGATGAAATGATGAAATAAACGTTAATTTTCGAGACAGTAATGACATTTTTTTCAGCGGAGCTGCCACGCGTCCAAATTTAATTACATATGACCCGATGATGTCGATAAAAGTGTCTTCTGAAGTGAGCAATTTTAGGGTAATAAGAAAAAGATAAACATGCATTTACAAGTATAATCTGCCTTGAAGGCTAGTGAAATGTAGAAATAAGCATAATATGGTGCCGCTAGCTTTAGTTTGTTGCTGTCTTTTATAACGTTGCAACCAACCATAGCAACATAGGTCATTGCAAGTCAAATCCAAAGCCCAATATCAAAATGGCGCTTGGCCCATCGAAGCCCGTTATAACGCTGACCTGAGGTAGTTCACCAAGTACAACTCCTCGCATAAGCGTTGTAGTTGAAAGTTATGTATAAATTATTTTTTACATAGTAGACACTGTTTAAAATACTTCAATTATACTGCACTGAGCAAGGTATGGCGTCAAGAGTACACATTTCTCAGTCGAATGAGTTCTGGCGAACGCCTTCGATGACAAATGGCATTAAGGCGAATGCCATTTGATTTGCACGTGCGGCACCACGCAAATGACATTAAATCTTAAGGCATTAGGAAGTTAATGCCATTTTCTGTGCCCATGTAGCATGGGTATATTTCATTAGTTTCAGAGAAAAAAAGCACTTGATTATATTCAACAGTCATTCTATCAATAGAAAATAGTCATAGTTTCGCCTCAAAGGCAAACCATCGACTGCGATAGCAAATTAGTGAACAGCTATACAAAGTAAGGATAGTAGTTTTATCAACCATATAAAGTTGTAAATATTCGCTTACTAACTAAATAAACAAGCACGGTTTCAAGCGCGTACAGGTAAACATGAACACATCTCGCTCGATGACCGTCAAAAGTCGCTGTGAAAACACCGGAGTGAGAAAGCGAGCAATCAGTAGCGGGCAAATTGACCTTCGCGCTGTCTCTCGTCTCGCTTCAGCGCGAACTAAACGTCGAAAGCTCAGCGCATACGAAGCTACTGGCACTCGGCGAATGCACTTTGTCCCCATCACAGATCGCTTTGAAGATGAGGCCCGCGCGGGCGGGCACTTCGCCCACGTTGCAAATCGCTTTCAAGATACGGGTGCACGGCCGCGCTGTGAGCAGCAGCCGACGAAGCATAACGCATCTCCCCCTTCCCTCTCCCTCTCAGTCACGTCGCTTCGTGCCTTGCGCCCGAAAGACTACGCGCTTCCGACCTGCCTTTGTCCCTCGTGTGCGCTACACTGACCCGCGATTGCCGGATCACCCTCGTACGCTTTCACTCGCACGCACAGCGTACGGCGACGATTTTATCACCGTTGGACTTTATACGGAACCTCACGGCGACGATGACGGCAAAAATGCGCTTGGAGTGTCCACATAACTACCATCACAATAAAAGCGAGAAGCAAAGCGGTGTCCACCCTTCTCTCTCTCTCAGCGAGCGCAGTGCACCGCGGAATCAACCTCGAAGAAGTGGACTGCAGATGGCAACGACAAAGCACAAAGCTGTGTCGCTTGAGGCAAAGCTGCAAATTTTACAAGACTCAAAGAAGTACGAGCTCACACAGTCGATATCGACAATTCGGAAAACCGTGAGCGCCGCGATCCTGAAGGCTGGAACCAGTGGCCATGCCGATCACCGATTCGTCCGCCACTGGAAGCCAAGCCTGGGCAAGCCAGCGGAAAATCCAACATGGCGGCCTCCAAGAATGGGTAGCATGGCTGACAACGAGCAGTTTAGTCCAGAAAATCGAACTTTGGGGCCTAAATTCGTCCGAAAAATCAGTCGCAAAAATGCATTAGCTCTATGGGAACCCTGACGGTGCATTTATGAAGTCCAGAATATCCAACAGGTCCGAATTTTTGGAGTCCGAAAGTTTCGTCGGCGACTGTAGATGCACGTGGCTATGCCAATGAAACAGGTGGTGCTTCAATGGAGGAGTTTTAGTGCAGATTAGAGCACTGCACGGGCCCGGGCTGTCCGAATCGTTTTGTCGGCGGGCTCGGGCCGGGCTCGGGCTTGAGGCCACGGGCCCGGGCCGGGCTCGGGCTTGAGGCCACGGGCCCGGGCCGGGCTCGGGCCACGGGCCCGGGACAGACTCGGGCCCGCTCATTGAAGGGCCTAAGTAGGCCTTCGAGCACACGCGACCGTTATGCATTGCATGGTTCAATGCATTCTGTGCCAAGCTGAAGTGACACGTGCAAGATGACTGTCATCATCATCATCAGTCTATATTTATGTCCACTGCAGGACGAAGGCCTCTCCCTGCGATCTCCAATTAACCCTGTCTTGCGCTAGCTGATTCCAATTTGCGCCTGCGAATTTCCTTACTTCATCACTCCACCTAGTTTTCTGTCGTCCTGGACTGCGCTTCCCTTTTCTTGGTATCCATTCTGTAGCTCTAATGGTCCATCGGTTATCCATCCTACGCATTACATGGCCTGCCCAGCTCCATTTTTTCCGCTCAATGTCAATTAGAATATCGGTTATCCCCGTTTGTTCTCAGATCCACACCGCTCTTTTGACTGTATATCTTATCAGATGACTATGTCTTATCAAAGAAAATAGTAAAACAGATGAAGTTCTCATTTTTAATAGCGGAGCTGTTTCAGCCGGGCCTAATGTGTCCGCTGAATCCAAAAATGTGGGCCGATCCTGGCAGCAGTGCAGAAAGGGTGCAAGCGCAATGGCACATACACCTGTGAACTAGCGAAGCTGATCCTGGATAAGTCTAGCTAAGAATAGTGGGGACTAATTGCCTATCGATAGGCAATTGATAGCCAATCAATAGCTAGTCGATAATCGATCAATAATCAATAAATTCCCGAAAATGCTGGGGATGACTTGGTAGTGCTTAGCCTAGCCCAAATACGTGGCCAATACCTTACGATAGCCAATCGGCAGCCAATCAATAGCTAATCGATAATGGATCAATAATACATAAATTCGGATAACTTGGTAGTGCTTAGCCTATCCCAAATATGTGGCCAATATCTTGCAATAGACAATCAATAGCCAATCGATCATCATCATCATCATGATCATCAGCCTATATTTATGTCCACTGCAGGACGAAGGCCTCTCCCTGCGATCTCCAATTACCCCTGTCTTGCGCTAGCGTATTCCAACTTGCGCCTGCGAATTTCCTAACCTCATCATCCCACCTGACTTTCTGCCGTCCTCGACTGCGCTTCCCTTCTCTTGGTATCCATTCTGTAACCCTAATGGTCCACCGGTTATCCATCCTACGCATTACATGGCCTGCCCAGCTCCATTTCTTCCGCTTAATGTCAACTAGAATATCGTCTACCCCCGTTTGAGCTAATCGATAATCAATCAATAATAAATCAATTCCGGGAAATGCTGGGGATGACTTGGTAGTGCTTAGTCTAGTCCAAAAGCCAGGACTAGCTAGGTGCCCATCATCTCCGCTGTCTCTTTAGCATTGCGCAGCCAGTGCAAGCTATGCTAATTTGTTTTTTCCTTTTCCGCAAAAACGAACATTGTTTCCGCGTAAGGAAAAATAAATTATACAAAGAACCACTCCTCAAACCATTTCCATGTTACCGCTTTTGCGATCGCACTATTACCAGTGTCGATAATATGGCATTATTTTAGCGCTAAGGCCAGTTACTTTTTGCTTCAATGCATAAAACAGCGTTTTCCTCAAAAAGTTAATTGGAACGCCCATGAATTTTGTCGGGCATATTGAAAATTAATATCTCGAAACTGGTTCAGTCCTGAGAATTCGTTCCAAGTGGATACGCCTTGCGAACTCAGCGGCTATAATTCGTAGATTGAAAGATGTGCAGTAAAATAATTAAAAAGTTATTTCGCGTAATTATGTTAAATATTCAAGTAGGCGTTTTTACCATCCATTAGGCCATCCATGTCAGAATTAGCTTGTAACTACAAAAAACAATTAGCCTCCTTAGAGCGTCGTCGCATTAATGCGAACACAAGAAATCCTGAGATATGCTCAATTCCATACTTCAGAACACTCTATAAGCATCAGTCGTTAATACATGACCTACCATTCACTTTCAACAGATACAAAAATGGCGGTATTTTCAGTAAGAAGGAAATCAGCTGACACTTTGGTCACTTGTAATGTATCTGATGTGATTATTATTCTGCCTTTCTGTATGGTTCTGAGTATATAATGTAAATCCTGTTTCGTTTTCTTAGCAAATGTTGATCTTGTAAAATTCAGTCTCATGCTATGTTGTATAGCTGGTGCTGCGTTGTTTTGTATAGCTAGTATTGTTATTGTAGTGTTGTTTAAAATGCATTCTGTTAAAACTTTTCCAATTCTGTTAACTCGCCGTTACGCAAATATTTTTTGCCTTTCCATTCATAGCTATTTCGTCTATGAGGAATTCCAGCGACAGCTGGAAATATATGTGAATTATTTTGCATGTGTGGTCTTTCGGGTCATGTCAAGCTACATATGTAGCTTTTAATCCGAAATGACCGTCCAGCATGTAAACTGGACGATAAATTGATTTGATTTGATTGATTTCGTCGGACACTTTGAAAATTATTATCTCGAAACTGGTTTAGTCCTGAAAATTCGTTCCAAGTGGATACGCCTTGCGAACTCGGCGGATATAATTAGTGGATTGAAAGATGTGCCATGAAATAATTAATTAAAACGTTAATTAGCATAATTATGTTAATTCTTCAATTAGGCATTTTGATTTCTTGGGGAAGTAATGGCCGCCTTACCGAGTAGTTTAGATCAAGGATTGTAACTGTGCTATCTGTCACAGGCAATCTTTAAAAATTTGGTTCAGCTAAAATGAAACGCCCTGTATATTTGCATGCTAAATGACATCATAGAACCATATCGTACAAATCAAGGTAAGTACATGCGCACCACCAGAAAAATAGTAGCACAGGCAATGGGCCGGATTACTGATGTTCCCGTGGGAGAAACAAAGATTTCGGCCTTTTATTGCTTATATACTGCAGCTGATTAAACCTCGAGAAGGTGAGGCTGACAGATACGGTACAATCTGTAAATAAAAAAAAAGGAATTTTTTCTTACAGGCCAGGCCTGGTCATGCACACGCAGGCCCTAGCTAAGCTTAGTAATGAACGCCCGGGCCCGGGCCGGGCCCGGGCTCAGTAACACGGGCTCGGGTCGGGCCCGGGCTTGGAACCACGGGCCCGGGCCGGGCCCGGGCTGGTCTCGGTCATGTACGCTCGGGCCCGGGCCGGGCTCGGGCTTTGTATTACGGGCCCGGGCTGGGCTCGGGCCTCGTAAAGCGGGCCCGGGCCGGGCTCGGGCCGAAAAATCAGACCCGTGCAGTGCTCTAGTGCAGATAGTCCTGCTGTGGTCTGCAAAGAGATCTCCGACGAGGCAATCTTTGACAGTGGCATTGTGCAACGGAAGTGAGAACAGCAGCGGCAGTTACTACGAGATTTTCAATGACCGGTCTTTGACACCGACCCCGACGTTCATGCAAAGTGCGCTGTCGTCGATCGAGTCGCTCACTGATTTTGTGTGTGCTAAATTATTGCCGCCAGCGATGCGCGTCAACTGGACGCAATGCACACCGCGGTTGTGAACCTGACACTGCTGCGAAAGCAAGTACAGCTTTCTGACTACTTCAGCGGGCCTAACCCTTGACACGCTGTTAGTAGTACAAATAAAAGTTTTATTTTTCATAGCCTACCTTTCTACACCGTCCATTTTTTAGCACAAGTGGCAAATTTGGATTTGGAGCTACAAAAGTATGTCCAGCTTTTCTTTTTTTTTTCGGCAATCCTGATATGGCGATGATCGGTTATAATGATTGGATTTTTCATTCTTCTTGATATTGTCGCAACGTCCAGTCAACGACTGGAGCGCAGAACAAAAACTTAGGCACACTTATTTCGCACTAGATGACAGCGGGCGCACGTGGTTCCAAAACCAGGAAGCGTGCTTCCAAATGTGGAAGAACTTTCGACGCCAGTTCCTGGATACGTTCTCCTGTTCCGCCCAGCAAGATTACGCGCAACAGCTTATCGAGGCGCGCTTTCAGAAATCAAACGAAAGCGTCGATATGTATGCTGAGGATATGACCCGTTTATTTCACCGAGCTGACCCCGACATGCCCGAGACTAAGAAAGTGCGCAATCTCATGAGCGGAATTAAAGAACAATAGTTTGCAGGCCTGGTACGAAACCCACCAACCATGGAAGATGAATTTATCAAGGAGGCCACTATAATCAAGCGAGCACTTCAGCAACAATGCCGCCACATTGACCGCCTGTCCAATACCACACCAATGAGCGCCACCGCTCAGAATGCCACCACTAGCGAAAGCTCTCTCCGAGAGCTGATTCGCAGAATACTGCGTGAGAAACTACAAACCCTGGTTGCTCATTCTACCGAGCCAGCAGTTGCTTCTGTTGCCAAAGTCATCCTGCAGGAGCTGCGGCAAGCCTTTTCATCGCCCGCGCCGTGCCCCAAATCACGCCCGTTGAGCTATGCCGATGTCGTTCGTCGTCCTCCCCTGCCGACCACGCCGTACCATCTGCAACCTGTTACCACTCCATCGTGGCAGCGGGAGCCTGGGAGACGACCACCAGCTCGCCGGACTGACTTGTGGCGCAGTGCTGACCGTTGGCCACTCTGCTTCTACTGTGGGGAACCAGGCCACATTGCCCATTACTGCACGCATCGAGACATCACGTTTGGAGGCTTTCCACGTTCGGCTTCCCCGCGCTTTGAATACCGCCGTGCCCTGGACGAGGATCACTTGCCGACCACTCAAGCCGCTTCGCCACGTCGTCGCTGGCAGTCTCCGTCACCTTAACGTTCCGCTTCCCCCAGCCGCCCAAGTTTCACTGACGTCGTCAGAGGCCGTTCCCCCAGTCCTCACCGGGGAAACTAACGGCCGCAACCACCGGGTGGAAGGTTGCCAACTCTCGAGATGCCGAAAAGACCCCCCAACCGCCGCAACAAGACGACATGTTGACGAACGAGTAATGCCAAATAATGTGTTCACGCCTTCATAAGCCTTTTTATTGACGGACATACCGTAACAGCCCTTGTGGACACGGGTGCTAATTTTTCAATTAGGCGTCACGAGCTGGTTGACCGCCTTAAAACGGTGAAAACACCATGGACAGGGCCACACATACGAAGTGCTGGGGTCAGCCAATGACACCAACGGTAAATGTACCGCCAGACTCCGCATCGGTGATTCCAGCTTTGTTGCCATGTTCGTTGTCCTCCCCGAGTGCTGCAAGGAACTCATCTTCGGAATGGATTTTCTGAGGGATTATGGCGCTGTTATAAACATCCCGGAGCGTTTGGTCACATTTTCCGTGTGCCCAGATGTAGACTGCAACTTTGATCGACAGCCCTGGCATTTACGACTAGCCGAGGACGTGACGATGCCGCCGCGAACCTGCTGCCTTGTGTCTGTCTCTAGCGAGAGGTCTTACCATGGTGATGTGATAGTGGAACAATCAGCTTATTACTGCTCACACAAGGCGTTTCGATTGCACGGGGCATTCTGGCTTTAAATCGTGGGCATACAGCAGTGCTCCTTACGAACTTTAGCAACGAACACCGCCATGTCCCGAAAGGCACTGCAGTTGCATTCTGTGATGACATAGTGCAAGTAAAGGACTGCTTCGCTGTGCACGACCAAGGAATGAATGACAAGACCATTCCAGCGCAGGCACCATTGTCTGTCGACGTTAGCTCAACCCTGCTGCCCGCTGAGAGGCAGCGCCTACTGGAACTGGTACAGCAGTTTGAGGATTGCTTTTCGTCCGCATCCAAGGTCAAGCAAACAACACTGACCAAGGATCGGATAATTATGGACGATGCCACAAGACCAATTCGACAGAACCCCTACCCTGTGGCCCCGAAGGAATGCGAAGAAATACAAAAGTACGTGAAGAAAATGCTCGAGGATGATGTGATACAGCCTTCGAAGAGTCCTTAAGCATCCCCTGTGGTGTTGGTCAAGAAAAAAGACGGCAGCTTACGCTTCTGTATTGACTACCGCAAGTTAAATCAGGTAACAAAGAAAGACGTCTATCCGTTACCACGCATCGACGATTCACTAGACAGGTTGCACCAAGCACGTTATTTTTCCTCCATGGACCTACGCGGCAGGTATAGGCAGATAGAAGTCAATGAGAGAGATCGGGAGAAAACTGCCTTTGTGACGCCGGATGGTCTTAACGATTTTAAGGTGCTCCCTTTTCAGTTTGTGTACAATGCCAGCCACTTTTCAGCGTCTAATGTACACCGTACTTTCAGGTCTAAAGTGGCAAACGTGCTTGGTATACCTCGACGATGTGATCGTTCTTTCGGCTACTTTAGAAGAGCATCTTACCCGGCTACTGGCTGTTCTCCAAGCCGTACGCTCGGCTGGCCTCACGTTGAAGCCAGAAAAATGTCATTTTGGCTTTAACGAACTACAATTCCTGGGCCACGTCGTCAGTAGCGAATGTGTCCGGCCTGACCCAGACAAAATAGACGCTGTTACAAAGTTCGCCACACCATCTGACAGGAAGGCAGTGAGACACTTCTTGGGCCGGTGCGCCTATTATCGACGGTTTATTGCGGACTTTTCACGTATTGCCTGTGGGGATGTCGGAGATCCCGCGGTCAGCAGGGCGCCGTCGTTGCGGTGCCTCCGGCTCCGGGCTCATTCGCTAGTGCGAGGAGACCCCTCCGAATACATGTCCCTCGACCCCGCGCTGTTTTCCCGGGCGCCGCGGCCGTGTCCTGGGGCGTCGTGCTACGCGGCCCTCCGATTGGGTCGTGGGGGCGTGACGTAGGGAAGGAGCCCTTACTGGCAGCGTTGTCGCGGCGCACGGGAGTGGAGCAACGGGAAGGACAAGCGCCGGTCACGAGAGGCAAGCGGCAAGGTACGTGAGCGACCATCTATTTGTGTCCCCAACGCCACGGCCTTGGGACATTCACGTGCTTTGCCCGCTTGCGTGAGTGTGGCTTGCTGAGCGGCTCTGTGGTCCGCCCTTGCGGTAGTCGCAGGCGCTCGGTGCGTCACATTCTGCGTGTCCGAACCGTCGCTGACCAGAGTCGGTGGCGGAAAAGCGCTAGGCAGTGTCTTGCGAACGCATCTCGGCACGCATGTGCGAACTATTGTTCGACGCGGGGCGGAACCTGCCTTCCCCCGCCATCGGGGACCGCGGGTGCCGAGTGTGCTCCGTGCTTTAGAGTGCAATTTTGTATTTACTGGTGAAGTGTTTTAAGCAATAAATGCGTTAATTGTCCTGGAAGTCTCGCATTCCTGGGAGGGGGCTTTATACGTACGGCAAGAGCCGGCCAGGCCTCTAGGCTCGGTGCTCGAACCTGCGGTGGGTCTATCGCCGCACGCCGTCGCGCCTCGTCGTGAAGCCCGCTTTTGGGGCAATTTACCGACGCTGCGCGAAGAGACGTAGAGCTGAGCCCACAATTTGGCGCCCAACGTGCCGGCAGAGGATGCGGGAGGAACCCGGCTTCGCAGCGCTCGTCCTTCAGAGGGCTGCAGAGGATGACGACGCAGCCCTCGGGGAGCAACGGATTATTCCGCAGGCTGAAGCAAAATCGGACGTAGTAGCCACCGGCCAGGTGCCCGCGGTTGTCGTGGGCTGACAGCTCGGGACTGAGCGGGAAGGCTCCGGGACTGTTTGTCGTTGTTTTATTTTCTAGGTGGAATTTTCTTTTGTTCTTTGTGGTTTTGTCTGTGTGCGTCTGTGTTCGTGTAGCAAACATTCCTTTTATTGTTGCGGTCTTTTGGGAGACAGTTTTTTTTTGTATCCTTTGTGAGTTAATTGGTTGTACGCGATTTTTTTTCTATTTTATTTTTTCTATAGGTGTTAGTATATGCTATCAGTGTATCTGCCAGGTCTGTAGTGTTTTTATTCCTTTGACTTGTGTGTTTAAGGGCTGGAACGGAGGCTGAAGGTTAGCCGCCCTTGCAATGTCTCATGCTTGCTAATACGGGGGACCTTTCCTTGGTATTACATGCCACCGGCTTACTTCTCAGCCGGTAGGGACGTTTAAGGGGAGAGGGATGTGGGGATGTCGGAGATCCCGCGGTCATCAGGGCGCCGTCGTTGCGGTGCCTCCGGCTCCGGGCTCATTCGCTAGTGCGAGGAGACCCCTCCGAATACATGTCCCTCGACCCCGCGCTGTTTTCCCGGGCGCCGCGGCCGTGTCCTGGGGCGTCGTGCTACGCAGCCCTCCGATTGGGTCGTGGGGGCGTGACGTAGGGAAGGAGCCCTTACTGGCAGCGTTGTTGCGGCGCGCGGGAGTGGAGCAACGGGAAGGACAAGCGCCGGTCACGAGAGGCAAGCGGCAAGGTACGTGAGCGACCATCTATTTGTGTCCCCAACGCCACGGCCTTGGGACATTCACGTGCTTTGCCCGCTTGCGTGAGTGTGGCTTGCTGAGCGGCTCTGTGGTCCGCCCTTGCGGTAGTCGCAGGCGCTCGGTGCGTCACATTCTGCGTGTCCGAACCGTCGCTGACCAGTCGGTGGCGGAAAAGCGCTAGGCAGTGTCTTGCGAACGCATCTCGGCACGCATGTGCGAACTATTGTTCGACGCGGGGCGGAACCTGCCTTCCCCCGCCATCGGGGACCGCGGGTGCCGAGTGTGCTCCGTGCTTTAGAGTGCAATTTTGTATTTACTGGTGAAGTGTTTTAAGCAATAAATGCGTTAATTGTCCTGGAAGTCTCGCATTCCTGGGAGGGGGCTTTATACGTACGGCAAGAGCCGGCCAGGCCTCTAGGCTCGGTGCTCGAACCTGCGGTGGGTCTATCGCCGCACGCCGTCGCGCCTCGTCGTGAAGCCCGCTTTTGGGGCAATTTACCGACGCTGCGAGAAGAGACGTAGAGCTGAGCCCACATGCCTCACCGTTGACACGACTAACAAATGTTCCCTTTGTTTGGGGCGAACGCGAGCAATGGCATTTAACGAATTACGTCAGCGTCTGCAGATGCCCCCAGTTCTGGTACACTTTGACCAGGGCCGGTATTTTGTAGCGATGCCTTTCCAATGCTAATGCCTTTTCACGCTTGGTCAGTGGTAAGAGCGACGGTCCGCTTACATTATCAACGGGATCAGCCGGCCGTGAGCGGTGGCTGAGAAGACCAGTATAAAATAAAGCATAACGCATCGCTAGAAAATACCGGCCCAGGATGCTCCGACAGCACTTCATACCGACGCGAGCAATGTAGGTCTAGGTGCCGTGCTGGCAGTGGCAAAACGGCTCCGAAAAAAGTGGGCTTCTTCGTTTTTCGAAGTTATGGCAGCCCGCTTGCAGCCAGATGGCAGCCAGCTAGTTCCGGTCATGATAGGAAGTCATGTGAGCTGGGATCCCAAGACAACCCAAAGCTGCCCGAAGTTTGCAAAATCGAACACCCGGACAGCTGGCCGTGGGATAAACGTAAACATGCTAGTACCAGCATGGCAGCGGCCGGTGTGGCCGGCGCGCACTCTGCGTAGTCGGTCCATTTATGCGTTGCCAGCTTGAAAATATAGAGCTGTATTCGGGAATATGATCACTTTTGCGAGATTTCGCGCGACTGGGCATCTCACTTTGCCCAGCGTAACTAACGGCCTGCAACGCGCCCGATGCCAAGACACAAAATCGCACGTAAATAATCGTGAAAAAGCGATCGCTCGAGGATGCCTCGAGGAGGTCGGCCTCCGGCGACATTTGAAGTCATTTGACAAGACACGAAAAAGCGGGTACGTCTTAACACGTAAAATTTCATGCCGATCGACATGCTTGAATTCGATTTCAGAAAGTTTGTTCCGGCTGATAGTGCTCCTCTCAATTCTGCTCCTGTGCTTAAGGAGCTGGGGCTGCGGCGAAAAACCAGCGCAAAGCTTTACAAGAAAAATAGTATTGGTCGATCATGAGAGCAATAATTAAGCTAATATACGTGTGGCCATTATTCATCTCAACCAATGCATTCCTTTAACATCAACGGCGGTTTCGAGCTGCCACCCAAGCAGAGAAAGATGAACCGAAAAGGCACCGCGATGTGTGGGAATGAGCGTCTACATCTTCACGAACAACTTGCACGGAACACGATGAATATACCATGCAAGCATAATCGACAATGCCCACGGTGACAGCACCGCGCGTGCTGTTTACGACGGGGCAGAAGCATTCACGGTATACACACACACAAAAGAAAGCTTTAAATGGTTCGCCGCCGCTCGTAAGGCAGCACCGCATCGCAAGGCGGAACGGTGCGTTAGAACTCTAGTAAGATAATGGTAAAAGTAACGCAATCAGCGATCCACACACCGCACCGACGAGTACGCGAGACGAAGTGCAAACCACATCAGCCGGGCTGGCGCACGGTAGCATTCGACGCAAGCCAGTTGGCTGAGCGAGGTAAAAGTCCTCAAGCACCTGCGCTGCAATCCGTCAACTCCCCACAAAGATGGCGGCGAGCGCTCATCACCTCTTTATGTCGTCTGCTAGCCAGTGAACTTCCAGAGAGCAGCCAGAACAAAATCGTCCTGGCTGGTTCTGGCAGCCCGCGGGTAGCCAGAACCGTCCAGCCCAAGTAAAACGAACGCGCGGCGGAAGTGCTTCACGCGATGGGTGGAGCAACCCGAGAAAAACGAAGACGCTCTGGCTGGCTCTGGCAGCCTACGGGTAGCCAGAAGTGGAAAATCGAAGAAGCCCAGTAATAGCCTATGCCAGCAGAACTCTTTCGCGCTCAGAAGAAAACTATTTCACAACGGAGAAGGCATGCCTCGCCGTAGTGTGGGCCGTGATTAAATTTCGCCCTTATTTGTACGGTCGCTCATTCACCGTCAGTGACCACCACTCTCACTGTTGGCTGACTAATAAAAAAGACCACTGCGGTCGATTGGCGCGCTGGAGCCTCAGGCTTTAGGAGTTCGACATGACCGTCGTACACAGGTCAGGGAAAAAGCATACTGACGCCAACTGCCTCTCCTGGTCACCAGTACAGCCATCTGTAACTGAGGATCAGGGCATGGAAGCTGCATTCTTGGGCGTCGTCGATAGATTTACCATTTCCCAGCAGCAGCACGACGACCCAGAACTGCTTCCTTGACTGGACGAAGTCCGGCATCATTTACTAGTTTGAAGGACAATGTTCTCTATAAGAAGAACTTTTCTCCGACGAGCAGCACCTACTTACTGGTCGTGCCTGCTTCGCTTCGCAATGAAATTCAGACAGCATGTCATGATGAGGTCACCTCAGGTCATCTGGGCTACACACGAACATTGACCCAACTGCGGCGTAAGTATTATTGGCCGAAGCTCCCAGCCGCTGTTAAACATCATGTTTGCACTTGTCAGCAGAGGTAGTAACAAGAACGGATGGCTTTTTAGTACCGCGTGCTAGTCACTGCTTCTTCTCCTTCTTGCTCTCTATAATTCAGGGGTTCTCAAGCATGTTCGTTCCAGGGAACCCTACTAAGCTCCATGAAGCGCCAAGGAACCCCTCCCCCCCCCCCCCCCCCGAATTAAACTGTCCTAATTAATCGAATGTCCAATTATCCAGGGTATCAAGAAAACAACAACTGAATGCTTACTACGTCAACACACTTTTATTTACTGAATAAATCAGCAAGTCTTGCTTTTATTTCGCACAAGAGCTAATATACTGAAATTCTCATCTCATGACTGATTACAGCTAGCAGCGGCAAAGGCCTCGCAATATCCTTCGCAGCGCAGCTGCGGCGCGGGTCTTCATCTGAGGTGCTTTTCACTACCGCACGCACATCCCGATTATTTTTTCGCTAGTGAGCTGGTCGCCAACAAATTGTCCGTCCATCACGATGTAGCCGGTGCTCTTCATCTTCGACAGCTTTACACTGAGTCAAAGCGAAACTATTGCTTGCCGCAACCACTGCGGACGAAACCGCGGCCATTATCGACGCGATCATGGACGGCGACCTTGCAGTTCAGAAGGCCGGCGGCCGACGCACGCACCAAGTCAAAACGAAACTGCCCTTTGCTGCAACAAGTGCGCATGAAACCACGGTCGCTATCGACGCGATCATGTATGGCAAAGGTACGCAGCGTATCGACACGACCATAGATGGCAACTACGCACTTGTGAAGGCACGCGGCTAACAGCCAACGCGGTGTTACGCGCGGCGATTAATGCAAGAATAAAGGCTTTAAGGCACAATTAGACACGAAGCGTTCCGGCATTGCTGCCAGTCACGTATTGCGTACAATTGCCGCTGAGGACCCTAACGATGCGGACTGCGCCGCTTCGTTTTTGGACGCTAGCGCCGTTTTTGCTCTTTTGCAGAGCACATTTGTGGTGCTCCGCGCATTTTTATTTTTTTTCTTACGCTGCCCATGGCTGCCCGTTTTCGGAGGTTGGGTGGCTACAAAGGGCCGTATTCTGAAACGTTCCACTTTGACGATATTTCGCCTAGGCAAAAGTCGCGTTCAATAAGTCAACCGGCTGCTTACCCATGACGTCAGCATCCACTACCAACACGGACACTCGAACGCTTCGCAATACACACGAGAGGGCACACCATGCGAGTGCAGAGCGGCTCGGGTGTGTTGTTTTCGAATATATTGGCCACAGTACAACACAGGCATGTTCGTTTATTCAATACATGTCGGGAGCAGCCACTCACACCATGACATCAAAGTGACATACACCGGAACTACTAGGTGGCACGACTTCTTTTCGGGTTTTGCTCAACCAGCCAATCAGCGCGCGCCTGAAAGCGAAAAAAGAAATTTCGCCCAAATGGAACGTTTCAGAATACGGCCCAAGCTGGTTGCGGATCTATTGCGCAGTTCGCGCGTTGCCGTTACGCACTGTGATGTGCTTTTTGACACTCGGGCATGGGTAATGGAGGTTGTTTGGATCGAGCGCACCTCGTGTTCGCCGTTTTAGCCACTTGGCGAGCGCGCAACCACGAAAAATTTATCAGTGGCTTGCAGAACCCCGAGCAGGGTCCTGCGGAACCCCAGGGTTCCGCGGAACCCACTTTGAGAACCCATGCTCTATATTTTTCACCAGTGCCGATATGTCTTGCTACGTCGTCTTTGCCGCACTACACATGCGGCAATATCGTTTTAAGTGGGCTGCACTGTATAACCCACGGCAATAACTGCATACAGCACTCACATCTCCGAAAAACAGTCTCTTCGCGGATGCACAACTCTTTCAAGTCGTATCTTCAGCCAGCAGCTCTGTTCCCCCTTTGGCAATGCTGATAATCTTCAACTTCTGCTGCGCTGCTGAGGACGGCCACTGAGCACCACCCATCATGTTCAGAGCTTTAGTTTGCTAACTACTCAACGCAAAATGGCAATCCACAAAGAGGAGAATGGCCGACCATGAAAGAGAGGAGAAGGGAGCTTCAACACGCAGGGGTGGGGAGAGGGTGGGGTTATCTAGGAGATAACGAAACGTTCAATTGCGGGGAACCTCACCTTGAGGTGTAGCTTCCCAGCAGCATGTGCTCCGAAGACACACCTCAAGGCAAAATTTGCATATAACCCGAACCCCGACTTTAGCATACAACCCGTACCCGGACTTTACTGTTAAATACTTTGAATTTTTGGTGCGGATTATACGCGCCAAAAGATAAGGTATTGGCTCTATGGGGGGTACGCGACGATGCCTGCAACTTTGGGCAGTGACTGTATTTAAAATTCGCACTTGCAAGGCGTTCTACTCTGTTCTTTAATGTTTTGTTCAAGTTATATTATTAGGGGCACCTTCCGTTGCTGGTCAACACTTGTGCCTTCTTCTCACCTGTCTTTTACCCTTTTCAATATGAACCCAGCCAAGGTTGCCCCTTTGTGGATAACAAAAATGGTAGGCTCACTTCAATTTTCCTTTCCAAGACCACCTTGTTCTTTGCATCTCGTTGCGTGTCCTCTTGGAGCTTGTCTATCTGCAAAATAAAAAGCAAGCCATTTCCACACTTGGTAAGACTCAAGACGCCTGTTGAAGAGAGCTTTCTATCACAGTGCATACAATATATTAGAATCTCGATGATACGAATCTCTTGGGACAGCACAAAAATTCATATCACCCAAAATGCTTATCACTTAAAAATGTACCAACATCGAGAAATTAAGGGGGGTGTGGCAATGAAATGGTCCACTTGCTCAAAATTACAGATTTAAAAAATTATTTTCTTTCCGCAATCTTAACACTAACACCCTCTAACTACAGTGTAGACCGCTTATAACGTAAGTCGCCGGAGTCGCGAATATCCGCACTATAAGCGGTACCACACTATAACCAAAACAACTGTTTTATTGCGATAATAGACACTGCAGGCGCATTTCTGCCATCGCTGTCACCGTGCTCTAGGTTCCGTATTCACTTACTAAATAAATTAACAAGCACGGTGTCACGCACGCACAAGCAAACATGAACACATCTCGCTTGCTGACCGTGGAAACGAACTGTCAAAACGCTCGAGTGACGAAACGCGGCGAGCAAATTAACCTTCGTGCTATCATGCCTCTCGCTTCAACGCGACCTATAAGCGGCGAAAAAACGGCGCGCGGCGGACTTTCCTCGTCGCAGATTGCTTTCAAGATAGGGCCAAAGTGATTGTATCGCCGAAGTGGATCGTCGCAGATTACGTCTTGCTTCGGTCCACTGAAACCACTCCGCGTTGCTTTGCTGGCGAAAATCCTCTCCTTCTGTTTGTGCCAGTCCAGAACACAAGTTTCGGATTCTCCGAACGCCCGTGATGCGGCCCGATTTCCGTCCGTATATGAAACTCTTCATACTTCTTTTCTTTTTGGTCACAGAAGTCGCGTGCACGTTAGAATCGGGGTTCAGGGGTAGGTCTGCCCCAAAGTGATTTTGGAACAAAGAAAACTGCGTATTCGAGCAGTTTGGAGCTGACAAAATTGTATTTTAGTGCAGCTTGGAGCAGACTACATTTCATTTGGAGCAATTTGTAGCAGATAAAATTTCATTGTGAAGCAGGTTGGAGCAGGCCAATCTAAATTTTGGTGGAATAATGGAATACGAAATATGGCAGTGCACTTCGAAACCACGACGAAACACAGAATAAAACAACAAGAAGCGTGTAGCTATAGTATACCATTATATGGAGGAGTGGGTCGAGCGACGGAACGGCACATGCTGTCCCGTAACGCCGAAAACATCGGTGGCCCTACGATCGAACTATATATTCCCGCACCGACACTCATGATGATAGCCGAAAATGTTCTCAATTTATGCTGTCCAATCGACGCTGTAAGAATTTCTGGGTCATACTATGTCAGCGCAGACCCAGAGAGCCACAATAAACCCTGGACTGGTATAACGTAAAACTATTCCATTCCGTTTTTATAGCAATAACATTATTGCACATTTCTGCCGTCGGCGTCGCCGTGATGTTCCATATGAAGTCCAGGGGCGATAACCTCGTCGCCGCATGCCGTATGCTGTATGTGCGAGTGAAAGCTTGCGAGGTTAAGCCGACAATGGCGGCTCAATCTCGCACACGCAAGGGAGGTAAGCAGGAAGGAAGTGCACCGTCTTCCGTCGCGCGCAAGGCACCGGGGGGAGGCGAGAGGGGGGGCTCTAATCTAGCGGCTGCTGCGTATGCCGTGCGGTTCCTATCTTGAAAGCGACCTGCGATGGGGACAAAGTGCGAGTGCTGATAGCTAAGTGTGCGCTGTGTTCTCGCCACTTAGTTCGCGCTGAAGCGAGCGACACCATGAAGGTCAATTCGCTCACTGCTGCTGCCGCACTTACTCACTACAGAGTTTTGACAGCGAGTTTCCACGGTCATCGAATGAGATCTGTTCATGTTTGCTTGTGCGCGCGTGACACCATGCTTGTTATTTTTTTATTAAGCCATTGTTTACAAGTTTATACGGCCGATAACACTACTATCCTTCGTATAGCTGCCTACTAATTTGCTAGCGCAATCGATGCTTCGCCTTTGGGGCGAAACTGCAACTTTTTATTCTAAATCTGCCATTAGCTCTTCTTGATAGATCAAAATGGCTGAGGCCTCGCCCATATGGGCATAAAGACAGATTGGACTAGTTTTACGTTATAGTGGCACTGGGGACAGGGACACCAGCCCACTAAACCCGCTGCGGCGCATGCCTCTGTAATATCTAGTTCACTCGCAGCACCCTCAGCCTACTTTTCATTCTTTTGTACCTCAGCTAGCAAGTGCCACGCCGCTCGCCCCACTCAACCGCATTTTAGTAAACTCTAAATCCAGCCGCCCCGGCCATTCCGACAGCAGTGACGACAGCAGCAACAACAGCCGGGAGTGGCCTCGTGCGTCCACCTGCCGGAAGCGCCGAAAAGTCCAGTGTTATAAGCCTGTTAAGCGCGAAAATTACAAGAAACTGTGTGGGAGGCGCCATCCGCTCGCTGTTCGCAGCCACTGCCGGAGCACACATGCTGAAGCCGCTCTGGCGCAGCGTGACGCAATTTTGGTGAATTTTCTGTGTTTGGCGCAGTTTGGCGCAGGAATTTGCGTTTGTATCAAAATGGTGCAATTGGCACAGGAGTTCCATCCCGGGGGTTCGAAGTTTTCTTTGGTTTTTTTTCGGTCACAGAAATCGGGTGCGCATTAGAATCGGGTGCGCGTTAGACTTGGGTAAATACAGTAGAACCCCGCTGTTATGTTCCAGGGTGCTGCGTTTTTCCCGGCTGTTACGTCATTTTCTGCCGGTCCCGGCACAGCTCCCATAGAACCCAATGCATTGGTAACCCCGCTGTTGCGTCGCAACTGTGGGACCGTTCCCGCATCATACGTTGCGAACTCCCACCCCGCGCCGGCCCGAGCGGCCATTTTGACTTTTCATGTCGCTTGGCCTGGTGGCTTGACGATGGCAATGGCCACCCAAAGTGCCGGGGGTGACGCCTATGACGTATTTTCGGTTTCAGCCAGCAAAAGTATGGCCTTCGAGATCCGTGTTTACTATCTAAAGATGATGTCTATGACGTGTTGTGGCCCTAAAATTAGTTTTGGCGCATAGATGTTCCCTATAAAGTCCAAGGGCGATAACGCCGTTGCCTCGCGCCGTATGCTGTATGTGCGAGTGAAACCGTGCGAGGGGAGCCGACGACCGCGTCTAAATCTCGCGCGCGCAAGAAAAAAAAGCAGGGAGGAAGCGCGCGCTTTCCGCTGCGATCAAGGCACCGGCGAGGGAGTGAGGGGGAGGGAGGATATAGCGAGCGGCGTTGTACTCTAGCATCAACTGCGTACTGCGCGAAGGCGCATGGGCCGTATGTTAAAAGCGATCTGTGTTGGGGGCAGAGTCTAGGCAGTGTAGGTACGTTGGCGGCTCATAGCTTTGTGCGTGCTGTGTGTTCTCAGCGCTCAGTTTGCATTGAAGCGATAAACAGCACGAAGGTCACTTCGCTCGCTGCTGCAGCGGCATTTCCTCACGCCAGCGTTCGACAGCGTGTGTCCGAGCGCATCGAGTATGATGTGTTCATGTTTGCCTGTGGGCGCTGACACCATGCGTGTTAATATAGTTAATAAGCGAATGTTCACAAGTTTATACGGACGATAAAACTACTATCCTTACATTGTATAGCTGTCTACTAATTTGCTATCGCAATCGATGCTTCCGCTTTCGGGCGAACCTACGACTTTTTTTTCACACCTATGAATTAAAATAATATTGTGTGCAGTTCAACACTACTCTCATTTCTCAATTTTTCCTACTTCTCGGCTCTTGCGTTTCCCGGCTCTTATGTTTTTTGTTTTTTTTTACGGTCCCGTCAAAAACGTATCAGCGGGGTTCTGCCCCCTGTACAGTAGTCACCATCCATTATAACATCAATAGCGACCGCACTTTTGTCCGCAGTTGTTGCAGCAATTAGTGGACCCAGACTGGGGTCTATTTTTAAATAACGTTGTTCTCTCTCTCTCTCTCTTTCTGTTGCAGCAAACAGTAGTTTCGTTTTGAATTAGTGCATGTATCGGCCGTGTGCCTTCAGAACCGCAAGGCAGCTGATAACGATTGTGTAGATAGCGGCCGTGCTTTCGTCCGCGGCGGTTGCGGCAAACGGCAGTTTCATTTTGACTCAGTGCAAAGATGTCGCCGATGGAGAGCAGCGCTTACATCGCAATGGACTAATGATCGGTTGGCGACCAGCTCACTGGCAAAAAAATAAACAGGGCGTGCATGCAGTAGTGAAAATCATGTCTCGATGAGGATGTGCGCTGTGGCAGTGCTGCAATGGAAGTCACAAAGCCTTCCGCTGCAAGTGCTAATCAGTCATGAGATGACGAAAATTGCAGCTTCCGCAATGCTTTTGTGCAAAAGAGAAACAGGATTTGCCGATTCATTCAGTAAATAAAAGTGTGTTGACATAGTAAGCGTTTGTTTATTTTTTTTCTTGATACCGTTGATAATTTGACATATGGTTAATTCTGACATCTTTTCTCGGTCCTGTAAAATTCGAGTTAACCAGGTTTTACTGTACATTGTTGATAGCTTTGGAGGAGCGCTCAACAAGAGGACAATAAATACAATGCATGGGCACAGTAAGCGCAATCAAAGTACCGTAAAAACCAGCGTATAATACGAGGTTTTTTCTAAATTTTACCATGTAAAATTTCTGCCTCGTATTATATGCGGATCCCAAAGTTTTCAGCATAAAATTTGCAGTTTCGGGTACGTTTTTGCTCACTGCTATCAAGACTCACAGCGGAGTATGCGTCATCTTGCGGTGGTGTCGGTAGGCTGCTGCTGCTTTCAACGGGCGCCATTTTGACCCCGCTAAGAATCGGCACGTTTGCTAGTCTATCTCGCACGATGTTGGGACCGTGAAAGTAGTACCCAGCTGCCTTTAAAAGGAAAGTTATTTTAGCTGCCGAGGCCATCGGAAATTGCGCCGCAGGGCGGCATCCCAGTTGCGAAGTTGCAACGGCGGCAGATAAGCGCATTTGGCCTTGGCAACGCCGTCACTTCGGTGGCAGTGGCTCCCTCGCCCTCCCTCTCAACTCCCTCGTAGCTCCCCCACCTTCGACTGGCTCCGTGCATGCCCGCCGCCACTCCCGCCGGCGTGGCGCCAACTTAGCCCTTTCCCTGAAGTTTTGTTTTCTGCCGTTGTCAGGAAGTTGGCCGAGATGTCAGCTCGTACAAGCGTGTTCCGGCACGACGGTGAATCGGCGACCTTGCTATTTGAGAGTGAAATTGCCGCCGCATCGTTTTTTATTGCGATAGCAATTATATGGACACTCAGATTTCTGCAAGCAAGACAAGCAGATTTCTGCCGTCGGCGTTGCCGTCGCCGTCGCCGTGAGGTTCCGTATGACGTCAATGGAGATGAAATCGTCGCCGCGCGCCGCCGAACGCTGTATGTGCGAGTGAAAGGGCGCGAGGGACGCACGCTTTCACGGGGAGTGAACGAAAGGCGGAGAACAAACGCGCATTCTGCGCCGTGCTTCCTTAAGGGCTGCAGAAGTAGGCGTCTCTTTCCTCCTTTACAATCACCATATATGTAGAGCAAACGCGCCTTCTTCCGACGCGCGAAAGGCGGTGGGGGGGGGGGGGGGGGGGGAGGGAAGGGAGGTCACGTTTAGTTGCGGCACCAAGTGCCTATTTATATCAGAGGGAGCGCTCCGGCAACAGTCAGCAACGCCGCACGCATTTTGTGCGAACGCGGGCAAAACGCCGACGGCGTCGACATTAGTTCTGCGTGTTGCCGGTGCTGCTGCATGTCCAAGTTTATACAGCTGATAAAGCTACTATCATTACTCCGTATAGCTCTCTACAAGTTTGCTATCGCAATTGATGCTTCGCCTTTCAGGTGAAACTGCGACCACTTTTTTTTTCCTTTTCTTTTTCTCTGCGTGGCGTTGAGGGGTCTATCCTAAGCTTTTGCTCTGTGGCGATGTCGGAGCAATGCCGGTCGGAGGCACCGCCGCACGATTTGGAGCGCTGCTGAGGGCATTGTCGGTGCGCCATATGTTCGAATTAACTGTCGCAAGTGCTTTCACGTTCGAATTACCAGGCGTTTTCGCCCATAGCAATACACATTCAGAGAATGCGGTCAGCCCAAGCCTTCATGGCTTGGGCTGACCGGTTATTGAATTTGTATTATTTTCATGAAATAAATAACATTATTATTATTATTACACAACTTTGACGGGACCACAGCGTCAGTTCGAATTAAGCGTGTTCGAATTAACGAGATTAGAATGTCAATGCTTTCCTCGCTCACCTTATATGCGGGTGAAAACTTTTTGTTGCGTTATTGCTATCCCCAAATAACACCTCGTATTATATGCGGGTCCGTATTATACGCGGGTTTTTACGGTAATGCTACTTCTAAGGGATCACTTATAAGGGATCGACGTTGGGCAAGCTTTTGTTCCATTTGAAAGGGGAAAGGTGAGGACATTAGTACTACATGTGTTGTTATCTGTCTTAGTCCTCGTCGCAGTAGCACACCCAGGATCTCTGCCAGGGGGGGTTTGACAGTTCGTCAATACCATCTAAACAGCACTAATTTCGATTTATTCACGGGAAATTGTAAAAAAAAAATGCGCTTTTTGCGAGTGTGCAGACGATTGCGCGTCTTACATCTTAGTTGCAGCACTCAAATGCGTAAGGAAAGAAAAGGGGTTAAACCATGGTTTCTCAAAGTGGGTTCCGCGGAACCTAGGGGTTCCGCGAGCCGCTGATAAATTTTCCCTGGTTCCGCGCTCGCCAAGTCACTTGGATGGCGAACACGAGGTGCGCTCGATCCAAGAAACCTCCATTACTAACGCCCGAGTATCAAAAAGCGCATCACAGTGCATAAAAGAAACGCGCGAGCTGCGCAATAAATCCCGCCAGCAGCTTGTAGCAAGCCAGCCTCCGAAAACGGGCCGCGTGGTTAAGCTATTGCACTTGGATCTCGGAGGCCTTAAATTACTCCCATGCGCATTTCTCCCATTTGTAGATAGGTGCCGCTAGCGTGCACGCCCACATACAATCGACGAAAAAAAAGAAAAATACACGGAGCAACGCAAAACAGTTTGTTCGATGAAACGTTAGCATGCATTGGCGCCGCGACAGGCGGTTACGGCAATTTTGTTACACTTCGAGCGCGTGTACGTTGCCGTTAGTGGCAAACGGAAAGGTTTCGTGACGTTTGCCATGAAGTGCGGTTGCCGAACTCGTTTCGCTGAGATGAAGTGTGCAGCCTCGAATGCAGCGCTTCAAGAATAAAAAGAATACTCAAAATACAGTCGGCACTAATTCTAAGACCTCTTGTGATGAAATAATATAGGTGTCCCTGTGCGATATGCACTGAAAACTTTCATTCTTTCTCGGCATTCCTTGGTTGCGATGCTGTCTTGTCTTGGCTCATGATTGCACCCAGTTTGCACCGCGTGGGTTGCCGCTGTCAAAATAGCCTGGCCACCACCGTTGGCCCCAAACGTGTTGCATGCTACGCCTAGCCTCTGTTGTTCTACGCTAGTTCGTCCACCGCCACCGTTGTCTTTAAACGTGTTGCACGCTACGCCTAGCATCTCTTCTACGCTAGCCTTCCCGCTTCCACCGTCGGCCCCAAACGTGTTGTGTGCTGCACCTAGCCTTCTCGACACGATTTTACGTCGTGCAACATGAGCAAGAAGGCCAAACATAGAGCGTACTCCGGAAGTTTTTTGCAGTATGGATTTACAGAAACTGGCGGAAACGCCCAGTGTGTTATTTGTTACGAAGTGTTGGCCAACAGCTGCATGAACCCAGCAAAGCTCTCTCGCCACCTCGCCACGAAGCACCCATCATTCAAGGATCGAAAGGTCGACTACTTTGCAAAAAAGAAACAACAGCTGGAAGATCAAAAAATGGATTCACTCAAAGAGGTGAGTTTCTTCTTTCTTTTTTTAATTTCTAAGTACCGAGAATAGATGTTTTGGGCTGTGGCGAGTATTTAGAATCCGTAATATTTTTGTTCCAGAATTCTGCAACGTCCATGAACAAGATGAAAGTATCGTACCTGCTCAGTTACAGGATAGCTAAGCAGCTAAAACCGCATACTATATGTGAGGACCTCATCATGCCTTGTATTCAAGACGCCGTGAAGACATTGATTGGGGAAGAACACATAAAGAAAGTGCAGCAAGTGCCGATTTCTAATGACACTGTCGGCCGACGCATCCGTGAAATGGCGTCGGATGTGGAAGCACAAGTCGTCGAAACCATCCAGCAATCTCCGAAATTTGCAATTGCCGTGGACGAAAGCTGCGATGTTGCTGGCTACCCACAGCTGGTGACTTTCGCGAGATATCTGGCTGGCAATGTAATTATGGAAGAGTTTCTGTGCTGCATCGAGATGGAGACTACGACTACCGGAAAGGACATTTTTGATGCAGTAAATGAGTTTTT
Source organism: Dermacentor silvarum (assembly GCF_013339745.2). NCBI lineage: Eukaryota > Metazoa > Arthropoda > Arachnida > Ixodida > Ixodidae > Dermacentor > Dermacentor silvarum. Next base: position 6,992,023 of record NC_051154.1, on the reverse strand, counting down.
TCTTTCCAAAGGACTTTCCTGGAGCAAATGCATCGCTGTTTGCACTGACGGTGCCAGGGCAATGACAGGAAAAGTTAAAGGGTTCATTGCACTGATCAGGCAGGTCAACAGTAACATTATGTTCACTCACTGCATGATTCATAGGGAGGCTCTTGCTTCAAAGGAGCTTAGTGCAGAGCTCACAGTTGTGATGAATCATGTCGTGAGAACCATAAATTCTATAAAATCAAAACCCAAAGCTATTCGCCTTTTCAAGGTGCTATGCAGGGACATGGGTGCTGCCCATGAACATTTGTTGCTGCACACAGAAGTGCGGTGGCTCTCAAGGGGAAATGCCTTGAGTAGAGTGTTTGAACTCAGGGAAGAGTTGGTAGCTTTTCTCGCCGACAACGAACCTTTAGTTGAGCCATTTTTGCAAAGCTCATTTGTTGTGCAGTTAGCCTACTTGGCCGACATGTTTGAACAATTAAACTTGCTCAATGAGAGCTTACAGGGTAAACATACCACTCTGATAATGGCTAAAGATAAAATACGGGCATTCCGTAGCAAGCTGCTGAGCTGGATGAGTCGCGTAAGCAAGAAGGACTACAGTCCTTTCAAAAGGTTGTGCTCCATTGAAGCCCAGAATGCCCCATCAAGTTCTGACAGGTCCATTATAATGACTCACCTAAGCACTATTGGAGCTCACCTAGCCAGCTACTTTCCCAACATTAAAAATGTAGAATGGATTGTGTCTCCTTTCTATGTTAATGTACGCTCGCTGAGCAGTGAAACTGTTGAAATGGAAAATGAGTTTCTAGACCTCCGGGCTAACACTGCCCTTAAGGAGAAATTTGGCTGCCAAAGTGTTGTTGCCTTTTGGATGGAGGCTGCTGCTTCATTCCCACATCTTTTCGATAAGGCAGTGGACATGCTGCTGCCATTTGCAACAACATATGCCTGTGAACAGGCATTCTCAACACTAGCCTATCTGAAAAATAAGCATAGGAATCGGCTAAATCCGGCAGCTGACATGCGGCTGGCCCTGAGTGTGACCGAGCCTCACATTGAATTGTTGGTACAAGCAAAGTGAGTTTAGTTGCATATTGCAACAAATGTGTCATGTCAGTGAATAAATTGTTTAAATGACCATGGTTTTGGATTTATTGAATTTAAATGTAACGTGCAACGAACGGAAGATGCACGCATGAAAACGTATGGGGGGGGGGGGGGGGGGAGGGTTCCTTGGCACTTCATGGAGCTTAGAAGGGTTCCCTGGGACCAACATGCTTGAGAACCCCTGGGTTAAACAATAGGGGGGGGGGGGGGTTAAGTCAGCCTCAGGGGGGGGTTACAACCCCTGAATCCCCCCCCCCCCCCCCGTCGGTGTGCCACTGCCTCGTCGTATGTGCTGTTTCCCCTTCCTAATGCTACTTATTACACTGCCATGAGCAGAATAGCCAAATTTGATGGTCACCATGGCCATTTGTAGCATCTATGAGCGCAATGCTCCACACTGAAGGCAATGCTGTTTTATTTGCATGCTGTCGGTGATTCTGTAATACGGGTCTGCAAAAGCATTCCGGGGGTCCGCGAAGTGTGGCCTTTGCATGAGAATATACAGTAGCCCTCTGCCGTCATAACACATGATGCAAACCTACCTGGTCTCGCTTGTCACGAATGGCCTTCTGCAGAGACTTGAGTTCCTTCTGGATCCACTTGTCCCGCTCAGCCTTGGATGTAAACTGGCTGCCGCGGCCTTGCTTGGCATACAGCTCTGTGCGCTTCTGTTCCTTCAGGCTCAGCCTGCAGTCATAAGCCGGTAAACCTGAGCCCGCTTAGCAACAATATAGACCCTTTTTACTGTCTAGTTCACTCACAATAAACAGATGGCATCATTTGTTACTTCAAGACCCGCCGCCACATCAACTCTGCAGTGGTTCTATTTCCGGGAGCAGCGGGCGCATTCCGTGAGGGCAGGAATGCAAAAATCTTTTTTTACTTAGATTTAGGTGCATGAGAACACCAGATGGTTGAAATGAATCCAGAGCCCCAGCACTACCATGTCCCTTCATTACCCAATGTGCAGTTGGAAGACACCAAACCGAAAAGTTTTTTGAACACCTGCGAAATATGCTGTACGCATACAAACATTAGTAAAGCTGCTTCCTAGTTAGAGGATAGACAACTGTTTCAGTCTTTCATGGATCTTTGTTCTAAAAGCTGATCACCTCTCAGGATTTTGTGTTCTCAATGGAAAAGCATCGAGAAAAGATGTACCATTAGTTAATGGCACTTAACGGTGTCACAAGCCAGTTCTATTTCTTGCAGTTGCAGCTCCCTGCATGGCAGTAGGCCACTGCGTGGCCTGCTGCTGCTGTATTTATGACATCAAGACAGTCAGTGTACTTTCGTTACTGCCATGTCTACATTCACACTGCCCTCTCTTTCCGTCGTTCCAAGCTCGTGTGTGCCTAGTTTCCTTCCGCTCTTCCAGCACGGCGGCATTATCATGCATTGTCTGCAAGACAAGCTGCCGTTCTCCATTTTGAATTTCACTTCTCTTTTTTCGTCATAATGGGGAGACTGCACGTAGCGCATACTCCTGAGGAGCAGCACACCTACAAGGAGCGACGGCGAGAGCAGATGCGAGAATGCAATCGGCGGCAGCTGGCGGAAAACACAATGAAGATCATTCCCAAGAGGCTAGCTGCAAACAGCTCGCAAGAGGACGCAGGTCGTGTGCTCTCCATTGTGTGCCAAACAGCTTCGCTTGTCATCCACCTTCACAGAGTCGAATGGCTGATGATTTTCTTGCTCAAAAACTTTATCAATGGGAAGATTCTTCTTTGCCCCCCCCCCCCCCCCCCTGCGGGAGGCGCCATCGCGTGGTGTGATGAATGTGAATGGCTACACTCTTTGTCGGAGAACGAATCCACTGGCCGTTCGAGCACACATTCCGAAGCCGTTATGGCACAGCGTGGCACAATTTCAGTCAATTTTCTGTGGTTGGCGCAGAAATTTGCATTTGTATCAAAATGGCGCAACTCGCGCAGGAGTTCCACCCCTGGATTAGTCAAAATTTGTCCCATATGGGCAGTGATGGGTGCAGCCCGAAAAATTCTGACGGCAGCAATTCATGAACAAAAAAAAATGCAAACACACAAAAACCAAACATTGCACGTAAGCAGGTGAACGGCATGCAGTTGCAGAGCTAGTGATGCTGATGCCAATACCTGACAGCAAGAAGGCAAGAGTTTGCGGAGGGAAAGAAGCTGAAGCCGCGTTCTCGCATGCCACCAGTAGGTGGCGCTGTTCGCGTGCAGGTTGCTGAAAGCATAGGTGCAGCTCTTTGATAGCTTTTTCGTTTTTTCACATATCTTTTTCAGAAAAACCGGGTGCGGTGCTTACACATGTTTATACAGTATAACTGCAAATTGTGTTGTTATCGCAGCCATGTGAGAAATGATGCCTCACTCACTCGCGAGTGCACTCCTCCTCGCGCTTTTTCTGTGCCTCGTACTGGGGACGGATGCCGTCCAGCAGGGCCATCTTCTGGGCCACTGTCTCCTGCAGGCGGGCCAGCTCCCGCTCAGCACGCTTGCGCGATGAGTCGTCCCCCTCCACCTCATCGCGCAGGTCCTTAATGGTCAGCTCCAGGCGGGTCTTCTCCTTGAGCGCCGACGACTGCTCCTGCGACAGGGCCTCCCGCTCCTCCCGCTGGGCCTGCGCACGACTCTTCACCTCCCGCAGCTCCTTGCTCAGTTTCTGCAAAACCCATTGAGCCACACCGCACTTTGGAAACAGATCCTGTAATGCAGGCAAAGCTTTTTTCTACTCAAGCTGGCCACAATGTCCGACACAGGAACACTGCGATTGTTACACACCACAAAGGAAGTATAGCACACTGATAATGCAAACCACCTTACTGGGCTAGGGCTGAACAGGTAAAGTGCGCCTTCCCGTTCCTGTGTGTTCACCTTTGTCCTAGCGCAATAACTTGACCAACTAGCCTAATTTCAATCACTGCTCACTTATGCATGCTGACAGTGCAGGTGTACCTGCAACATGTCTATGCCACCATCTTCACCATACACTGCCAACAGTATTGCACCTCAGCAGCGGCCATCACTTGGCTTCTTGAACAATAACGGAAAGGATGCTGCCGGAGTCGGCAACATCTGGCAGACTGGCTCCCAATGCGAGCTGCCACAGATGGTGGAATCACACGTGACCAACGCAATCTCAGGAAGACGGTACCAAGAACATGCCGAAGGGGAGGACAGCAAGCAGAAGCTGCGAGATTTATTTGACAGGTCTGTGGCTCAAAAGACCTTTATGAAAAAAAAAAAAAAAAACACGGGACTACTTCTAAAGTGAAATGCAATGGCCCAGGGTAACCCACATCTCCTCAAAAAAAAAAAAAAATCTGTTCACAAAGACCCTTCATAACATGTTTTAATATTACAATGTGTAGTGACTGTTAATTCACTGACATTCCATCTGTCAACTGTCTCAAGTTTATTATTCATTACACGCAAACAAATCTCCATTTTCACTGTCATAGACCATAGTCCTCTGCAAAGCATGTGCAACATCTGCTTTGTCATGTATATAATGCTTGCAATGCCAGGCCCTAGTTCTTCTCCCTGCAGATAAAGCTTCGAAATCTATGGATTTTTGGGGTCTCACAAAAAACAATAAAGAAATCTACTACTTTTCAAAATTGTCTACTTTTTCTACTTCTACTAGAGTCAAACCTCGATATAACAAAGTCATACTCGCACCAAAAAACTTCGTTAAATTGCGAATTTCGTTCAGTCGAGGTTTTAAATTTTCAGCAATAAAAATAATTTCACACGTTCCCAGAACATTCTTGCAGATAGTACCTTGTCAGCTCTAAAACAAATCATCGCAAGAAGGTCAGTCCATTAACTTAATTAAGAGCGCTGGCATGTGTGGTACAGATCACACCGAGAGCAATGAATCAGCATGGCTCACAGCATTCGTGATTTGCGTGTGGCGCATTTCACAGCACCACAAATCTTTGATGCCATGGTTAACCGCGTTTAGTGGCCGCAGCTGTCGTGAGATGCTGCCAACACATTGAAAACAAAAGTGTAAAAAGATGTGAAGATTCATACTCGATGTTTTGTTCTCCTCGAGTCTCAGTTTTGGCTGAAAGGCGGAAATTGGGCTTTTTAATTGTTTTTTTATTTGTGATTTACTTGCTTGCCCTCAATTGTAACATCATATCTTTTTTTTTTCAGATTTTCGTTGCTTGAATTTAACTCCTGCATTATATTTGAATAACGGCAAAAATGACCACATGAAACAAATATCAGGGGTGGGACAGCTGAAACAACTTTTAGGGCAAAGTATTTTCAATTTGGGGCAGATTAAAAGAGAAAAAAGGGACTTTTCCAGAGCTGCAAATTTTACATTTTAAGCAACTTTTTACACATCTTTCCTTTGTGAATTAAGGGGAGATGATGGTAGGCACATATGGGACGTCAGATGTTTTTGTAATTTTCTGCAGTTTTCTAGAAATTGCCTTAAGTGATCAGTTGTGAACCATCGAGCCCATAATTTATCAAGGACATAATTTCTCATATCATTTGCCACTCATTCCTTTGCAAAATCCTTCCTGGAAATTACTCTAGCTTTCGTCTTTGGATTGCGAGACACCAGCAATCTTCACCGGGCTCGCCTTGAAGAGCACAGCTTGAGAACGTTGTTGACAGAGGATAGCATACTGGTTTCCGCATAATCAGCACTTTTTATTCACGTTTGATGAGAAATGAAGCATTGACTTCAGAGTTTTGCATGTGAACATGAAAACTCTCTTTGTATTTGAGATTATAGAGAATTTGAACTACGAGGAACAAAATTTCTGATGCACAAACATGTGCGCTTTTCAGTGAATATTCAAAATTCTGATGAGTTAAAATCAGTTATAAAGCCACAAAACTCAATTGTGAAAGCAAAAAAAAAAAACTATTCTTTCATGTTTCCAGCTTTGTTCAAGAACGCTTGTCAAATCACTTTGAAGACAAGCCAATGTTCATAGGCAGGAGGTAATTCTGGCACCACGTTTGAAGCACTTTTAGTG